>NC_134282.1:41955880-42264083 GCF_949628215.1 Phalacrocorax aristotelis
TGTCTGTGTGTGGTTATGATGCAGTCCTAGAAAGGGAATTCAACTTGTTTTATTAGTTAAAGCCTTTATGGTTAAACAACTGTTTGCAAATTGGATTTCTGCTAATAAAAGGGAAGAGTTACAGCAAGAGATTTTTCTTTGTGAGATATGACATTGGAATCAGATGTGCATTCTTGTGTGCGGTTATATTTTGTGTGGTTTTAATTTAATAAATACAAAAATACCAATGTCTCTGTTCATAATGAAGCCAGCTTGGTTCTAGTTTGTTTTTTGTGAAGAATGGTTTGTCTAGTTACAATGGCTATTAGATGCTAATTTTACGGCAAATAATGTCCTTTACTTCTACGATATAGCTCACCATCCTAAACAAGACCTGTAAGAACTATTCGATCTAGTGTGTAGTCAAGAAAACAGTACCAAGATTAATAAGAGCCACACTGGTAAGCCTTCACTGTTCTGAGAAGAGATGCGAGCATTCAGGTCTGCCAGTGGACCCCACCTGAAGCTCAGGAAGGCAGAGTGCAGACTGTATTCACTCCTTGCCCTGAAGTTAAGGTATTAACAAATTCTTGTTAAGCATGGTACAATTTTCCCTCAAGAGCTCAATAAGAGGCTGTTTCCTGGATATCAGCTCATTTCTATAGTTTATTGCTCTCTCAAAGCAAAAACTTTCTGCAATACATTAAGATGGAAGCAGTACAGAAAGTTACATTGATTCACTAAAACTGGAAATAAAAACTCAAAGCCAGGCAGAAATTGATATTTCCCTTGAACTTGCAGGAACTCAGATCAGGCAGGCTCATTCAAATCATCTCTAGCTCTGGTCCTAAAGAGGAGTTCTGCAGTGGCACATGAATTAACAAGAAGAGGGAAAGCTTAGAGCGAATAAAAGTAAACATTGATTTTTCTTGAAGAGACTAGTGAATTGGTTTTAGGTCTTGTATCTTTCTTAAATTGGGATTTGTATCTATTCCTTACAAGATAGTAATTTCTACAGTTGTCAGTTAATTTCAGTAGGATGTTACCAGAGTGAGAATAAACTGCTTTTCCAAATGCAATCCTACCTTCAAGCCCAGTTATGTTTTATAATCCTACAGAAAAATTTAATCCCTTTCTACTAAGGACCCGCTGTTGTAATTGTAATACCCTCACCTATCCAGCACATGCAAGTTCAGTGTGCTTTGCCAAGCAGGCCAGAAGCACAGCTTTCCCTGCACAGCCAGCACAGCTCTGGCAGCCACACAAGGCTGACCAAGCTCCTGGTGGAGCTGCATTTCGCTCCATCCTTCCCAAGAGCACTGTTGTGCTTGTGGAGGACTGTCGGGACAAGCAATGGAAAATTGGTGATGCCATTTATGTCTACTTTTCCTGACTGAGAAAGCTATACGGAAGTGCAAGGGAGGAAGCAGCTGTGCCAGCCTGGAGGCATGGCTGTGCAGAGACCCACCGCCACATGCCCTTCCGCTCAGACGCAGGCAGATTTCAGCCCAACCCCACAGCTCAGGCCAGCAGCACCTTGATCGACCCACAGCATCTCTGGAAACCCTGACTGCACCGGCACCCAGCACAGCATCCATTGCAAAACCATGAACATGACCAGCAGAGGTGCCTAACCTGCCTGTCCCACACACGCATCTTCCCCCAGGGAAGATTTCAACACCACCATTCAGCGTAACAAAGGCTGCCTGCGAGAGGCCCTACCTTGCTGGCCGTGGCCCCAGAGCTGGTCTCCACTCCTTGCCTGCTACACAGGCACTTCACAGCACCCCAAAGGCCACACATCTCAGCACCAGGCCAAAGCTTTTGCTTCCACTCCCTCTTCCTTGGCCCTTCCTGCCCTTTTTACCAAAGCCTGTAAGAGCCACTCTCCTCTGCCCTGGAGGAGGCTGCTCCTTGTGGCTGCGGGGCCTCGCAGGGTGCGTGGGGCCTGACAAGCCCCTGGCCACAGCTGGACCCTGGCAGAGCCCTGGCACGGCTGAGTCCCTGCGGGGTGGTAGCTGTGGCCAACCTGGCTTTTGCCTGGGTGCTAATTAAATGGGGTCCCCGCAGCCTACTGTAATGTGGGCAAAAAGTTACATTCTGTTGTGTTTAATTAATGCCTGTTGCTGGTTTTCAGGTAGATAGATGTGGTGTTTCATAATCCCTAGGGCAGATACAGGGACTGAATGCCCAATTGTTATGTACAGGTAAAATATTTTTAGAAATTGCTTTACTGTGCCTCAGGAAGTTTCTGGTACCCCTTTATCAGCGTGAGGTCCTGTGACCCCGCACCATGTCTGGGCTGTACACCGTGTGTGAGGCAACTGGTAACACATGCCTCCTGGCAGGCACACACATACAGCAGGTCTGCTCAACCCTGAGGAAAACAGAGTGATGAGATAAGATGGTGCCTGGAAATTCTCTGTCTGTAATATATTCAGAGTAATTCAAGATGGAGTTTTCCTACTCCGTAAAAAAGGGTTTCTTAAGACTCTGAAATAACTAGTGTTTTAATATCTTAATCCACATTGTCATATTATTAATAAAATGTCAGTTTTCCTGTATATTTTATATATTGTTTATACATTATCCTGTATATTTTGCTTCTCACTCTACTTTATTCTTCCTACACTTTTAACTTCATTCTTTTTTTATATACTTAGATCAGTCCTACAAGGTGTGGTTTAGGGTTGGAATGGGTCAATTTCAGGCAGAAGTGAAGCACACAGTGCAGGTAAAATATTTTGCAGCTATTCTGTGGTGTGAAACCTGCATGGTTGTAGTTTTGGTTTTACATATTTCTTCATTCAAAACTTGAAAAGTCATAGCGTGGGCAGGCTTGGACTAGGATCTTTTTAAATGAAATGCAGGACACATCTGATAAAAGGTTTTCATTTGGGACTCACTTCGATGTGTCTGAAGGCTACTAAATCCCTGTAAATCCAGCTAACCCAGCCATCAGGTGCTGTAGTTGCATTTAACATTCTCAGAGGGGCATGCCCCTTCCTGCAGACATCATGATGAACTATTGCTCCATGGTGCAGGACGTCCTCAGAAAGCTGGGCAGTGGATAGAAAAGATGTACCCTCTTTAAGACACAAAAGCAGCCTTGTACTACTGTAGCTTGTAATAAAGTGTTTAATAAAGTACAGTATCAGAAACAATAGTCTAATAGAAAAGCTGAAAAGGTGAATACCATATATATTGTTACATTTTCAGTGATTATTTAGGGACTGAAGGATTTTTGAAGGATCCAGCAGAGATACAAACAACATAGAAACTGCTTTTTGACCATCTAGAACCAGACATGTGCAGATGTTGAAAATACCTTTCTCACCAAGACAAAAGGAAAGCACTGACAGAACACAATTTACTAAGTATGTACTAAACACACTGGCAGCAGATGGCCAGTGCTAATGTGCTCCAAGTGTTCCCTTCAGAATGAGGACTGATCTGTGGTGCAGGTTGAAACTAACGTCACTCGGTTTGATTTTATTTAGTGTAAGTCATTGCCTTTTAGAAATGCAGGATGATTCATCAGGCTGGCTCTGTTTTTCCTGTCTAGTTCTGAAAGGTGTGATTTACCAATAGATGTTCATTTGAGGTACCAGCAATGAAACCAGTATTTGAAGCACTCAAATAACAAGTTTAATGGGCTTGGGCAGGACGGAAAGCGAATCTAGTTTGAAGAACGTAGCTGAGATTGCTCATCGATCTGTCAGAGGGCTTACTGTTTTCTCAGCTGGTCATCAGGTTGGTCTAATTGGTCTACGTATGCACCCGAAATGATGCACAGCAGCAGGGACCACACAGAACAGGTCCAAGAACATGCATACTCTGAACTAGAATCGGGTCATACCCATTGTTTGGACTTCTTTTTTTCTAAATGATGTCATCTATGCTTTGTTGAAGTTATAAAATTTGCAAAATGGAGAGGTTAAAAAATATTGTACTAGCCTATTTGTGGGCAGAAACTGTTCATAGTCACAGGTAGCTAGTTGATGACACCTTTCCATTAGTACCGGGCTCCTTCATAGACTCCTGAGACGCCAAAGTAACCTAACTTCCAAGGAAAATTAAAAAATATTATTATACTACTCATTATATTGACAGGAGAAGAAAATTTTCTTTTTTTTTTAAGTAGCCACTGGCGAAGGAAAGTTTGTCCTTTTTGGTTTTTTTAAGTGCAGATCCTAGATCACTACCACTTCCCCAACTGTAAAGGTCTACAGTTAGTTATCTCTCTCCTGATTTGTTTCATAAATCCAAAAGTGCACTTTTACAGTGTGATATTCACATAAGAAAGTAAGTCACAAGCTGTTGCAGAAAGCAACTGAGATCTATAGGGACAAGAAGAAATTCTGTTCTTTGGGAACATAAGCAAATAATAAAAATACTGGAGGGTTTAGATGAGAACAAATACACTGATTCAAACCATCAGGAATTCTGTTTTCCTAATTATTTTCTGCAGTGTTTCAAAGGGACTTTTCAAAGAGGAAGGTTACATTGACTGCATTTCTGCATACAGTTTTCATCTTAAAATAAATACCGCCATTAGTGACCGATACTGCAATTCAGTGATCCATATAGGATATCTATCAGCAGGCAGTGACGTACTTTTTGTATGATAGAAAGCATTCATTGGCTTATGTGTCATCAGTGTTCAAATAGATACGCTGGTAGACCTCATTTATCACATTAATTTAATATTTGTTACCAATAATGTTGTGTTGATAATGCTCAGTCGATAATTTATGTTTTGCAGGGATTCCAAAGCTTACTTCAGCTAGCTAAGAAACATTGATCAAATCTCCTCCTCCTCCTTAATCTCCAACTGTGCTGAGAAAATAAGGAAGGAAGCGGTCTGCCCATTTAACATTTACAGGACTTTGTGCTTTGCAGGCAGTTCTGTAAGTCAGCATCTCCCTTCATTGGCAGGCAGACACTGACCTCTGCACCAGCTAACCTTCTTTGATTATCAATTTCAGAAGTATCATGAGTTTTTTAAAAATATCAGACCAGGGATAACCTCAATTATTAATGAAGAACCTGTAAGTAAAGAGAACAGAATTTTCCTGGTGCTCATTTAGACAAATGACTGCTCCAGGGGACACATCTCAAGACTTTCACCTTCTGGAACTCAGTTTAAAATCTACTTGTCTAAAAACTTCTTTACTTTTGATCTTGCTTTTATGAGTTCTTCATCCATTCACTTAAATATAAAAGATCTTGTTAACCATTCTTCAAAAGCTCTGTAAGCTGAGGAAGCAGAATGAGGGCGACATTTTTGTTTTCCTTTTTCATTCTTTAGGTACCAAATTCTTGGCTGATGATAGCATATATATGCCCAAAAAATAGTTTTCCAAAATATTACTGCTCAACAGATCAGAAGTCAGTAAACACACCACAGCCTTGATATTCAGCAATGCTGAGATGTTCTTTAACTTAAGTCTTTCTGAAAAGCAGGGCCCATGTTCCTAAAAACATCTCTGGTTGCAAACTCCCCTTCCCATGCAAAATGCCTTGAATTGCTTTTTCCTTTTTTTTTTTTTCCTTTAAAGAAAGTAATGGCTATTTACACTTGTTATCAGGCTACTCACATCAGGAATTCAACAAATTATGCATGCACAATCATCAAATGGTGCACCAAAGAGAGTGTTTCTACATGCTGAATGAAGCAACAATGGGGAGAATACAGCTCTGTCATAAGAAAGGCAGCTGTAGTGGCAAAGATCTATCAGTTAGCTAAGGACACTATAGTCCAAGTTATAGACTACCACATAAAGAAATAAAAAACAGTCAAGGAAAAAAAGTATTAGGATTGAAAAACAAGATTTCTGGATATAAAACCATATTAACATTAATGAAAACTTTAATAGGTAAATTATTTTCGAATATTTTATTTAGAGAACTAGGAAGTAGTTTCTAGTAATGCCCTTTACATAGTTGCATCTATAGAAAGCTAGTGGAGTGAGAGCAGAAAGATGTAGCATTAAAAGAACTTTCCATCAGAAATGATTGGTTTATCTACCAAAGTAAACCAAATACAAATAATAAATCAAAAAGGAGGTTACTTAAAGATTTACCCTGTCAAGTAGAGATTCAGTGTCAGAATTTGGCGTTTAGGGGTGATTTGTGGGTGTAGGAAAGGACAGTATGCAGTCAGTGTATGCAGCACTACAGCTCTTCATTTCTGTCTAGAAAGTTGTCAGTACAACGTAAACAGAGCATTTCTAATGATATCCTCAAAATAACAGATGATAAGTCATTGAGCCAGGAGTGGGGAAAGCTAAACTAGTTTTCTACAGGTCTGGCAGCCACTAGCTTTTTACAGGCTGCCATAGATGCGTTTAATTACATCAGCCTCTTCCTTGTCCAGGATGCCCTTGTCCACGTAAGCATCAGCTTGCTGATCTATGAAATCTCTCAGCTTTGAAAGATCATAGTCTGAAAAACAAGAATTCATTTGCACAATGAGTCATTGCCATCATACTGCTTCACCTGAGAAAAAATGTCATTGTAAAGTTTATCCAACAAAGGCAATTTATCCAGTGTAAGGGAATTCACTACAAGTGCAATCTGTGAAAACAATTTAAACAAAAGAAACACCTGCACAAAGTCTTTTTACATGTCGTGGTGCTTTTACTGTTCAAGAGGAATAACCATCTCTTGCTCTTGATTGCTTGCCGGCAAATACTAAAGTAAGAATATTTTCTGCTCTAGAGGTCTGATGTTTCAGTCTGCATGCAAAAGCTGTTGTTAAAACCCTATTATTTTCACAACTGTCATGGAGTTGAAAGTACTAAATTGCCTGTTTCCTATTCAAATCCCAGTAAAATTCCCACTTACTACAAACACCTGTAGTGAAAATTCAAGAAAGCGACTCCCTGAAAATAAAGTAATACAATTATTTACCTTGATACAGATTCTGGCAGGAAAAAAATACCAGTGAGTAGTGTTTATGACAGTGTTAGTGTCAAAGTAGTCTTTGACAATCTTTGTGTGCCAATCTCCAATACAGTGCTGAAAGTCCCTTTCTCCTTTTCTGAAACAGGGTTGCATCGATGCAGCATGATTCATACCACATACATTAAATAGACTTTTCCTACACTGGAAAACGTCACTATTTTCCATGACAAGAATTCTACTTTCAGATAACATAAAAAGTTAACCTATTGCATAGTCATAACTCTGGCAACAGATCCAGGATATTCATTCATAAAGATAATGCAGGTTTCAGTTTGGAATTTACTGCATAAAATGTAAAGCTTAATTTGTTAGAATCGCAAGTTAGCAGTCTAGAAAACATCAGTGCCTTGATGGTTCATAGTAAGTTAAACAAATTAATATCTTTCACAAAAACAGATACATCCTGAATTTTTCAGGATAGATTACTTATTCCACTGGCAGAACCTTCAGAATATATTAATACTGATTTTCTAATGTACTTTCTATGTATATCGCCATACAGCAGTAAGTGGAAGGACCTTCTTTCAAACAGTACATTCTTTTTATGGTTAAGTGATGAAAATTAGACAGAAATAGAAAGACATTAAGAAGCAAATCAATGCTTGCGATCATTTTAATAACAGTATAAGGCAATTTCAAGTGAATAATACAGAAAATTGATATTCAAAACTCCCTGCTCCTGCAGAGGTCTCCGCTCCATATCTGAATTAATAGGAATATTTCTATTTGCTGTACTGAGGCCAGGATTTTACATCTGGTCTGTTACCAGCATTACTTGAGAGAATGTAACCTGTTTGTCATCCTATCTGAGTAATGGGGACAAATAGTACCTAGCAATTTAATAATAAGGTCGTGAGATTTCATTCATGTTGACAGAATGAGTGTCTCCAATGAAACATACCATGGAATGGAAATGAACAGAACAACAAATACTAAATTAATATAATATCCACATTATTCCCATTAAAATTCCTGAGCTTATTTTTCTTCTAGAATAGTATTTACAGCTCTAAGATCATTACATGGAGATGTGAAGTTTTAATTACTCAACATTCTGTATGAGATTACAACCATTAAGATACTACCCATTTCTGGCTAATTTGTATATCTCATGGCAATTTAATTTGATTTTTTTCCTAGAAATTGATAACTGTTAATTTCTAATACTTATGTACAACCTATTAATTTGGGGAAGTAATTAGAAAAACCAGCTTTGGTTTATATTCACCACAACAGCTGCAGCATTACATTGAGCTGTGAAACTGCTACAGTAAATGAAGTGAGGTCTTATTTCCATATTCAAATCAAGCCATTTGCCATTACAATTAATTATAGAATTTACTTTCATTCGTAAATGGCTACTGTTAGTGTTATGAAACTACAAACTACCTAAGTATTTTGTGAAAAATCCGAACATGCTATTTGCATGTATTAGTTAAATGACTCGTGGTTATGTTCTCTGGAGACTAAATGCAATAGAATAGCCAGCAGCTGACGTCTGCTGGCGGGCGTGTTGTTAATTTACACAGGAGAGGAGCTGGTCTTAAAGAGCATCGGTTTCAAGGATAAAGCCAGGTCTGAGAGTTACTAAGGATAGGCCCACAGAGCCTATATGTTGTATATATGCAAAACAAACTTTGGACACAAAAGCCGATCAGGCCAAAATCTAGGCTTTTGACATGATTATCTACATTGTCCAGACCACTCAAGTTTACTTGCCTCCTTAATAGGCAATTGATATTTTTAAACTGGGAAAATGCAAATGAACATTTCCAGGGTCATTAGTCACTGAATGAGTAATAATTTCTACTGAAATTCACACCAAGTTAAGGATCTACAAACATTTGCCTGAAGAAAACTAAACCTCTTCAAGTGTATTCGGTGAGTAAAACAATCCATGAATAGGGGTGGAAAGGACCAGCCATTTTAATACAAAAATTAGTTTGTGAATCACTTTTCCACTAGCTCCCAGGTGCTAGCTGGAAGTGGAGAAATGACTGATGAGCACATCAATAACACCTAATCTTGTACTGAAGAAACACAGCACAATACATTCACAGATAGATAAGCTTACCCTGACTGCACTTCCTTTAACATCATCCCAGGAGAACTGAACTAGCAGTTTACAAAAATAAAAAGTATGGAAAGGCACAGTAAAGAAAACGTATCAGAAGAGTAAGAACACTATTTTAATTTCATCCTAACTCGCACTCACTTTAAGGCCAATTTCCATTGCCAGAGGACAATAAAGATATTTTAGTGCAAATGAAAATCCATCTACATAGAAAGCGAACATCTTAATGCATTCACAGGCAGATAAAATGCTATTGGTCTGCAGTCACAGCCATTTTCAGACTGCAGTAATGCAGAGGAAAGGTTTCTGTGAAGAGGAGTGAGGGACTGCCCAGTCAGTATATGTGGTACAGAGAAATAATCACACATGACTGAGATCTAGTTACTATAATGAGTATACCAATAAACAGAAATGTTTATTAGAATTGCCAGGAAAACTCTTGAGCAGATACGTATGTCTGTTGCTAACTGCCATTGCTGCCATTGTGTGGAAACTATTTTAAGAGGGGACAAAAAATTTAAAGAAGTCCTTCCTATTATGGAGTTTCTGTATAGGAAAACGAATGTGTAAGGGCTGTAGGCATGCACTCATCTTTGAAATGTAATTCATATACACTTCAACTCACAGAGAGGGCAGCTAGATTACCCAGGGCTAATCTAATCTCGCATCTCCCTCTGCTTGGCTGGCGCAAGAAGGATCCTTCTTGCTAGGCACCAGTCATACCCCAGGGGTGGATCCCTTGGCTAGGAACCTTCACTTACAGAGTGGGTGATGGCAGCAGACCCAGCAATGGCAGAGAGAAGGGACAGGAGGCTGGTTTTATCTAAGATCTTGAGGACAAACACGATACGGATAAATTAAAATCTGTGAAAAATAAGCTAGAAATCCTACTGCTGTTAGCACACTCCCTCCAGCTCTCATATAGCCCTGCCTCCGTGGAAGAGTCAAACGGTGGGGCAGCTAATAAGCATACCCTGGGCAGCTGCTTCAGTCACTGCTCCCCTTCTACACAGCTTTGCATGTGAGAGCTACAAGTCATTAGAGTTGGTTTGGGCTGTAATCCAATATATTACAGTGCTAGTGACGTAAATTAATATCTTAACTATTTATGGTTATGAAACAAAACTCATTGCTATTTGTGATGGCATGCACAGTGCTAGCCAGATGCACTAAGCTTTTCTAGACAAATCCAGATGTTTAAAATACATTTACCTCATATTTAAAATCATAGTTAGAAGATATGTTGAACTAAGAGATGAAGCGCTAGACAAAACTGATGTACTGTTTGCTGGTGACATGCAGACCACCGTGACTATCTGGGCAGCACATGACTAACGTCTAGCTGGTTAGCCACTGTGTTTTGTGACCAATGGCTGTCTAAGCCCATTTACATGAATTTGCCTTCGTTTACTATTTTAATTCATTGATTTAACTTTTACATGACCTGTAATATTTAACTCTAACGTCACTGATTATCACTATAGACAAGCACAGTTTCACATTACTATTATTTGACTTATAACGTAATGCTAAGTTATACAACACAATTTAAATTACATGCTTTGTAATATATATGGTGCCCACCCCAATATCAAGGGTTTTTACTTCATACCTTCTTTGTTACCTTGTTTGTTGTGGTTTTTTAGCCATTCTATGTTCTTCCTGATTGCTTCCAAATACGCCTCAGCTTTCCCTAGGGGAAAGGATGAGAGAAAAATCAGGCACAAACATCAATGACTGATGCAGCTTGCTTAACTGAGTGAAGCTGGTCATAGAGAAGGCAGATTAAAACTATTCTTAGTTTCTGTCAACTTTAGTCAGGCAAAATTCCAACAGATGGATGGCAAGTTTTGTCTGTGCAAGATTAGTCATCCGCAAACTTAGGATCATGGCTTTTTTGATCTGTATACACAACTTTTGGTGGTATCCAGAGATACTGCATATGTGGATTAAAGGCAACCTGTAGCTTTTTGGTCATCATAATTTTTCGGCAAAGATGAAGCTGTTAAGACAGCAAGGAATGACTTAAATAAGACTGAGAGCTTTGAGTATCTCATATACACAGTGTCAGAAAATTCCTCCATTTAGTAGTACTCACAGCATACAGAAGATCTAAGATTGTGATATTTTGGAAAGACAAGCTGAATATAGCTACTTACATTTGCTGAGAAAGAGGATGTATTAAAATTACCATAATAACTCCTTGTTAGAGCTGAAATTTTAAAGTGATGGCTATTTTTAGACCAGAAAGCACACAGGACAGAATTAGTTCAAGGATTACCTAATAAGGCCCCTGAGGAAATATTCCAGCTAATGGATTTTGAATTCTTAACTTGGCTGGAGCTTTATTGAAGTAACGTTCTTACATTTGTCAGGAAAAAAACCCTAATGTGATTAGCATGTAGAAGGCTACTGCTGCCACTTATGCATGTCTGGTCCCATTAGTAAGTGGATACAGTATTGGATATACTGGAATTTTTGACCTGGGAGTGCAGAGTTAGCTTTATAACAAGTTACTCTGTGAAAGAGGAAAGGGCATTGCTTTATGAGACAATGAACTAAATACTGATCCAATTTAAATTTCTATAAAGCTATTGAGCTGAACATTTTTTCTGAAGCTAAAGGAAAATAACCTGAACCAAACTGAACAGACAAATCTTCAATAGACAAGTAAAATGTTATTTATCACTTCCCATGAGTATTGAGAGAATTTTTCTTTACTGTGAAATTAGACAGCCGTCTTAACCTATTTTCCTCTTCTGTACTCAGATAAGCACCCCTGGAAAAAATACCACCTTCTATATGTGGCAGGCTAATAATTTATATGCATGCACTGCCCACAGGACTGAACCAGGTGTCCAATGAACTACAGTCTGCTGTAGCCTTGATTACTGACATTCATTACCAAGCATTTTGCAGTGAAAACACATGTATCCAAAAAAGTATGAGCATAAAACAGCATCAGTGCAAAATAGATTATAAGCCATTTTTTTAAACCAAATGACTACAAAACATAGATGCTTACGCTGAATCCTTAGCAATAAGAACCCACTGAAAGGTTTCTGCCCCAACAAACATCCCCCTTCAAAAGTTCAGCATTCATTACCTGACAAATCTCTTGTCTACACACCAATTCCTAAGAAAGTCCATCAAGCCTAGTCAAGAAAGATAAATTGCTGATGAAGAAGGAGTTTTTTGTGTGCAGGAGGGAAAGCTTACTCTGGAGATGCAGCTAGACTGTGGAACTCACTCTGTCAAAAGACATGGCTGAGCCTGAAGCAATATACTGTAACCGCCACTTGCCAAACTAATTTCTCCAACTTTCCTTCCCCTCAGTAAGTTCTTCATCCACACACAGGCCTAGAATGAACACACTCTTGTCTTACAAGTTTACATACCGACCACTTCTGCTTCTGAGATTTACTTCTAGTACAAGCTGAGAGAGTCAAAAAGTTATATTTAAATATTTGAGAGCTGTGCTGGACACCACAGAAATGCTTGGTTACACAGGATTAGCTAAAAGTATAGCAGTGCTTGTCTTTGGTCTTCAGGACACAGGTGTGGAAGTATAGTGTAAGGAGGCACACTGTCCTCTGCAGATTTGTTTTGAGATACAGCAGCTGATTTGCACCCCATGGACAGAGCAACTTCAGCTAGTACAGTCTAATGTAGCATGGCATGTGGCATTACGCGTCGTGCTGAGGTAACTAAGATAAAAGTACTACTGTGCTAAGTTTGCTTATTGAGACACTAACCTACTGTAATAGGTTTTCAAGGTTATGTAAAACAGGTTAATTGCTGATGACCCTTAGCCTCTGGAAGTGAGTGATGCAAATCGTTTCACTTTGCAGAACTTTTCAGTACCTTTCAGTGCCAGCTTGTTCTAACACAAATTAGAAAGATCAGTGGGCTCACTCAGAATATTGAATATCCTGGTGGCCTGATTTCACTGAAAAGCCACAGATACAAAGAAGCAAAATCTCTCTGTGCTACTGTGTCAAAATGTATTTCATATTGCTATCAAAAGGGGCTATGAATCCTGTGAAAGACTATGGCCTTTCTCAACCAGAGATACAGTTTCATATATTTAAAAGTAAGCAAATAAGTATACTTCCAAATCAAGCTGTTGTGTGCTGACTCCCAGTAACTACAAACTGAAGCTATTTATGCTAACACAATGGAAAAACAATACCAAAGATAGGAAAATATTCCAATCACTTGGAGCATACATATATAGCAAAAGCAATGGCTCTTTTGTACCTCTGGACTCTTCACTATTCCCTGCTGCATTTTGTTCTTCATTTTTTGTAGAATCCTTTGAGATTTCATATTCCTTTTCCATTTTAGCTGCTTCTTCCTTTGTACTGTCTGCTTCTTCACTACTCTTGTCTAAAGAAATAACAATAAGAGCAATTTTGTATCAAATGTACCCAAAGCACTTCTAAATCACATCAGTACTATCTTTAGGAAGTAAAACATTTTGACTGATGATTGAGGAAGAACCTCATCGGAGTCTGGCTCAAAGTTGTTTCTAAAGGTCATCTCTACCCCAGACCTCTGGAAACAGGTATGCCTGTTTCTGGTCTTATGAACAGTAGCTGAATACAGGCGACTAAAATGTAATAATGTGTACCTTATAAAGCGACATTCCTTTGTGCAGAGAAAGATGATAGGAAATTTGCATTCACTAGATCCAAAGTTGGCAAAGATTTATTATCTAAGTCTTAAAAAGCATTAGTACAGCTTGCTTTTGTACATGTGTAATGTCTGGACTCCACTGAAGAAAAGGACAGTGAATATACTTCTCAAAGATTGGACAATTAAGTAAAAATTCCTCTTTTGTCATGCATTTAGACATCCAAGCTGTGGCTACAGGTACTTGAGGGATTGTATCTTTAATTAGCAGTCTGGCTTCTAAAGCAATTAGCATGCTTTTAACTGAACAGCATAAAAAATGTGTTATTCCAGGAGAGAAAATTGTAGAATAAGTACCTGCTGGTGGCTTTGTTCCAGTTTTAGTGGAAGGGTTCTCAAGCTTCTTCTTTGTTTGCTCAGCTATCATTGTATCCAAATTTTCTAGAAATCAAGGCAAAACAAAACCAAACCCCAGTTATTCTTCAACAGATATGATGCAGAATCTATACAATATTCTCTGTAACACCAGTTTGAATGGGAAGTAGAAATCTAAAAGCATAGTCTTCATCCTTGCCTCTGAAGAATTAATGCAGAGACAACACTAAAAGAACAAATGAATAGCCATATGGAACTTTGATCAATCTTATTGAAAAAAAAAAAAGGAAAAATAAGTCATGACAATAGGTGTACCAAATAGAGCCAATATTCTTAAAGTCAGCAAACGTGTGCATATATATTCTAATTATTTACATCACATAAGTCACAAAATATAGGTAACTATCTGTAGTAATTTATTCTGATGAAAGCAATGAAAGGGTTTAAATAAATTCACAAAGTATACAAGACTATGAAATATGTGCTTCATCCTGGTGGGAAAGTATTATCCCAAACTGCTTATCTGTCTGGATTTTACATGGTTTCATTGGAAACAAAGTCTAATACAAGCTTTTAAATTATATTTAGAGGAAATAAATAATATAAATTGAATAAAAAAATTGAACTGATTAAAACAAATATTTTTTTAAAGTTGCTGAGGTCAAGCATTTACCTGAAAACCCAGTAGGCAGCTGTGGGCATGTATACAGCTCTAGAAGTCTAGGAAATGTTTTTCTATGTAAATTTCAGGGCCGAACTAATCTAATTTGAAAGTAAAAGCACCTTTTCATCCAGATGGACATTTCAGATATAAACATTGTATGCTTATGTGGGAAAAACCCCAACCCTTAATAGATATTCTCAAATACAGATCATCATACAATCTGCCACATTTCCTCAGTCATATTATGGACATGGTGTAGAATTTCCTTTCCATTTATCAGCTTTTTCTAAAGGTTAAGTTAAACATGGGCCCAAAATTTGATAGATGTCAACTAGTTGGTATTGGGTATTTTTGAGAGATTTAATTTTGAATTGTCAATATTCCCTAACATAAACAGCTGAAGTATTCAGTATGAGATGTTGTAACTGTGGCAGAACAGATATTATAGGGCTAGCGAATATCTTAGATCATATCTTCTGTGTAAGGCCAACATGTTATCCATCAGCCAGAAGCATTGCTTTCCATCAGAAAGATACTCAGCACTGAAATCTAAAGATTAGGTTTTTAGCAAGCACATTTTTCTTCATGGCAGATCACCGAAAGGAATTCTGCCTGCCATCTGATGAGAAATCACATAATCCCGCCTGCCCAACTCCTCTATATTTTGTTATTCACATAAAATTAAAATGTAAGCAGTTTTCGTTGGCACCCTGCCTGATTGCACCCTGTCAATTGTATACCACATTAGTGCTTTTTTGTGAAAACTATTTTCAGTTGGTACATATCCTTTTAATGTGATTTCTGACCTTGCCATATGCCCTAAACTAAACAGGTCTGGCCTGGGTTACAAGCTGCATCGGACATACAGATGAAGAAAAAACAAGCTAGAATTATAGTGGTGGTATTGATGCCTCACTAATCACTTGATCCAAAGCTTATTGAAAGGACTGTACACATTCCTTTCAGATGAGCTTAAGATACTATTTTTTATCCTCAATCAGTACCATAGTGGTATTCTAGCAGGAATATAACGATTTCTCTGTTGCAAGAAGCACAGTTTTTAGGATAAGATTATACAGCTGAGAACTTTAAAACCCTTTGTAAATTCAAGTGAATAGATTATTCTCCTTCGCTAATTCATGCAAATGCAAAAATATCACTGATTTTAGACCTTAATCCAGAAAAATCTACTAAATTAGGCTTAATTTTACGCGTAAACATAGTATTTTAAAATAAATAGGAGTATTTAAATGTTTAAAATGCCACACATATGTAAGTGCATTGATTCATAAGTGCCCTTCATGTTGTCTTAAGTGTCTGCATTTGGGCACTGCTGCAGTTAGCTTGTATCAGCAGAAGACAAAAAGACTCCATCGCAAGACAGGTTTATAACCCTCTTAGACATCTTTAGCTTTAAATGTCTGCACACTGATAATATTTCCAAATGTTTTTGTTACGTTGATAGACTGTAGTGTTTAAAAGTTGTACACTTACCCACATACAGCATGTGCTACTGAAGGTAATAGGATTTATATTCCTCCATATTCAGTTACTTCTATAAATCCCATCAGGAATTCTATAGTTTCTCCGAGTATTCTGATTTGGCTAATGATTTCATTTGAGTTCAGTATATGAGTAATAAACAGTATTTATTACTACTTTTTCAAGAACAGTAACATGGTAATGTGCATTTTTTTTCCAGTCATATGCATTGAACAGCTACATCCGTATATTAAGTATAATATGGCAATATTGACCACTAAAGATCCAAGCTTTGCCACTAAAGCCAGACTGAATAGGGTACCAACTATAGTCCATTTTCAAACCTCTGTTGTGTCAGGAAAGATACGAACAAGTTTATATGACCACCTTTTTAATAAGGGCTACATTTTACAGCAGAAATATTGACCCTACCTTGCTAGCTGGATGACACGTTAACATGAATCTCAAGATTTCATAAGCAGCTGTATTTTCTGCATGACAGGGAGAGGTCAACTATGTTCAGGTTTATGGGGATTATCTGGTGTACCTACATAAAGACAACGTTACCAGAGAAGCCCAGTTCTCCTTAAACAGGATTTATTGCCCTTTTTTCCTCTTCAGAACTAATGTATTTAACAGCTGGTATTGTTTCAAAACATGTTTGTACTTGTCATATGTGGCTAGGCCAGGACTGAACAATGTTTGCTCTGAGTTACATTGATGGAGTGAGTCATCTTCTCAACTGAGATGGGCCTGGCCAGCAGCTAAGCAACTGCATGTCGTATTTGGAGGTCTAACAAGAATTACTTTGCCGGTATCGTTTCCCTAGCAACGTCATTTTTACAGAGGAAGAGTTCAGAAAGGTACTGACCTTTCCACAGAGCTGGCCACTTATTTGAAATGGCACTAATTAAAACAACGGAACAATAACTACTGAGCTAATGGAAGTGACCTACGTTGGTAAAATAGGTCACTCCTCTGGCGGCTGGCTTTCCGCAGAGCGGTATAATCTCATCACTCAAACCAGACACCAGGAGTCAGAGATCTGGTTTCTGCCTTGCCTCACTTTCTAACTTGCTCTTTGATGTGGGATGACTCACTGAAGCATTCTTGCTGTAGGAGGGCTCCTATTTTGAGTAGGAATTCTGAGACGTCCTAGGCCCCGTTTCTACAGGTGCTACACACTGATAGATCCTATTAATTGCATCTGAAAACGCAAATTCAAAGCACTTTTGAAACTGTGAAGTCCTTTGCATTGGGCATTCAAAAATCTGAATTGCACAAAAGCAGAATGCTTATCTTTACTCCGGGAGAAGGCACTGCTGTAACACCCTTTAAATCCATGGGAAAAGGTACTATGTGAAAAAATACTACAAATTAAATTACTTTGTTGTTATTAGAGAGGCAGAAACTAATGCACCCATCTGACTATTTAACGGAATTGGTAATGGAAGCCTGAAATGGACAGATAGACAGATTCACAGTGTTTTCTTGCAATTTTTCCTGCAAAGGGTTTTTTCATCTGCATAATTGTCTTGTACCCGGGAGGCAGTTTCACATTCTATCCTCGTCAAATTGACTGAAGCTGATTTTTCATGTCATTAAATTTCTGCAGAAAGACCTGCTTTGCTGCTCTGTTTTCATACAGCATAGAAAGGCTGTGTTTATTAAAGGAGAAAAAGATCATGGTACCTGAAATCAATCTTAACAATAGCTAAAAAATGAGTTTACTTAATGAGTTCATACACTACTGCAGCTTCAGCCAGAAAGCTTTGTGCTGATGACTGCTTGTATGAGATGCACATATTTCAGGTATTAAAAAAGCACAGTTCTCCCAGGGCTCTTCTGTGTCCTGCAGCAGATGATCCTTAAGAGCTTGTAAGGCCTTTTTCCATCTTTGACAAAACTCAGGACATCTCAGCGTTTGCTTGTAACTATTCCGTGCAGAATAGCATACCTCATTAATTCTGTGGCCAAACCCTCCTTTTAGCTTACATGAGTGCAGGTCCAAGAACTGTCAGTATTCACTGGATTTTCACCAACGTAGCCAAAAGCAGAGTTTGACCTTTAGTCTACTCATATACGTGTCATGCATATGTCACATAAACTGCTTAAACTGCGATGAACAAGAGAAATCCCTCCACTGTGGAATTACAGATGGGTCTCAGTCTTGCAAATCTCCTGTTCCTTTCCAACTCCCTGCCTTACATGTCAAGATATGGCATTTTATTTTTGAAACTCCTTGTTTGATTGTTTTGTCATAATGATGTGTCTGAAGCCTAATGCTGCCATGCAGAATGACGTGTCAGGTGACAAACGCCAGGTAGTGGCATCACTTGAGAATGGATTACAGGCAAGATGGTCAGGGTGATTTGAAATAAAACAGCAGCAGTGTCGCTTGGCAATCAGATTAAAAGCAACTCAAAAAGTAAACCATAATTAAATAGATGTGCTTTAAGGTGAACAAAGCTCTGACTAAGTCTCCTTTATTGTCCTTATTAAATTCCCTACTTCATGGACTATTTCTCAGTATCCTTTCAATATACTACAGGCATTTCTTTTCCTAATCCTTTCCCATCCTGAGGCTGTTACATGGCCTGTGCGCACATTTTAAGTATTTTGATAGCATGCATTTTATAAGCATGACAGTTTGGACTGAAGCAGCAAACAGCCGCCTCTACTGTAGGAGTGGGATGGAGCTTAGTTTTGTAAGTTCAGTGACACCCTCTTTACCCCGCACCCACATCATCATCTCATATCATAACTTATGGTCTCAGTGCTCAGCTGTCAACAGAGAGATACTGAATTCAGAAAGTAAGGGGTTTTTTATGCAGCTATTAAATACAGTGAGAAAAATGAAAGCATTGCCCTCCTTTCTTTGGAAACTAAAACCACTTGTTAGGATACAAAACCTAGATTTTCAGGAACTAAGCAATATACTTGTCAAAAGAGACACTACGAGGAGATGGAGATTTCTTAAAAAGTATCCAGTTGGGAAAGCATTGAGGAGGCAGTGAAGGGAAACAGAAGAAGAGGCAATGTATTTACAAGAAGTAACTGCAAATTCGGAGGGTAGATAGCAATAAGCAAAGGAATGAACTGTAATATATTCATTTTGGTTCTTGTAGACATGATATGATAGTCATGTAATGTGGTGGGAAAAACTACTGGACCTCTCCCAAAAAGACATCTGAGAAAATTTAGATCCTCTGGATACTGGAAATACTATGCTCTCACACATATTGCCCCCCTCAGGTGATGCCCATTTTACTGTCGTGTGTAATGGTTCTTTTTTTTAAAACTGTGCAGTTAGCTGTCATAGACTTTTCACACCATAGCTACCCATTTTATTTTTTTTTTTATGCAGTGAGAGTCTGAATAGGGGAAAATAGAAAATAAGGTCTAAGCAGTGGGGACAAAAAACAATTCACGTATTTATGCAAATGCAAAATTAGCATGGATGAGGCATGGGATGAGGCTACAGAAAGAAAAGCTATAAAGTTGCAGTGGGGTCTGTGATCGACGCACTTCCTAGACTCCAGTCTTGCCTGGGACTTCTGCGCACTCTGTCCCCGCATCCTTTTATCATACCTCCATGCAAATTCATCTGGGGTTTAACTATTCATATATACTCTTTACACCATCACTGCTGCTCCTCAGTATTTGGCCCACTGCCCCCATCTGAGGTGCCCCTGATTTCTGCTTTTCAGATATGTGAGAGTCTGTAATCTTCCTAAGAACAGTACAGTATACTGGCATCTGTGTCACCTTAGTTCATCAGACACAAAATAAACAGCAGAGAAAAGAGAGTTGCCTGAAATTAAATAACTCCCACTGTCAGCTGTATGCATCAGTCATTTGATAAAGTAATATTGGGCAAAGAAAATCAAAGGGAAATTCAGATAGGGAAAATTGATTAAAGGTTTTAACGCTTATGAAGAAAACCTACAGTAGCAACAAAGAGCCCTTTGAAAAAAAGGACATTAAAAAAAAACCAACAAGGCAGTATACATGAACAGTCCCTGAATGAAATACTGCCAGTGCCCTTCATCTCCCATGTCAAAATGAAGGAAAGAACAAAAGGTCCACACAACACTTGCAGCCTCTGGCACTGGTTTAGCCACACCTTCCCTCACCCCTTTCACATCACAGTCTGCATGAGGGAGCATCTGCTTCTGGAGACTGTGAGTAGGGAAAGATGATACCAGTCTGTGCTGTGATCTGCTCTTTGCCTCTCACTCTTGGCTCTGTGCCTGTTCTTGCCTAACTAAACAAATATCAGGATCAGACCTTTGGCCTGCAGCATCTGTGCTGATGAGAACTTCAGGGATTAGTCACAGTATTCAAACGAGCCCTCCTCTCGCATGAAAAGGCCAGATTGCGTCTACTACGCACTGGCCTACGCTAGGTAAATTGCAGAGCTCTGCGTTCTTCAGAAGTGGAGCTGTTCAGGGTACCAAGCGTGAATGCGAGAAGCAGAACAGCTATTCCATATTCCTTAGCATGGACAGGCAGGGGCATGTTAAAAATCAACATGGGGGACTTTATGCCTTTTCTGTTTCCTCTGGATTTTTTTCCATGCAGCCTCAGTCTGACTAAAAGAGAATGTTATAATAAAACAATATCCCAACAGTACCTTTAGGAAAGGACCAAATTAATAAGTGTATGTATACCTTAGCAATAGCTCACCAATGACCCATCCATCTCCCTATTCCTAGTGTGTCTTGCAGTTTTGTCTTCTTTCCAATTGTCCATGGAGAACGAATGATGAGGGGGTAGAAGAGGTAAGCAGAGACATCTGCTTATGCCCATTTCTAACCAACACAATCTCCTACTCAGTCACGGGGGGAGTGTGGATTCTGACGGTGAGTCAGAGCCAAAGGGAGGCGGTGTGAGAGGTGGCTTTGGTTTGGTCTATGGAAGGAGACAGCTGTGACTCAATACTGCATACTGATGAGCTGGAGCAACTTCTCTATTTCCCTCCTAACTAAAGCGGCGTTTGCTCCCTAGCCAGTCTGCTGTGGGCTTTGTGTTGTACACCGTGGCTCCAGTATGCTCTAGTACAAGGAGATGAAAAGTGGGATCCCCCTCAGAAAACGCAAAGTTTAAACTTAATTTTCTTCCCACTCCTTTGCCTCTTTCTCTTCTTCAGTGTTGTTCAGTTGTGAAAGGTACAGAAGCCCTGATTTAAAAACTCAAAATGACCAACCTCAGTCATAAGATGAGATAAAATACACATTATCATACACAGTATCATGGTGAAGCATCTATATAACTGTGAGACAGGAAGTACTGATGGCAAAAGTTTGTCTTACATGTACTAGTCAATATATGAGAACTCCACACAAGAATACAATGTGCACATAACTAATTTACATTTCTAGGGTAATAGTTTGTTAGATTACACAACTTTCATTTGGTTGGGGTGGCAATGGATAAATTTGCTACAAATCTACACTTGTAAGCAGGGTACAGCAGAAGAATATAATCAATGTACTGTGTAAAAAGAATTCATACATACACTCCAGTGCCTCTTAAGAATTTGTGTATCATCTCTGAAAAGCGCTATTTTTGTTATGGTCCACTAAGCTCTAATTACAAATGTTTCCTAGAACGATTCTAAAAATCATTCATTATTTTGCTGTCATTAGTGGGAGATGATTTACAAATGTATCCAAACAAACTGGCAGAAACCATTTGTTCCTGCTTCTAAGCTGACAAAAATATTATTAAAATAAATGTATTACAAAATTATAGTTTACTTCACATAATTACTATAAATAGAGCTTTACCAGGATGGTAATGGACTGATATGCTTTCATTTTAAAATTAGCTAGATATGCAGGAAAAGTCACTCAGCACGCAAAAAAATTCCTCTTCTTTGTGCGGTGTAGGTGAAGCTTTTCCTTAATCTGTGATAGATGGCTCTGATAGAAGGGCTAGCAGGGGGAATCTCCACCATGGCAGTACATGTCTGTTTTGCTTGCACCACACTGCAGTTAGATCCTTTGTAACTTAAAGCTAAACCCAGTAACATCATTCAGTGCAGCTGCAAGATACTTTCCCCTAGAGTAAGATACAATGATGATGACATAATGCTGTGGTTTCCAAATCCCAAACCAGCTGTTACTGGTATATGCATTCAAATTCACTGTCTCTGCATCCATGTGAGCGGCACGAAAACTTGTTACTTGATTCGGCAATTGATTTATTATTTTGAATGTATAATTTAGGGACATAGCTTATGCATGGCTTCAGCCACAGAGTGGGGAAGAGTAATTTAGGCAGTTTCCTACTGTAATAAAACACAACTAGCATGGGATCTGCTCACTGATTTCAGTTTGAGGGAACAATTAAAAGCTGCCTATTTTTTTAATTGCTTCTTCTCTCTGACAGACATTCATACTAATTCCATTATCTGCTATAAATAAACACAGCTGGGCATCAATCCCCTAACCCAAACTGCACCAAGAAACACAGTACCTATGCAAGTATTACTGGGTATGTTGTGTTGTAACTTTTAGATAAATAAGGGTGGCAATAAAACTGCTTCCATGCCTATGGATACTGCAAGAAGCTAAGATCCTCCTGTGCTTGCTGTTCTTGAATATTTGAGAATATTAACTCAATAAATGAAGGTCAGCTTTAAAGTAATTTCTCAACAGCGAGTCTAAAAAAAGAATACCACAGAAGCAACTTGAGACCTATGAGAAAGCTTTTTCCACTACAGTAAGTTTCTTTGATGGAGTACAAAATCCATCTCTGCATAAATCACTCATTTCCAAGGCAGAGTCTGGATACATCAGTTGATAGTCTTGCTTTAAATCCAGACTAAATCAGACCTCTGAAACTCTTAACCTAATCCCTGCCCTCTGTACTATGTCATCATGGCAATTTGTTTCCAGGGTTACAGTATTTATTTACTCAAAGTGAAGCCAATGTGAACAACTGCCCTGAATTTTAGCAGGAAAAATGCATCCCTAGTGTAATTCCATTATCTGAGTGGTCTTGCGTCAGGGATGAATTTAGCCTATTAAATTTTGGCACAACACTATCAGTGAGGGCAATATCTGCTCAAGCATATTATCTTCATTTGTAGAATGACAGTGAAACCACTGTGCTTGTAATCAAGCATTTCTTTTTGTGCATCTTTAAATGCACAGGCAGCCAGAGAAATAAAGAGCTGAACTGTAGCATAACTTGTCCCAATATTCCAAAATTTAAGGACTTCTCACAGAAAAAAAAGGGATAATCTTGGTCAGAGATATAATGAATTATTTAGAAAGGAGGTGCAATCATGCACTGAATGTGTATCATGATCCACTGCATTTTTTGTAGCCAAGTAATTGATAATCAATCCATACAGTTACAGTTGCATCAATCAATCATGTATCTGCAATGGCCCATATCAAACATGCCAACAGAAGTCATGAAAGATCATTGCCAGTCCTATCTCTGTGACAGGCTGATTTATGAAGCTGAGAAATTGCCCTGAGGTTAACAAAAACTTTTCAGGCTAACCCAGACCAGGAATTCTTCAGAAAAATGAAAGGGTTGTGCAGAGCTTATACAGATAAGTCCTTCTTCTGTAGCTTTGCTTGTTTAACTAGAAAGGCTATCAAGAGTTAATACAAAAGAGTTTGTAAAAGCCAGGAGAGGTGTGTGAGAAAACAAAACAAAACAGAAAACCAAAACCAGGCTTTTCCAAAAATCCCTCTTCATGAAATTATAATGATTTTACAAAATCTGCATAGCCACAGACTATCAAATGGATCCAGGAAAAAGTGCTTCAAAAACTACTCCTGTGCCAAGATGTAACACTTTCCATAGATGGAAGGAGTTTTACTTGGTAGAAGACCATAGCATTAGGTCCCACAGAGATGACAGATTAAAAGTGCTGAAGTGCTGCATTCTTTCTGGAAAATGCAGGTATCCTATCCACCCCAATATACTGAGCAAAATACTGATAAAGCCTGACATCAAGCCATTGAAATCAAGTGCGCTTCACAGGTGTGAAAGTGGAATAATCCTCTAAATACAGCTGATAAATAACCCTTCCTTCATTAGATGGAAATACTAAAGCAGTATGGAATTCAACCTTGCTATAATGAATGATCAACCATTTAGAAGTACAGCTTTAACATTTTGATGAACAAGTTTGAAACAGGACTTGTAAGAGCAAGGAAGAAGAGAATATAATTATCACTGTTGGTAGAGTAAGAACTTAACATTAATAACACGGCTGCATAAAGTATGTACTCTCACCCAGATAGGAAACTCCTTCTTCTGGCGTGATTGTTCCATATTTAACCATCATCTTCACAAAATCAATCAGGGTTTTCATGATAGTTATCAAGGTCTCTTTCTCTTTTGCCTCCGTCTCTGTGTGAGGGGATAAAGCAAAAGTAGTCAAAGACTTCAGGTAACTCAGAAAAACTCAGTTCTGCAAACTCTGCACAAACTTCATGCATAAAAAATTACCTACTCACTGAAAAGAAAATACTGTGTTAGATTAGCAGAGAGAACTCTATATATGCTTCCCTTTAAACTGCTCCTGCAAAGTACAGCTCAATATACTTTAAAACTTCAGGGTTTGGTTCTTCTTTATAGATTCTTGTCTTGAAGGTCTGGGTTATGGAAGGCAAATGGTATTCATTCCATGTTACAGATGAGAATGCTAAACACAGAGATGAAGTGACTCGACAGAGTTCAAATTGCTGGTCAGGGGCCAGATATGGGCAGTTTTCTACAGTCTCTGTCTTTTATTTGTCTGTGAACTACTTAGTAGACCAGTCTGGCTCTGTATGAGGAAGATAGCTCAGAGATCCTTTCTTCTACAAGATCCATGGTTTCAATGACAAAAATATAAAGTTCTCAAATGAGATTGTTACCATGCACAAGACCATGACTCAGGTACCAGGAAAACACAATATTATGTGGTTGGGAGGATCGTGACTCCAGAATAGGATACAAACAATGATTTTTCATTATAAAAATCTATCTTCCTTGCCCATATGTCTCTCTGACTATCTTCACGATCACTGCTTCTTAGCTTTCTTTTTCCACTGTGTTTATCTGCTGAACAATATTACTGCTATTATATTCTGCATTATACTCTGCATTAGCAGCATGAAACTCCCCCATCACACAGTTACACAAGCTCTTCCCGCACCCCAGGTTGTCACTGAAGCACCCAACAGAGCCAGGGGCACTGTCAGACAAGGACAGTCAGAAACATACTCCCAGCCGTGGCAGAGGCCCAGACCCTTTGGAAAGCTACTGAACAGGTCTTTTATTGCTGTCTGCAATTTAACACACGTCTGTAGGATGCGACTGAATCCCCTCTCCTCCAGCTTGATACAAGCTGGCAGGTGAACAGCATAAAGCAGGAGACAAGGCAGAGATGTGCACCCAGTGGGACTGGGTTCTATTTGCTTGATACCCTGCTAAACCCAACATCCCTTTCTGCTTTGTGAGTAGAAAAAGGAGAACTAGCATGCAAAACTACAATGGGAAAATGAAAAAAACAGGAAGAAGAATATGAAGTTTGTAGATTGGACTTGAGCAAAATATGCCCTCAGGTTTTTCATTCTAGTTCTCCACTCAGGTGTTTATAAGGACAGTTTGAAGCAAGATTAAGGCTCCTGCAGGACAAGGATTCTACAGAATAAGTTGTTGCTGACTGCTGGAGAGAGCTGAAGATATGCTGGCTGCAGAGGGTGAGAGTGGGTGTGTAGTAGAGCATGCTGACAAAGGGGCTGTGGCAAGGTGCCACAATCTTGTCTGCAATAACTGGAAGGCAATGATGTCTAGCACCGGAATAGGAAGAGATGTGCAGAGCTGTCATTGCAATAAACAGCAAATCTGTGGTTTGTGAAAAGGCTGGGAGGCTCAGACTCATTTACTGGTACCATCACTGTGAGGATTCTACTGTGGCTTATTCTTATCTCTGTTGGCTTAGAAGACACGGATGTTACTGGAAAGATCTCTGGAGAAAACAACTTGCCAGTTTTTCATCATGCCCTTACAGGAATGAAGAGAATTCGGGACTCCCAAATCATACAGCACAAGATGGGAAGGCATACCTAGGTCACACAATTTGCAGTTTTGAGTGCTGCTCCTCCCACTGTTTTGCCATACTCACTAATCAAATTAGTTTCTACCATGAATCTTAGAGAACATTTTTAAAGTACATGGTCTCTTGCAGCTAGGGAAGCTGTGGGGAAGGGAAGGGAAAGGAGTAGGAAAAAACCAGAGAGAATCTTAATTTTCTATTTTTTTCCTAAATATTCCTGTAAACTCATGATGAGCTCACCTGAGTTAAGACTTTTTAATAGTGCATAAAAGTTTGGAAAATATTGGAGGTCTTCAAAATTATCTTCGGAAGGCAGCTCATTTCTTCTTTCCAAGATATTAGATGATGACCATGTGTTATCCAGAGTATCATCAGTTTCTCCATTAATGAAACTATCCTGATCAGCTTTGCTTGGTGTCTCCACAAAAGACATAAAAAAATAATATATATAAGCACATTGCTTTTGGTGATAGAGTTAATAGAGCAATAAATAGCATCAAAATCTTATGCCAACATTTTCCTAATTATGAGGTGAAGACTATACTATTTCTGAAAGTTTTTTCAATTTGGCATCTGCCTTAAACCTCTAACTCACGATTCATTCTTCTATCTGATGGAATTTCTTTAAGAACACCTTTAGTTTCCAGATTGAACTAATTATTCTCTGAAGCAAAGCAGTGTATTGGTCTGCTTGTACCGACTGGCAAGTGGGTCAAAATGATTAGCTAAGAAATTACCATTCTTTCCTGTTGCTTTTCTGTTGTATCACTGTCTGCTCTACTTGGAGGGTAATCAAAATCTTCAGACTCCTTCTCACGATCCTTTGCTTCATTTGCAATTAGCTGCTGTAAAACCTCTGCCACTTCATCTTCCAGGGTATAGGCCTGACTCTCTGTGATCTGTTAAAATATTTGTGCAGAATGCTTATACAATACTGTGTTTTTCCCAGATCAAACGTCAATGTGAAACCTGAACTTTGTAAATAGGTTGTTTCAAGTATGTTTGCTTCAAAGCTGAGCACAGCCAAATTAGGTGTAATACCTTCACTGATGCGTGTGTGTATACTTGCATACATATAGTAAAAAACCCACCCCCACACACATATAGCCTCGGATAGGAAAACAAACCCATATAGGGCTTAACACAATGGAGTCCAGCTTGAAAGATGGAGCTGCAAGTGCGATATACCTATATGTGTGTATCTGTATGTGTGTTTATATATATTTCTATATGTTCTGCAACTTACCTACGTACAGTTGAATAACTACAACAGAATACAGTAATACAGAAAGGGAAAAAGCAAATAGCTTTCTACAGCATCACCAAAATGTTTTCTCTTTGCTTCGTAACAACTGTCACTTGAATGAGAACTCTACCCTGCAGCTGTCCCACAGCTCCCCTTTGTAATCAGTGGGATTCATCATGCAATAGCTAATTGCAAAATCTAGTGAAGAAAAGATCAGGTTAGTATTTTAAAATACAAAGATTCCCCTATTGCAATGTCTAAAACCATTGAGACATCCAGAGGTCAGACACAAACCCAGTCTTGCTAAAAATCAGGAACAATGAGAAATGCATCCTCAGCTAACCAGCATCGTTACATGCCCGCTGATGACAATAATTAGTAGGTGGATAGGAATGAGCTCAGACCTTTCTCCATAAACATCCAAAAGAAATCGATAATACAAAAGAACTCAAGGAGAATCAGAAGAGAAATTAAAGGAAAAATGAGGGCAGACAGCAGAGGGAAGGAGTACAATCAGTGAATGCTTTTTCCACATCAAAAACATTCTGCAGTTTGGCCTATTTGTTGCAAAGCCATCACAGGAACATTATTGCAGAACTAAACCATTGTGCCCAAATGAGTCAAGAAGCTTGCCTGGAGTCTGAATCCCATTCATTTTCACTCAAGTCAGCATTATTAGCTGGACACAGTGTTCATCCAAATTGTTTTTTAAAAAAGTGTTAAACCAACCCACAGAAGAGCTAAATGAAGTATTAACAAGATACTTACTAGCCCCAGATTTAGAAGTTTCGAAACGATCTTGTCAAACACTCCTCTGTCATTTTCCTCATAAATTCTTGCAGCAATTTTTTGAACAATGTCTTCAGCAGTCAAAGGAGTGCCATCTAATTGATGGAGGCCATCTGGATCATCTAAAAGGATTACAGTTTAACTACAGTTTAACTGTGTGCTGACTGTCCTAACTCATTTAGATTAGATATCTTGTAAAAAGTATCTGCCTACATCTTTTTGTCTTCAGAACAAAGCTATACTTTTCAGATACATTAGGAGTATACTTTGATACACATTTTGGAATCCATTACATCAGTCCCAATGAAAAGTTCTTCGTGTCTATTTTCTACATCTGAAATATGTCTTTCTGACCGGCTCTTTTGAAAGAGCAGAGATCAATGTCAGGAGTATACTCTCCTGTTTATAGAAAAAAATTGTATGGCTACTTAGATCAAAACAGATCGTGAAAAACAGCATACTGTCTTCTTGTTTGGATTCCAGCAACTGAAGTTTTAATTATGTAATAATTACTTATGGCAAATAATATTGTGACCAATGGGAAAGTGAATATAAGTAAGCTTTAGTCTGTGATCAGCATATTTTGATATAATTAAAAATATCCTGAGCTAAATCCTGCTCTCAACTCTCAGAGGGCTCACTTAAAATGCAAGTCAATTAACTACTCCTGTAGTAAAGGCAAGTATTCTTTGGCCTTCAGGAACTTCTTTCAGCTTTGTGATGAGGAGAATTGTCTAACATTGCACGTAACATTTGGAACAAATATATGTGATTTAGCTCTATATAAAAGTGCTTTGTCCTTTCAAACAAGAATAAATATATTCTAATTTAAAAATAGGTCCCATTTTCCCTCCATCAAATCTAAATTGCTAAAAAACATAATGCAAATTACACAGTTGGATTTTCCTCCACAGAAGAAGACCATGAAAATAAATAGCAATTCTTTTGTATTGTGTTTCAAAACTTAATTGCAACATGACAAGCTTCTACAATGGAAATAATCAAAATTGCACTCCAGTAACAAATAGAGCTCATGTTTAGTGTTGAGTACAACATTCATGGTTGCAAGCAGTCTGCTAGAGAACTCTAACCTAAAAGCCCCTGAAAGATTATTACAGAATACCTTGGAATTTATAATCCAGTCCACTTTTAGTGGAGTCATAGTCATCCACAAGCCTGCGGTTCTTGGTGGAGTCTGCATCATCAATGGCCAGTTGCTGTTCATACAAAGAGCTTCTAATTGACTCCCTCTCCTTTTCATTCCTCTCTCTTTCTGCTACTGATTTTAGCAGGTTCAGGTCATCAACAAAGGAATAATTCCTGAACTCTGGTTTATTTTCTGGAAAATATATCAATGCACACATGACAAAACATCTTATACCTATTTGAATACCATTATGAATATTGCTATAAAACCAGGAAAGATGTTTTACCTGTGGGAGCTATTTTCCTGTTCTTGTCTGCCTCAGCTTCAGCAATCTGATATACAAAAATAAAATGAACAACCAAAACAACAAACAGGCAGTGGGAATAAATACACTAAAATGTGGGATCTCTTAATTTATCAATATCAGCAGAAGCCTCAATGCCTGATCTTCACTCTTAGTAAGAAGTTTGCCTTCATAAGGAGAACGTGATAAAGCGCTTAGCACTCTGTTGCTACCACCGCATCCTCTGATCAGAATCAGACATTATGAGAAGCTGCAATAGACTTTCCATTTTAAGATAAATGCCAGTTATATTTTCCTTCTTCAGTCCAAGCTCCTGCTACATTCCCGTAGGATGTCAATGCATCTGTGAGCTGTTGGAGCTAACGACCTGGTTTTGGAATGCTGGACAGTAAAACTCCATATACCAGTTCTTAAAAATTATTGAAACCCTATTTTGTACCCAACCCCATCAGTATTTACTTTACTGACAAATATATTTTATACTCATTTGTTAAGCCCTTAGGATATTCATGGATATGGTACCTGAAGCCTCAAAATATTACGAGAATACCAAAACCAAAAAACACTGGAAATATTTTCTATTTCACTTACCTGTTCCTCCAAAGGTCTTTCTACACTTAATTGTCTGTTGTGTATAGCTTTATCTAGAATAAACAAACACACACGTATATACTCAGTTATATGATGCACGCGACTACAAAGAGGCGGTACATTTTTTTGTTAATTTATAGTTTTCTCCCATAAAACATGGTGTCTTAAATATGATGCCAACTGCTAGTTCTGGTGAAAAAAAAATCAGTGTTCTTAGAAGAATGAGAATACAACAAAAAAAAGTCAGACATTCAAACAAAGCATGATTGTTTGGGGCAGAAGGAGATGTTCTGCAAAAGATGTACTAGAAATACAGATGTAGTCTCAGTAACCCCTTTCTGATGAGAAAACTTATAAACAAATTGGGAAAAATATGCTGTAACAGATTGACTAAAATAGCAATAATCGGATTGGCACAACCAAGAGATTAAAAATCTCTTACATCCACAATAGCAGGGAAGACAGGGAGTGAGAGAGACACTTGTCCAGAAACTGCTGCAGAATTGATGAAAAAATTGCTTGGAAAAGTCTGAAAAAATTCAGAGCTTTTCCCTCTACCAGCACCTATCTCTCCACTTCAATGTTACACTTCAACTACAGCAATCCGGGGTCTTGCGCCAGGAAGATTTTTGCTGTAGGATCTAATTGCTTTTAGCCGAGTGGAAGGAAAGTTTTTACTTTCCTCGATCTACGCTCTGCAAAACTTTCCCCACCTGGGAGAAAAATGGAGACAACGTGTCAACGAAGGTGCCTACCTTTGCCCCCGGGTTTCGGGAAACCATGCGCCCGGCTCGCCAGCAGCGACAGCACCTGCACCACGACCGCGAGCTTGAGAAACATCCTGCTGCTGCCCAGCCCCCTCGGAGGGCGCGCCTGGCCCCGGGACGGCGTGGCTGCTGGGGGACCCTGCGCGGACCCAGCGCGGCCGGCGCTGAGCGCGGCGGAGGCGCTGCCCGGCGGGCGCTGTCCAGCGCCGCGGTGCTGAAGGCGCAGAGCGGAGCCGACCGCGGCGCGGGGTGAAGCCGCCACGGCGCTGGCTCGGCCCCTCGTCCCCGCGCCCGCAGAAATGGTCGAACCCGTCCCCGCCGCCGGCCCCGGGACCGGGGGAGGAGACGGGGGAGGGCCGCGGCCGGCCGAGCATGCGCGCCCCGCTCCGCACCCGCGGCCCCGGCAGCCCCGGCGCGCCCCGCCCGCTCCCGGGGAAGGCGAGCGCTGGTGCCCCCGCCGCCTCGGAGAGAGCGGCCGCGGGGGCGCGGGGGCGCGGGGGCGGCCTCCGCCCTCGCTCGGGGCTCAGCACGGCAAGGCAAGCTCAGGGAGCAGGCTGCGGGCGGCTGTGCCGCCCCGACCGCACATCCGCGGGGAAGGCGTCGGTTTGAGGGCGGCTGGGAAGGGCTGGGCTGCGCACGCTTTTTCAGCTGTAAAAGCGAGATGCGGCCCTGCAGCGAAGGCCCACGAATCATTTAGATCGCCCTCAGCCCTTTCCACTGGGCCGAATTGCACAGGAAAGGCATAGTCGCCAATGATTCCTTTTACTACAAAGAGAGGACATCAAAAGTTTAATTACAGCACATCGTGCTCTTTAAAATTTCAAATTAAAAAAAGCAGTAGCACAAATGACAATAAGCATGTAAGCCAATTCTGAACATTTTCATAAATTAAAATTTAGCCCGCACAGACACAGAACAGCAACAAATCCCAAGGGCCCCAGGGAAGACATTTTCACTGGTTTATGGCAGAACAAAAGATCACAGCAGTAGCTCTTTTTGGAACTATAGGGTCTGCTTCCAAAATGGCAGATAGATCGCAGTGTTTTTTCTTCAGAAAAGACATCATTTTGTAGTCATAAATGCATACACGCAGGGGGCATCTGGAAACACGTTAACATTAGAAATCTCAATACTTGCTAGCTGCTAAAAAAAAGGCCTAAATATTTGTAGAGATAAAGGGGATTGGTTGGTACTTTTGCAACTGAAAACCAGGAACGCGGGAACTGTTCAATCTCTTAACAACGTATAATACTATTATGGTATAAGCTGGGAAGAACACAAAAAAGTTGAATCATAATTGGACCATAAGCACTAAAAAATGGCAATTTCTTTTTTTTTCCTGTTAGCAACCACTGTATTTAGCACTCAAGCCTTTCCATATAATTTAGTTGAAATAGTGATAAAGTCTGATGCTCTAGTTTACATCAGACTCACTTCCATAAATGAAGCCGCCTGTGACCCACAGATCCAGAGCAATGAAAATAACTTCCAGAAATACACTAATAACCCCAGAATCTTTACCTATAGCCGGGCTCCTATTCTTGGACCTGTACCAGAGGTAGGAATTTTAGGATATTTTGGATAAGAACCTTTCGAGCATAGTTGTATGTAAGAACAAAATAGCCTTATTTATGCATTGCCTGGTAACCTACAAGGAAAATTATTATACTAAACAGAACCTTCCCTCACTTCAGAAGCACAGAAGGCAAGCAGCTTCCACATGAAAGTGTAGAGTAACCTCTTCCCCTGCCATCCTTAGCATATACTACAGAATATTCCTGATATAGAAAAATGAAAAGATCAATTCTTCAATGCGGCTTGATAGCCTATCCCAGTTTTGTATTAATTCAACAGTTCATTACCTACCTAATGTTCTTGGTGTTCAAAAAATGTGTACTTTCTCTCCGTTTACCCTTCCCCATACTTATTCTACACCCCTGGAACACTTCCTGCACATTTAGTCATTCAGACCAAAGTCACCATGCGATACAAAAGCAGTAAACGCATTTTAAATATGCTGAAATCAAGGTAGCTGTAGAGCAATGAGATCAGAAAGGGAACTTTAATTGGTGATGATAGTGCAAAGAAGTCGCTGGTTAAAAATACAGCCATTTATGGGCTATGTCAACATATGGCTTTGTCTGTATAATGTCTAACTGGCTCAAATGTGTTTATTTTACACGATATACTTCTGTTTGTGATGAATGTTTTTATTCATGTGAAATCTTTTCTATACTATTTCCCAATTTCATACGGTTTGTTACTTAGTGCTAAATCACCTCCTGCTTTGCCAAGCCTCTCTAACAAGACATGATGCAGGACACTGTAGGGGCTGGGACGGAGAGTGAGGAGAGAAAAGAATTCAAAACCCACCGTCATCAAAAGAGAGTATGACTGCAGTGGCCGCTCTAGTTCTTGAAATGGTTAGCAAAAAACATGCCAGGAAAGCGAAGCCTAAAACTTCAGACACAAACCATTTCCCCATTCATGACGACTTCATGCAGAGGCCGTGCACCCACAGACACTTGCTGTGACTGGCAAGTGCAGAGCACAGCTGCTCTGGTTTTGCACATTTGGCCCAGTACTCCTTGCTAGAGCACTGGAAATCTGTACGACATGACAGATAATAATCTCTGCTAATTATGACAAAATATGCTTAATCATCACAGGAAAATGGCTGGGTGAAAGTGCTGCCTTTGTTTCTCGCTACATCTCTGTTTTCATTTGGCATCATTTACATCATTTACTACTATACACTCCTCTTCCCAGCGCAGAGAAAATACGGTGAAGAGCATAAGCTCTTCTATTTTGGATTCTATTTTGGCTCATCCACAATCAATCCATTTTCTATTCTAGAACTATTTATTTCCAGTGATGATTCATGAGCCAGAAAGAATACTACTCGGTTATCAGATGCCAAGGAGAACTTACAGGAATGGCAATTAGAATGTTTTTTATTGTGGTGAGTGCAGTTGATAGGCGGCCTAGAGAAATAACTGAAATGCAGCGTTTCTGTGCTGTTTTTACAATTGTTTTATAACCACACTTCAAAGTTTTTCATCTAGCTGATGAAAAGAGAAGGTACATGAAAGCAGAAAAAACCCAAACAATGCAACAACCCACCTTGCCAAGTTTATGTCTAGATGGTAGACATTCCTTAATTCTGTAGATTTGCTTTTTCTACTTTATCTCATATTATGCTAAATGATATACTAAATATTCTAGTGCTTGAAAGAAAAAAATAATGTTGGAAAAGTCACTGGTGATCTTTATGCAATGCTTTAGATCTATCATCATCTGACAGTAAGTCATGTATTTTGCACGTGTGCACTATGAATAGTCCTGTCAATTTCACTGCAATCATCAAAAGTATGAGAAATTAATCATGCACAAGCTTGAGGGTTTGTATTCTACAAATCATTTTACATTCAGCATTTATTTGTACACTGCCTAAGGCGAAGAGAAGGACTTAAGACCCTAGAAACAATACAAATAAATAAAAAAGTCAAGCTATTGAGATTTTAGCATTTATTCAAGTGCCACTAGCTTTACCACCAGCTTTTCCTATGCTTATTGAACTTACATTTTAGGTCTGCAAAGCCTGCAAGCTTTTCTAGCTTCTACAACACAATATGATGCCTTTTCCTGAGGAGTTCTTAACTGAGATATTCTTAACCAATTCATTTTGTAAAATTAACTTTAAAAAATACCGGTAGAAGTCTTTCAACTTAGCTTCAAGGAAATGCCAACTTTTAAATCCTTTTTAAAAGGATTTAAACTACTGACTCCAGTTTGTTCCTATGTGACCTTTTTTTCTGATAATAAATCTATTATAGCTTCAAACTTTAGCATGATTTTCTGACCAGGCCTATGTTGGAGATGGAGGGATACTTTTTTTCTTAGAAACACACCGCTCATCAGGGATTACTTCAGTTTCTTTCCCACCCTTTCTAGAAAAAAATGATCATCTTTGAACTGAAATACAAACCAGAAAATGTCAAGTAATTTTCTTTCAAAAAAATATGTGTAACTGAAAAGGAATACATGTGTTTCTAAAATGGAATTAAGCATCCAAAACTAATAGATTCAGTATTATTTTAGCCTGCTGTCTTTACTGAGGTGATTGACTCACATATTTAAGCGGCGTGATGCTTTTTTCTTGTTCACAGGAAAAACAGTGAAAGAAAAACAATTCTGTTAAAAAATACAGTGAAGACTATCTGAATATATCTCATTGCAATTGTCTGAATATTTCATTACACAAGTATTGAAAGGCATATCCTAACAGATGAGGTAAGCATGACTGGGTTTGATGCACTTTTTCCCTTGTAGTGTGAAGTATCCACGGAAGTGATCTGGCACCCTTCTTTCACGTGTTCATTTCATTGCTTTGCCGGTGAATGCCCACTTCCATCCCAGCCACACAGTTCTGCGGCAGCCAGGTACGGACCAGGAGGCACGTCATGGTGTTTCAGAGCAGAGCTGGGATACGGCCTGTGTCTGACAAACAAAGGAGGAGCTTTTTCTGTCAGTTGCAATCACTTCTCTGGGTACCAAATGACCAAAACTAACAAGGCTTCTGCTCGTTTAGCATCTGTTGAACTCCTGTTCAGCTATGGTGACATAACACTAACTTTAATTTGAAAGGCACAGTATTACAAAATGGCAAAAATGGTATCGAAAGAGTCAGGGGAAAAAAGTAATCTTTAACCTTATAAATTCAAACCTTACTTTTCAAGGGTAAGAAGCCCTTTGTTTCATTTGAAGAGCAATGAATGCAGAAGTAGTTCCCAGGAGCTACCTTCCCGAGAAAACCCTCCCAAGGCGCCAGCCCCCGCTGCCAGGGAGCGGGAATCACCTCACGAACAGCTCCCCCGGGAGCCATTCGGCCAGGACCGCTCTCTAGATGCTTCTGCTCACACTTTAAGAATAACATTTCCCACAAATGGTCCCGCTGCCCTCTTTCGACACCCACCTTCAAATGTCTTTGTTTTGTGATGCTGACAAAGACAGAGCCCCGGCGGGCGGGCGGGCGGCGAGGCCGCTCCTGCTCCCCCTGCCTTCGCCCGGAGAGGGCTCCCTCAGAGGGCAGCTCCCCTTATCCCGGCGGGATCCGTGACCCCCAGCAGCAGCACCGGAGGCGGGGGGGACTGCCGCTCCCGCGGGGCTGACCCGCTCCGACCGCTGTGTTCCAGCTCCCCCTCCCGGCCCAGCCGCCACCGGTTCCACCTCACGGGGAGCGGCCCCGGGCTCCCTGCCCCGCCCCCAGCGGGCCATACAGCGCCCCCTGCCGCCCGGCGGGCGCGCCCGCAGCCGGGGGCGGTCCCGGAAGTGCGGGGCGAGACCGGCGGCGCGGCCGGGCCCTCCCCCTCCGTTCCCTTCCGGGCGGTGGTGGGGAGTGGGCTGCGGCACGAGCCGCGATGAGCGACGTGGTGGAGCGGACGCTGAGTGTGCTGCCCGGGCTGCTGGGGCAGCACGAGCCGGGCGCCGGGCCGGGGGGCGCCGGCGGCCCTGCCAGGGCTTCGGCCACCTCCCGGCTCGGGAGCCTTATCCGGAGCATCACGGCGCTCACCTCCAAGCATGTACGGGCGTCGCACCGGGGCGAGCCGGGCCGGGGCGGTCCTCCTGCTCTTCCCGCCGCGTCGGAGCGGGCAGGGGCCCGGCCCTACTCTTCTCCCTTCCCGGCCTCCCTGAGGTGCCGGTGCGGTGGCGGGGGCCCCGTGCGCGGTGGCCCCGCAGCCCCAGTCGGGGCTGTGCCCTGTCGAGCTGCGGGCCCCGCCGAAAGCGTCACTGCAGCGCATGTTCACGGGTGGGCGCATTGTGCTGCTCCGTGGGGGCGTGGTGTGGGAGAACATGGCCGCACGGTGCTGCTCTCTGTGATGGACGCGGGCTGTCCCGTGTTGCTACCGTAAATGAGGTCTACGCTGGCTTCGAGAAGACGGTGGAATACTGCCTTCTTTGACTTCTGTTTCCTGTTTTGCCTCCAAAGTTTACGCGAGATTAAAATTAAAAGTGTAATCTTTTCTAGGAAGAAGAAAAACTAATCCAGCAGGAACTAACCAGTTTGAAAGCAACAGTTTCTGCGCCCACCACAACACTCGTAAGTTCTGTTAGCGGGAGCAGCAGGCCAAAGCTGAAGAAAAAAAGTGTTCTCACTCTTTTTGCTAGGTGGAGTGTATGGGTTATCTGCGTTATAGCTATTTAATCATCAGCATTAAAAGGTACCAATGTCTGTGGTTTTGCAGCATGGTTAAAATAGTGAGGACACTGTGACTCTGTTTTATGTGAATAAACTGTAACAATATGGCGCCCAGAGTCTGTCATTCTGTAGTTTCTGAAATAATGCAGACAAAAAAGATTGGTAATGAGCTGCTTCCATCTAATAACATTCTTTGCAGGCTGACGTTGTTCCTACAATTAATTTGTGCTATATAAGAAGCTGTGCTTTGTTGCAGGAGTTGATATATTCTGGTTTAAATTAGTTAATACATATCTTGGTCCCACGAGTGAGAATTTTTGAAGGGGAAAAATAAAGTTTTACCTCACGCATAGTGAAAACCCATCCCAGGTAGTGTAGTGGTTGGTAAAAATCATCTGTATTAGCACTGTGATCATCTAATACTTCAGATAATTCATATTTTTTGTTTGTCATAATTAATCTAGTGTTGATCACATGCATGGTAATCAAAATAAGATAGCATCTTTAGGGACAATGTATGCTGAGTTCTGCTTTTATGGTAAAAAAATTGATACTGGTTCCCAGAAGAGGTTCATAACAGGAATACGTAGGAGTACCCTGATTTGAAAAAACAGGTGTGAATGCACATATGTTTCTATCAGGTAATGTCCTCTACTTCATTAGAGCAGTGAAGAAGAGTATAAAACATGGCTGACTTAAAATTCTCAATATATTTTTGGTATTTCAGAGACTGATGAAAGAGTGTATGGTGAGACTCATTTATTGTGAAATGCTGGGGTACGAGTCTTCCTTTGGATATATCCATGCAATCAAGCTTGCACAGCAAGGAAATCTTTTGGAGAAAAGAGTTGGTATGTGCATGGAACTATAACCCTAATATGCTCAAACTGTGTTTTTCAAGTTTCTTAGGGTTTATAATTAATGTAAAAATACAGCTTCGAATGTTCTTCTGTTTTCTTGGTCTTGTTTCATAGTCTCTCACCCCTCTTTGAAAAGAACTAAATCCGTAGTTTGTGAGCTGCTCTGTGTCTAACTGTAGAACAGAAGGCAGGGGAAATTAATTTATTTTAAATCATCAGTTGTTCTTTCATTGTTTTGTATTGCTGCACCAATAAACAAGTAATTTAGGAGAAATTTTTTTAAAAGACACATCAAGCTGAGAATGAGTTTTTGACAAGATTTGGTTTTTTTTTCAAGTACTCTAGGTACTACAAGAGTAGACAAAGATGTTAATGTCAGACAATTTCTGCAAGCATAGTATTGGCTTCCCGATATTTAGCTTAAAGATAGTTGTTTAGAATTTTTATAAAGGGCTTATTGCTGTTAGCAAAGTGGCCCAAAAATATTTTCTGGTTTTGTGCATGTAGTATATATTTTTGTTTAGAAACAGTTGTAGGAAATGAGGCAAATAGGGACGTCCTTATAGCACAGGTGCAGAAGTTCCTGAAGAAATCTGTAAGGCTAGTTCAGATTTCTTTGAAATTTCATGCCATTGTGCTTTCCTGGTCTGCCAGTGTGGCTATTATCTTGTTTCCAGTAGATTTGATTTGAAGTAGCTGTCAGCCTGTTTCGTCTGGAGAATTTCCTTGCAGTTGCTGATTCAGCTGCCTAGTGAAGACATTTTTTCTTGTTTGCAGAGAAAATGGTTTAACTCCAAGCAATACTATGTCTGCATACACAGAAGGAAGGCAGTGTCTTGTGGGATATGCTTGTTTGATATCCTGTGTTTGAATTTCTTCTGGATCATCCATTCAAGTATTGGAGTTTCAGAGAGAATGCATTACAAGTGATGATTTAAAGTTGCTTTATCCCTGAGTAATGAAAGCCAGTGTGCAGATGCTCTGATAGGGATTAAGAAATTCTGTCTTCACCAAACCTGGGAGGGCAGGTGGTAAGCTGTTTTGAAGAAAACTTTGTGACCTCTGTAAGTGTCAAGAACCAATGTGTCTTGTCATTAATCAGTTTGAGACCTTTCCATACTAGGGTTGTTTTTGAGAAGGCTTTGGTGAAGCAGTGGGGTTTTTTGGGTTTTGTTTTTTAAATGTAGGTGGTTTTAAGTCCTCTGGACAAAAAGCACCCTTAAGCTTTGATCTGGTAAAAGGATGTTGTCGAGAATGTGTATGTGGGTTTGAGGTTTCCTGGTTGTTGTTCTACAGTTATATGTGATACACGAGGACAACCTTGTCTGTTCTTGGTGCAATATACCAAAGTCTGTATTAAGGAAGTGTTGTCAGTTGATTCAACCAAGATGGGTTCCTCTTTTACCCAGTGTGAGTCTCAGTGAATGAGAGCAAACTACATATTTGCAGATGTGCTAAGCTAATCAAGTGCATAGTTTCACAAGTGGATAAATCAATCTGACAGCACAGACAATACAGTTATTTGAGTTGCTTGTTTTGATCCCTAAGCCCTGTATGAACCAAGACCTTTTTTTACGATTCATCTCTGTGATAAAAATATTGTCATGAGTTGTGGCACACTTTCCCCACACACTCACTGTAAGTCCCTTAGATTAAAAGGAAGAGGGATCTTGAAGAAAAAGGTTTCTGGCAGGTTTCTTTTCTGGGGTTCTGGAATTGTTTCCTTCTTGTTAAGAGATAGCAAGGGAGTTTTCAGCATAGGATGGTGAATTTACTTCTGTTTTCCAAGTTGAATATAAAATTTATTTGAAATGGAACTTTATTTTTTGAGAAAAGAGAAACAAGGAGGTGCATTTGTTGTATGGTCTAGAAAGAATATGTACTTTTCTGTGCAGGGACAATATTTGTTTTCCAGGAGGAGATTTCTCATGGTTTTCTTGGCTGCTGTTTAGCTATAACAGTGTTGTAATGTCTCTGATTTCTCACACCCTATGAATTCTTAGCTGTTATTTGTTAAGCCTTACTGCAACTTAAATATAAGTGGTTTGCCTGGAAATAAAAGAAAGTCTTGATGTTTAAAACAAGCAACTGTCATACAGTGAGGTATTTTTGTTGTCTTTTTTTTATTGTTTGAATTAACTCTGCTTGTATTATAGTCTTAAATTTTCTATCCTGAAGTTGCTTATTGCTTGAAAGTAGTGATGGAGGCTGCTTTCTTTTATAGGTTACTTGGCAGTTTCTTTATTTCTCCATGAAAATCATGAACTGCTACTTCTACTTGTGAACACAGTTGTGAAGGTACAGTGTTTTTGGAGGTCTGGAGGTAAACTAAACTTGGACAAATTCTTCCTGTTTTGTGTCACACAACATCTAAGCTCATTAGTTCCAGCTTGATCTCTTACAGTTGCTGTTTCTTTGGTTAGCAATGAAAATTTGAAATGCCTTTTGTTGGCTTTTTAATTTAATCTTGGCATTCCTGCTGTTGAAGCTATAATGTTAAATTCTTTGAAAGGAGGTATACCGTAAAATTTCCTTTATAAAATGTACCAATTTTATATGTTCTCAACTGCAGGAGTAGTCATGCATGCATATTTTAATGTAAACCTCTGCTTTTAGCTGACAACAAATATCTGTTGGCGTCTTTGTGTTGTTTTGGTAGAAAATGGAAGTATGCTTTGGAGTGATGCTGAAAATCTGTTACCTGATAATATTTCATAGATGTCATCGTCTGTATCACTGCCTCTTGCATGGAGCAATTCTGGCTTACAACAACTTTTTCTGTGTAATGATTACTTTTATAATACAGGCCGAAATCACATAAATTGTAGACTGAAAGTGATGCTCATTTTGCTGTTGTTATTGAAAACTGTTCGACAGTCTTTAAGAATCTGACTTGAAACTAGTCAGGATATATAAAGAAGTGGGAAAAATGAGAGTCCAAAAAGAACTAAATGAAAATAAGCAGAAAAACCTATCTGGTGCAAATGGCCAGAGCAAGTAATGATGCCAGCTGGAAATCTTACACTTTTCATCTGTTTTGAAAAGTAATTCTAGTCTTGTATTTCATGAATTCATCCGTTGTTTTTTTGGTTTATGGTTATAGTGAGCTATGTCTACTATCTTTAATTGTATTTGGGATTGTGAATGTTTATTCTTTCTTTATAGAATGTTATGTGTAGTTTACATCTCTTCTTAGGGAGTAGGTAATGTCTTCTTTTAGTGTGCAAGTATGTAATTGGCAGGATTATTGAGCGTGTTTTTTTTTTTCCTTTGAGCTGTGTCAAAGGCACTAGAGAGAATACTGTTGAGTTCGGTGCAAAGTGACTGATCCCGCTGATCCAGCTGGGGACTCAGCATAGTTTTGCAGTCATCAAACTATTTCAGTAAACAAACATTGAGTGTAGCTCTATGCGTTAATCTTGCATACCTTTAAGATATGAACCTAGTTCTGTAACACAAATGTGAGGAGCTGCATGCTCCTTCTCCCTGTATAAGAGAAGAAAAGAGCTTGATTAGGTCAGTGAGATCTGACACTTCTCAAACATGAACAGACAACAGGACGTCTGGTAGCAGGATGCTTGCTGTAGGTGGGCTAGATCCAGCCTGCATGTGAAAGATTTGGGGTATGTCTGTGCAGGATTTAAAAGTCTAAATGAAAAATTACTGTCTTATTTCAATGATTGTAACAGGACTTGCAGAGCACTAATCTAGTAGAGGTGTGCATGGCATTAACCATTGTCAGCCAGATCTTTCCACGGGAGATGATTCCAGCTGTTCTTCCCCTAATAGAAGACAAGCTTCAGCATTCTAAGTATGTATTCATTTACAGAATTTCAAGTGACCTTGTACTGTTGAAAGACTTAATTTTATAGGTAGTTTTAGTAAAGATGTTTTTTCTCTGAGTTGGTCTTTTCAATTATTACCTTCAGAAATTGTTCCTCTCCTAGTTTTTCTCTTGGATTTTGACTTATTTGCAGTTTTGACTGAGTGCTGGATAGGTATTAATTTTTTTCATAACCAGGGTTTGATAGGTAAATGTAATTGAATTTGTCTTCTGTAGTCCTTTTAACAAACATGTGGATGAAGAAGTGTTTGTAGAGTAAGTGGAGAAACAGGTTGGGATCCCTGAAGTACTTCACTGTTACGTTTTTTTAATAAAGCTTTTTATAGAAACTTTGGTGAAAGTGTATCTGCAGATATCAATACCCCTGAATTGTTTGATTCTTAATTTTTAATATCCCGTACACAGAGGATGACATTAAGTGTTGTGTTGATTAGAAAGGGAACTGCAGAATGGTCGGACTCAGTAACTTCTAGACAGGTGTTTTTTGGAGATCCACACGTGACCACAACAGATTAGCGATAGCCAACTTCATTGTTTATTTGGTGCCCATTCTTTTGAATTGTCAATCTGACATCAAGCCCTACTATATGCTTTTAAGTTTGCTTTGTCAATTCCTCGCTTAGATGGTATTTGCAAAGTCCCTTGTTACCAAATGTGTAAAACATGGGTTCTCATCTCTCTCGAAATCATGATGCTCTGATGGCTGGCCACATAATTTTACATTGCTGTAGAAATAACAAGTGCAAGTTGTTTTGTTAAGTACTTAACATACACAAGCAGCTTAATTTTGTTTTGTGTAAATCTCATTTCACTTCAGGGAAATTATCCGAAGAAAAGCTGTTCAAGCTTTATATAAATTCTATCTCATTGCTCCTAACCAAGTTCAGCATATTCATGATAAGTTCCGGAAAGCCTTATGTGACAGGGATGCTGGAGTCATGGCTGCTTCTTTGCATATTTACCTTCAAATGATTAAGGTAGGCAAAGAATTGGAAGCACAAATTAACTTAGGAGCTTTTCATAGATATATTTTTTTAAAATTTTAAATACAGTGTACTGTACAGAATTTTTGCAGAAAAAACTTACTTGTAATAGTTAAAAATTAATTTATGTGATCATGGATATCTGTGTTATGTTTGTGCTAGTTCTCCAGGTAGCTTGACAGATCCAGTTCTTGCGCGATTCGAATGCTTAGCATTATTAGTGTCCTTAGCTAGAGCATCTAACTTCTAGGGTGTGTTAAAGGGTTTGCTGAAATTTGCTTGTATTTTTTGTGTTTTTTTTTTTACTGTTACCTTCAAGTTACATTCACTTGCTTTGCAAATGTGTGAGAAAATAGCATAGGATTAAAGTGAAGAGTTTACAAGTGTTGGGGGATAAAAGTAGAAGTTTGATTTAAAGAAATGAAACCATCAGTGTAGGTACTTTGATCTTACTGAATTTGTGGATTATGTTGATTGGTTTTACTTTTGTGGTGCTGTATCAAAATCTTTGAACTGTATTTCTTTTTTATTATGTAGGAAAACTCATCTGGATACAAAGACTTGACTGGGAGTTTTGTAACCATCCTAAAGCAGGTAGTGGGAGGAAAGCTCCCTATTGACTTCAATTATCACAGTGTTCCAGCACCATGGTTACAAATTCAGCTTTTAAGAATATTGGGGCTGTTAGGAAAAAATGATCCAAGGTAACCAGATCCTTCTCTGTAATTAAGATTTTGAAGGTACAAAGAATACAGTCATGACCTGTACCTTATAGACAGCTTTCTGGTTGTTTTGTTGAGTGGTTTTTCGTTTGTTTTGTTGTCTTTTTTTTTATAGGAGGGTTTCAGTGTTGAACTTCTTATACGTTTGTTATTAACCAATATAGTAAGCAGATACTTTTTAAACTGCAAAATTAGTTTCTTAGCTTCTGGATTGGCTAAACTATTGATTATTGTGGAATACGCTTAAAATATATTTTTGCTGGGACTTCTGTTACAAGGTTACCAAACTCTGAAAATCCATACTAAAGATACCTTAAAAAGTACTTAACTTATGCTACATAAAAAGTATCATTTTGTGTGGACCTAGTTGTCTGTGATCCTTTTCCTCTTTGTTTTGTTTTTATACAAGCAGCGAGGGAAGTGTGTTTATTCTTGTGACGTCATAAAAGCTGCAAACATCTTGTTAGATGCCATTTAGAAACATGTTATAGAGCTCTTCCATGTTAAAGCAACTCTGTAGATACAAAGAAGTTGTTACAGATTTCAATGCTACTGTTTGAGCTGTTTGGCAAACTACGTGCTTGTTAGTGCTGCAAATAATTTTAGATGTTTTTTCTTGTTAAACAGGACAAGCGAATTAATGTATGATGTTCTAGATGAATCTTTAAGAAGAGCAGAGATAAATCATAATATTACATATGGTGAGTGAGGTTATTTTATGTAATTATCAGTCTTCAGAAAGATTGAAAATGTGAGTAGTTGGTCATGCTAAAATACCTATGCAGTACTTTTAAAAAATCTAATTATATTCTTAATATATAGTAACTGTATTCCGAAGTGTCCAACTAGTAACTTGTAGAACAAGTGATACAGTACAGCAGTACAGCAGTACAGCACAGTTTTTTGTCATTGAAGTAAAACATTATTATTTACTGGGAATTAATTTTGACTGAAAAGCCTCTATCCTATATTTGCATTGTCCTTGGCCTTAAATACAGAAAGTCAGCTGCTTCATGAAAGCTTTTCTTGAACGTTGCTTAAGATGAAATAAAAGAGAAGAAAAATCCTAGTGATACAGCCCCATTTATTAGAAATGCTTAGATCTTCTTTTTGCTGCCCTGAGAAGGGCAATAAAAAGTTTGCAAGAGTGACAGCAGTTCTTTACAGCTGTGTAGGGCTTTCCCTCTAGCCACAGTTAATAAAAATTACACCTTGAGAGTTCAGTGGTAGTGGTGCATGTGAAAAGATGTTTTTGGCACACATATATCTCAATTTAAAATTTCTAGAACACGGTAGAAGACTGTTAATTTCATTATCTTAGCAGAGACATCGGTATTTGTTACCAAACAACGCAAAAGGAGTAATTGCACTGTTAAGTTTTTCTAATAAAAAGCTGAGCAATGTATTTGGATTTTTCTTTGCCTTCCCCTCCCCAAAGATCCAGATCTGATGTTCTAGAACACTACTTTAAAAGCTGTTTCACTAATAAAATAAACTAACCCCCCATTATTTTATTATAGATTTTGTTAACATATAATAAGCTTTTTATAAAACTTCAGTTGCTGATCCCAGACAAAAGAAAAATATAATGGAGTGAGTACTCTTTCTTATGCAAAGTCCTTGGTTATTGCATGTTTCTTGCTTCTTATAGGCAATTGAGTTGTTAATATGCTAGTCTTTCTCAGATCTAGTTTTGTAATGCCTAAGGAGAGTAAGTGGTCGTCTGTTGGACTACTGAGAGACTGAATTGCGAGAACAACTGAAAATTACATCATGATTTTAAACACCAGCTAACTTGGAGAGAGTAACTTGGTCTGAATCTTTGCCCAAATTGCTGCCACAAAGGATTAATTTTTTGTGTGTGTGTGCTGTGCAGTTTACTTCTAGCTTTTTCTCAAACAACTATGCAAAGGGTTTTTTTTTAATAAGGATATTCTTGGGATGATTTTGGCTGTCAGTAGTAGCTAAGAAATCATATGAATTACTGAAAAATATGTTGTCTGAAATGGTTCATAGTTGCCCATTGGCTTTCTAAAAACTGTCCCAGTCCCGTCCCTTGAGCAACTATAGGATACTTGAAGGTTGGAAGAACTTTAAGGACAGAAAGCTGTATACACAATGGCAGAGGCTAATGAAAAAATATGTATGTACTAAAGGATGTGGTGTTTCATCCTGTTTTTACTTGTATCAGTAGGTAGTCTGCAGTTAGATTCAGTGGGGGTGGGACAACGCTGAAATTCCTTGATACTGTAAATGGGCTTGTTTGCTTATTAAAAATTTTTTGCATTATGGAAGTATATAATGCACCTTAATTACGTGTCCTTTTTTTCCCCCACCACAGCCATCTTGTTTGAATGTGTCCAAACAATTTATACAATTCATCCCAAATCTGAACTACTTGAAAAGGCTGCCAAGTGCATTGGAAAATTTGTTTTGTCACCCAAAATTAATTTGAAATACTTAGGTAAGGATACCTGATTTCATTAAGATGCTTTTAATTTGATCATAGTAGTATACATTCTCTTATATCATTATGTCACTTATATTCTAGGTTTAAAGGCTCTGACGTATGTTATCCAGCAGGATCCTAATCTGGCACTTCAGCACCAGATGACAATAATTGAGTGTCTGGACCATCCAGATCCCATTATTAAAAGGGAGGTCAGTGAATTTTTAAATATAAAAAGTTAATTTTTAAGATGGGTGATTGGTTTTCTAAAACGAATAATGTAAAAGGCATATTATGTCTCAGTTATTGTGAGAGGGCAGTTATGAACAATATTAACATGACAAGCTGTGTAGATAAGCAGTGTATTTCATTTAAGACTTGTCAAATACAGTTGCTTGATTTGGCATCACACTAAAGTGTTTCTATTTTCCCGTTTCCTTTTTTGAGTCATCAGAGCCAATTAAATGTATTTTTTGCTTTATCTTTCAGACTTTAGAGCTTCTCTATAGAATTACAAACGGACAGAATGTAGTTGTCATAGTTCAGAAGATGCTTGACTACTTAAAAGAAAGCAAGGAAGAACATGCTATCATCAACTTAGTTGGCAAAATAGCAGAACTAGCTGAGAAATATCCTTTTATTTTTCTGAAGCTTTGGAGTCGGAGCTCAGGCAATTGTAGCATTTGTACCTTTCAAAGCATCTTTCGTCTTTTGAGGTAGGAAGTCTTACAGCTGTGCTTTCCACTCTTCCATATGCAAAAAAAAAAAGCTCAAAAGAAAATGCATACAAAAATGATCAGTGTTTCTTGTATTTCATTGAGAGAAAGTAATGGCACTCAAAATACTTTATTTTGGCTTTGGAGTTTAGAATTAAAACTTTGTATTTTTAAATCAAAACTTTGAAGACTTATACCACTGCATGGAGAGATACGCCTCAGTGCTACATTGAGTGCTGTTCTGTAATTGCAGGCATGATCTTTTTGTTAGAGAACTCATCATTGGTGTATGCATTTTAAGAATAACACATTTTCATAGAAATATATAAAAAGTTTATTTAAATATGCCAAAAAGATGAGTGATGGTTAGGCATTTGACACATGGTGGACATGGCTGTTAGACTTGCCATTGCCTGATTTTCTGTATGATTTCTTGTCTGATAATTTGAGTTGTAAGCTCTTTCTAACAGAGAGCTCCCTTAACATCCTATTTGTACACTGCTTGGCACAGACTAGCATACAAAAAAACCTGTGTTGTCATGCAGTATGCAAAAATAAGACAATAACACCAATGTTTCTGTACTCTTCAAAATTTCCATTTAGTAAGTGTGCAATTTCAGGATTTATTTGAGGGAAGGCAGAAGCTAACTTCCAAAGTTAGCAAAGGCTGATCAAATTTTAAATATATTAAAAAAATGTTTCTTTCTGTGGAGTACTTAGAAACATTTGTTGTTTTTCACGAAATCAACAGCACTTATTCATGCACTACTTGAGATGTATTGATTGGCAAGTCAGCAAATTGCACATAATGGATAACTGTAAAGTTTATGCACAGACTTTTCCAACTGGGAAGTAATTTAAGACTTCTCTACCTGACCACCAGTCTTCATTAATTTTACAGGAAACTCTTTATAAAAGACACAGGAATATTTCCTTTTCAGTTAGATTCACCATCAGGCCCTCAACTTACTGGGGAGAGCAAGATGGGTAGCTTACTTATGGAAAACTTGTTTCCTTACAAAACGCACTTAAAAAATAAAGAAAAAGTTATGCCTTAGCACTTCATTCCTTAACATCTGGACACATATGCCCCTGATGATGAGTGGTTCATCCAAACAATGAATGCTGTGTTTTCAGTTGGAGGTGACGTTGTGCATCCTGATATCCCAAACAACTTTCTGAGACTGTTGGCTGAAGGTGAGTAACTCCCTGAATGCTCTGAAGAATTAGACAGGTTCCTTAATCATCTGGCTTTTCATCTTAAAACACTTTGAAATATTTGATGGGAGGTGTTATTTGTGTTTCAGGCAAAGTATGTATTGTTTTCTATCTAGGATTTGATGATGGAAAAGGTGATGATCAGCTACGGATATATGCAGTACAGTCTTATTTAGCATTACTTGAAGAGGAAGATGCATTGTATCCGCAGAAATTCCTTCAAGTTATGAGTTGGGTAAGGAAGACACATGGTCAAAATTGAATATGCAGATATGAGGAAACTGTCAAAGGTGGTGATGTTTTTAATAAATATTTTAACTTTTATTTTTAGTCATGGATATTCTGTTTTTACTTTGAGTCAAAATAATATGCTGGAATCTCTTTTTAGTGACCTCTTTTGGTGCCTGAGTACTACTTAACTGGTCATAGTTTGTGGAAAAGCTGACTTGCTCCCTTTAAGGCAGGTGACTGCTAGCATGGTTTAGCAGCCACATGAATCCGACTGCATGGTGAGAGCCTGTCTGCCTTCATCAGTAGTAGGCCGGATGTGGTTGTGAAAGGCATCTTTAGCTTTGCAGGTGGATGGCCAAGGGCTATGATAGTATTGTTTGGCACCTGGGTAAACTTCAGCTTTCACCCAAGGAAAAGGCTGCAGTATGAACAAATCATGTTTTGTAAGGGCCTAATTGCTATGTTTAGCTTTCTTGTTGAGACAGCTGTTTGAGTTTTAAGAAGCTAAAAGTTGGAGTCAGGTAAACAAAGATCATTTCAAGCCTTCAACATTTAAAACACAAAAAGGTAAATAATTCAGAACATGTTTAAGTAGTAGTTTCTTGAATGTGAGGTGGTTTTTATTGTGTTTTTATTTATTCTAATTTCAAAACTGAAAGCACTGCTCTGTGTGACTAAATACGTATTTTGTCTGTTCTTTGTGAATAGGTGTTGGGGGAATATTCCAGCCTTATTACAGATGTTGATCCAGAGGTTATTTTGACAAAGCTACACAGCCTGCTGAAGAAGACTTGCGTTACTTCTGAAACTAAAGCATGGATAATGGCTGCAGTCACCAAGATAGCATCACGTACCTCCTGTTCGAAAACAGTTGACAAACTAATCCAAGAATTCAGCAACTCTCTAGAAACCTACATGAGACAATATGTCTTTGAATTGAAGCATCTGTGTGAAGACAAAGTACTGATGAAAAAATTTCTTCCATTTGATGCTAGTTGCAATGACATGGTGGTAAGACAGCTCCAATGTGTGTCCTTCATGCACCTCTTTGTAGTTTGGGGCGGGTGGGGGTGTTGAATAGTTTGGTACAAAGTGTTTTCAAAATTAATGACATTTGACAGTTCTGACTGGTGCCAGTCTTTAGCCTGCTTAAAGCCAGTTTTCAGAAACATACTTTTTCGGGCATATGTGATGAATCATAATATTCTATAGTGAAAGATAAAGAACCGTGGTGTTTAGATAGTAAGCTGGAGTAGCTTTTAAGAAAATTATGATTTCATATGCTGATTTAATTTTTTGGTAGTTTTTTTTTAAAGGCAAGTTAGGCCTGCTTTAGTGATATGGTACAGTTTTTTAATTCAAACATTTGCCTCATATTTAGAAACTACTCATCTTGACACTGAAATGTCCATAATAAGTGATGGAAAATACTATTGATATTGCTGAGGTTTCGGGGGGTGTTTTGAATTTAGTATTTTCATGTTATGGTAGGATCAACCATTTTGGGAAAACTCCACTCTGCTTTTTTCTTTTTTTTTTTTTCTTGTATAGACAAAAATCAGTAGTGGAGGATTTAAGTTACAAATCTCTAGGTCAGAGTCTGTTTCATCATACTTGCTTAACAATTCCTGTTAATACAGCAGCTTTACTGGTAGATGTGGAGATGTGAGACAGAAGATCCTGATTTGCTGATAAGACACGGTATTCTGGTAACATCAGGCTCATGAATAGAAAATATTTTCATTGCTTTGTCATTTTTCTTAATTCTGCGTAGGTAGATGCTTCCTTATCTTTTCTGGATGGGTTTGTGGCTGAGGGACTTGGTCGTGGTGCAGCACCATATAAGCCTCATCACCAGAGACAAGAGGAGAAACTTTCTCAGGAAAAAGGTGACTGTTTACTGCATTTATTAAATAGCTGGTAAATTACCTGATAAGTATTAACAAACAATCTAAGTATACAGTTAATATTATTTTTATAAAGTAATTTTATCTTAATAAGTCTCTTGTCTGTAGACTTAGCGAAGTTCATCTTAGATTTTAGTTCCATATCTGTCTAGCAGGTATATGTAAAGGTTCATGTATCGTAGGTTGCCATTCTGCAGATGAGAGTGTTTCTTTACTGGTTTATGGGGATTATTAAACTGAAAGCAAAGGATTCCTGACTTTACTATACTGAGCACGTAGTCTTGATTGTGGAATTATAGTTTTCAATAATAACCATTGTGAACATATTTTACAACACAAATCATACATTTCTTAGTGTAGGTACAGATAAGACAGCACTGTGTGCTTTTGTTTATTTAAAAATACCCTAAAACTTTACCTATAGTGCTTTTATAAAACTTTTTTGCCATGGAAGTGATCATTCACTTTATTATAGCCAGTCACATAAGTTTTTCCTTTAGGCTCTTAATGATTCACTTTGAGGTTGGAAAGCTTTTGGAAAACATTCCTCAGCTTTCCTTTACTCTTGAAGAATTAGAAAAATTAGTCTGAATAGAAAAATTACATTACCTGTAATGAATTATCATTATTATATAAACGATATATTAATACTAAATTCAAACATGTATTAATTCTATAACAAGAAATAATTAGCTGTTAAAGAACATTATAATTAAAATAATATATCAATATATGAAATTATATATTCTTTAAAACAAGATTTTGACTCTGCAGGTTAATGCGTACAATAAATTTTGCTTGGCAAAATTTAACACTTTTCTGAGTAGTGATAAATTGAGAGTATTACATCTACAGCCTCTACTTTAAGCCTGCTAGAAAATTCAAAATTTTGGTGGAGAAACATTGAACAAGGTCAGATATGTTGAAACTGAATATACTGGGGTTTTTTGGTGTATGTAAAGCCCAATGAGAGATACAATCTACCGTATGTCAGACTGAGCTCATAGTAGTGCTTCATACTGAGGTGTTGAGAACAAAATTAGTGGCCTTTGCTGCTGAAGAACATCCATTTAGCACTCTAGTGTTCACAGTGTTCTTACAATTTTGCAGGAAAGCTATTGTAGGAAACAGATTACGAACTGCTGTTTTTTCTCAGTCACAAGTGCCGATTAGCATCTTCCACTGGTTCATAAATTCTAGGAATTAAGGTATAGGTGACATAGAATATTCAGAAATATTCTAGAAGGGGAGTCCACTGAGTTTATTGAAATTCTTTGTTTATAGATAACTAAATTTATGGGTTGGTAGAACTTGAATATGTTTATGTGGATTCTGTTAATCACAACGCCCCTTGGATCTCTGTTCCTTCTTGCTTCTTTATGGGACAGGATTCTTCCTCCTTTATCAGGAGACTTCTGTCATCCCCGATGCCCAACAGATTTGCCCTGCTGCTTCACTTTGCTGGGAAGAAGAAAGTGTAAGGCTGGGGTGGAGATGAGGGAAAGGGACTGTACCCATTGATAGTTCCTGGGCTGCAAAGGAGAGTCTGTGCTCTGCTTCATACATAATAGACTGTTTATGTTATAGTCCAAAACAATATTTAGAAGCTATTCAAACTACATTTTGATTCATAAAGCATAGCTAAGGTGTCTGGTTCTGAATCCAGATTTGCAAGTCTTAGTGAAAATGATTTATCACCCAAGGTGTCAAGTATGTTTGCAAAGCAAACAGTGATATATGGACATAATGCTGTGGACTCAAAATGTTATTTAGGCTGATGAACAAATGGAAAAGCTCACTTATTTAGATTCAGTATAGTACTTGGGTCTACAAATACTAAGCAGCAGCAGATGTTTTAGTGATATGCTATAAAGTCACTATTTCTGTTTAATTTCGATATTTAAAACAAAATACCAAATGAATACATGTTTTGGATAAATCCTCTGTGTGTCTAAAAAAACTACTTGAGAACAGAAACATCTATTTTTAATGAGGATAGGATCCTGAGTGGGAAGCCTGAGAAGTGCAGCAGTACATCATATCTATTTTCAAAAAATAGATTTCTTTCTTAGTTTTTATGCCTCATTGTAATATTAAGATTCTGTCTGTCTTGCAGCTCTGAATTTTGAACCTTATGGATTGTCATTTGCTTCAAGTGTGTCCTCATCTGGCATCACCGGCAGACAGTCCCCCACTGTTTTATCTTTTGGTTCTGATACGTCTGGTAATAGTGCTGAGACAGGGCATAAAGAGTGAGTTAATTTGTGTTTGAAATGAAGTACATTTAAGCTTCTGTTCTTGTCAGTTTCATGGGTCTTTACTTCTTTATTACATGGAACTAAAAATAATACAGTTGAACTTGGAAACCTCTATCATATAAGAAGAAATTCAGGATAGCATCTTCTTTGACATAACTAGAAGAAAAGCTAATGCAGTTAGACTGTTTTTCTGCTTTCTTCATAAAGTATAAATCAAGTGATAGTTAATGCAGTAAAATTGGGACAGGATTACCTGACGGTTACCTGATTTAAGTATTTTCTCTGACTTCTTTCTTTTTCTTACAGGCTACACTTACTTTTTATGGGCTTACAATAATGTATCTTTTAAGGAAACTTTTTTAGATAAGTGAGGCTAAGATTCGCAGTGTAAGATACTCCTTAAGTTTTAGAACACAACAAATTAATTCCATATCCAAAGTTTCATACAAATTAATAACTTCATTTATAGTCTGGTAAATTGGTGTGCAGGAAACCTTGGAAGCTTTTTCAGATTCTTCAAGCAGTTTGTGTAAGAAAATTTGAGTGAGGCTTTTAGATAGAGGACTTGTAGCATTTAGCCTGTGTCTGTTGAATTATCTTCTGCTAGAGTTCAGGGTGTCTGAGAACAAGAACACTTTTTATAAGAAAAATACTTTCTAGGTCTCTTCTAATTTTCAGACTCTTACATTAACCTAAATTATTTTTTAAGGAATCAGCAATAGAACTATTTAAATATACTTAGAGATTCCCAGAATCTTTCTCCTGGGGAGAAAGACAGATACCATGTTGCTTGTATTCACTTCTGAAAAATAGTTCAAATACATTGTAAATGTAATCCAAAACTCTGGATGGAGTTGGCAAACAGTCTACTACTGGCTGCAGGTGTCCAATGCTGACTTAGCATAGGTCTGTACTTAGGACTATATAGCCTAGTCCAAGTTTGCATTTGCAGGGTGTTTTAAAAGTAGTGAGTGATATTAGTAACATAGAACTTCATGCAGATGCAGAAGTGTTCATTTATATTCTGCTACTCGCTGTGTATATCAATGTACCAGAGTTGTGAATGGTTTTTAAAGTAGAATGTTGGTGTTTTTATGTTCATATGGTTGATCCTGCTTTGTTTTTCTTCTTAGGACAAATACTTTGAAACTTGAGGGAGTACGCAAGCTATGGGGAAAAGAAGGTTATCTTCCAAAAAAAGAAAACAAAGTAGGGAAAGAAAATGAGCCACAAACTGTTGCTTGTGGCAGCTTATTAGCAGGACAAGTGGGTGATCCTCCTGCATTGCGGTCTGAACAAGTTGCCATCCTCTCTGAGGAAGACAAAGAGAAGCAGCAGTTAGCATCAACTTTGTTTATTGGGCTAGGATCAAATGCTGGTGTCAGTCTGGTAAGTGTTTTTTTTTTTTTCAGATTTATCAGTTTAAAGTTTATATATTGTTGTTTACAATTACGGATATGTATATGCAAATGGTGATCAAATTAGTATTGTGGTAAAATAAGGCAAAAAAACTCAAGACATTGAAAAAATATTGAAAATTAGTTCTGTAATCTGATAATTTAAGAGCCTGGAATGGGTTGGTTATTACTTGATGAAGCAATCTCTGGAGCAGATCTGATTCAGTAGCTAGAACTTCCCTCTGTTTACATGTTGCACTTCAAATTCTAGTCTGTTTTCCCTAACAACTGTTCCTTGACCCAACTTTGCAGAGCTGTTGGGATTAATTTGGCAATAAGGCTAGAGTTTGATGCTCTATGTCAAGACCACTTTTTATTTATGTATGGTCATACGCAGAACATCACCTAATGGTGAATTCTTTGATCTTTTTAAGACTGGCATTATCATATTAGCCAGCTCCAATCTTGGCATTTATCACTGGTTTAACCAGAAAATGTTTACCTGTGCTTGCTTTTTAATAGGAACTTTTAGTTTATGTTTTAGAGAACCTAGAGTCATTCTTGCATTATAAGCTAATCCAATACCCTGTAGGAAATACAACAAAAGCCCGTTACTGGATCCATTAAAATGTTTGGAATCTATTTGTATTTGTTGTCTGAATTGATTCCTTTGCCATTATTTGTTCTTGCTCACTCTGTTTCATGCTCTTAACAGTAACACAGCTGGTTGCTAGAAATTTCCCCACCCATTTTTTTTCCCTTTTTCCTTTTCAGATGGGGAAAGCGGACACATCTACTCAGAAGTTCAAAAGAAAATCAAAGATAAATGAAACTCAAAATATTGAGGAGGCATCAGACTTCCAAAATGCTGCTGCTTCAGATTTTGGTCCCTTACTTGATACAGTACCTATTAACATGGAAGACTGTGAGGGAAATCTACACACAAGATTAAGGAAGGCCTCCCTGTGTTCTTCAGATATTGTAGAAGATAATTTAGCATTTGAAACACCTCAGGCCCTAAAAAAATCTGGGCTGGATCAAAGACTGTCAGATAGTAGGCTGTCACAGTCGTCTTTGTTTGCTGATAGTAATATTGAAATTTTTCAGCCTCCTCCAAGTGCTCAGTGTGAAAGTGCCAGTAAAACACCACTGGTCCCCTCTTTACCAGAAGAGCTCGAAGAGCTCACTCATTCTGAAGTAGTGGAACTTTGTCAGAATGATGCCTTAGCTCTCTATTTATGTAAGGTGTGGACAGATGACTCTTTGTTGCTCACTGTTTTTGTTTCAAATAAAACCATTTCTGCACTTAGTGCTGTGAACTTAGTGTTTGAAGAAGCGGAACATTTTCAGGTAAGAAACTTTGTTTCATTATATTTCAAATTCACTTGGAACTTCTCGCTTTTTGCTTGCATTTATGTGTGCAATATTGGCTATTAGCCATGCCTTTTTCCCAAAACATTTCCTTAAAATCTATGGTATGGCTATTGCACACATCCTAAAGAGTAATGAAAGAAATCTCAATACTAAGCTTGTGTCATTTGGTATAAAAGTTATCATCTCACTTCTATAATTCACCTTGATTTCGTTTACTGCTGCTTGCCTCCATATAACAAATACGTATGACTTTTCAGTTCTGAATTCAGCTTGTGTTTAAGAATAAAACCTAACCAGCCATAGTCTGAATGGTATGACTTGAGCTGCCAAAGAAATCACCATGTAACATTTTTGTCTGGGTGTGACTCTTGAGCTTGTGCATTCATTTGTATTTATCTGACAAACAGATGTGGTGCAGTTTCTTCCTTCACAAAAAATTTGTGTAAGGTTGGTTCAAGTTTGGTTTTTCTTTCTCAAAGACATCAGTCATATTTAATTCTTGTTCTCATGCATTCAGCTGATGTTGGAGAAGTGTTGGTCAGTTTACTTCTCTGACATTAGCTATATCTGGGGCTTAACTATGGTTGGTAAAAGCATGTGATAGTTTTGATTGAAACTTAACTCGAAAGCTATTTAGGAATTGCTTGTTGGCATGTTATCCATGGGTGTTGCTGAAAGAAGCATAGAATTGTGAAACCTTGGAGAAACTTAGCAAGTGATAACTGGATAAAGAGAATTAAGCAGAGTATTTATTTTAGAATTGACTTAATCAAGGAACTGCTAATTGGTTATGAAGTCTTCCCTCCTATTTCTGGCTTGAATCAAACCTGTCTTGGCATTGATAGAAAGCAGGCATCTCATGTCTGGTTTTCTGCCTTGTAATTCATGTAAGTTTCCACACAGACCACTGCCACAGATAGATTGTCTGTTTCTAGTTTGGAGAGGCCAGAGACTGCTGAGTAATCCTGAAATTATCCCTGCCATTAGGGATGGTTTCTCAACTTCTTGCTTTTAGCACAGAGCTTGGGGTATATTGCAGTGTTGCTTGCTCTTGTATATTGGTTTATTTTGGGACTGAATTACTGAATTCAGGTTCCTGGTCATCAGTTCTTTGGCCTCTCTGAGCAGTCATTTGGGGGTAGGGGACAAAGCCACTTGGCAGAAAGAGATCAATGTCTCCAGTGTTTTAATTCTTGTAGAACTTTTGTGGAAGTTAATGATTGATTTATCCTTGATGAAAGCTGAGAAATGGTAGCTCTGTTCACTTGCCAAATAGTCCAAGAAAAATCAACTGAAATAAAATGCACTTACACAATTTTATAGCTGTATCTTAGCCACTTAGACAACTTGACAGCAAGACTTTCATTCTATGTTCCTTTAAAAAAAATTATATAGATTTTGGAGAGTCCCTCCTATCAGTTTCCTGTAATTGAAGCTCGAAGTGTGGAACACTGCCAGAAAAGTGTGTGGATGGACAAAATCTGTACACAGGGAGTTCTTTCTGGTTCCCTTAATTTCCAGTCAGAGATGGAAACTCGCCTTGAATTTTCAGTAACTTTATCATTGTTGGACTTCATCAGGTAAATAAAATAAACTGCAGTTTTTAAAAATGTGTGTGCTCAAACAAGTATTAGACAAGGGCAGGACGATTTTGGGTATTGATTATGAAAATGTAAGGTTTCATCTTGAGCAGCTAATTTTAATATAGTTGACATAACTGTTAAAAATAGTAAATGATGATTTATAGACTTTCAAAAAAGGGGCAAAGTTCCAGGAAGAAATATACATCCAGTGAGAATACTGACAGTAGCTGCAGGTTAGAATAGTCTTGAACTGCAGAATGTGTTTTTGAGGAGGCTAACAGAACTGAGTGAACAGAAGGGCATGCTGTTTTAAATGTGGCATAATATAAAGATGTCAAGCTGAAATAAGTGATTTGGGTACAGAGACCCATACATTACATGCAAAGGCTGACAACTTTTGCAGGGGAAGAAGAAATCTCATTCTATTAACTCTTGAACACTGCATTTATTTTAGGAGTAGAAAAAGCAAGTGTTCTTTTTCCAGTAGACTTTTCTATTTTATAGTGAAATACAACTTGTTTACTTTAATGAAGCCTACCTCTCATCAAACTCATTTTGTCTCTTTCAATGGGTAAAAATCTCAAGGCCATTCACTCTGGTCTTCCATTTACACAGAATAATGTTTTTTTTTTTTTAACTTAGAAATCTAGAGCAAGAAATAGAAACTTTTTAAAATGTTAAGCTGGGAAGAGGAGGGGTTTGTTTAATCTAATCTGTATTTGCTTATTGCTTGCTCTATTGTTCAGTTGCTTCCAGATATGACTTTTTGGGAGGCCATATATATTCTGAATAATGTATCTTATTTTGCTAAGATATGTGGTGAACTTATTTTTAGGCCAATGGAAATGACTACAGAAGACTTTGGGAATCTGTGGTTGTCCCTTTCCAATGACGTGAAACAGAATATAAAAATGTCATCTTGTCAAGATTCCCTTTCAGCAGCTCTGAATACATTGCAACAGAAGCTGAAACTCCATATAGTTGATATTATAGGTGAGTGAAAGTATGCTGTAAGGTTGCTTAAACCTATAATTTGTCCCAGGAAAGTAAGTGCATGGGAGCAGGTATCTTACAGTTCAATGCAGGGAGTGTTTAGGAGCATAGTAAGCACGCGACCATTGTCCTATGGACTTTATTTGGCCTTACTCAGGGGTCTCTGTGAAGACGATGTAAAGGTACAAGTATACAGCAAACAGTAAATTTTATAAGGGAGCAAACTGTTGCACTGTCGAGTTTTGGACAGGAGAAAAAAATGGTAATGAATCATAGAACCATCAAGGTTGGAAAAGACCTCTAGGATCATCAAGTGCAACCATCATCCCAACACCACCATGCCTCCTAAACCCTGTCCTGAAGTGCCGCATCTACACGTCTTTTAAATACCTCCAGGGATGGTGACTCCACCACCTCTCTGGGCAGTCTGGTCCAATGCCCAACCACTCTTTCAGTAAAGAAATTTTTCCTAATATCCAACCTAAACCTCCCCTGACGCAGCTTGAGGCCATTTCCTCTTGTCCTATCCCTAGTTACATGGGAGAAGAAACGAACACCCATGTCACTACAGCCTCCTTTCAGATAGTTGTAGAGAGTGATAAGGTCTCCCCTCAGCCTCTTCTCCAGACTAAACAACCCCAATTCCCTCAACCTCTCCTCATCAGACTTGTTCTCCAGACCCTTCACCAGCTTCATTGCCCTTCTTTGGACATGCTATAGCTTCTTTGAAGCTATATAACAAATGAAGCTGGGGTTACATGCAGGAGGCATGGTTTTTGGTGACATGTTAGAGGAGTAGGGGTAAGAGTAGAAGAGAACAGCAGAAATGGAGTTTGAGAGAAAGATACTTTTTTTGTGTGTGTGAACTATGCTATAGCTATTGTTACTTGTTAATTGTTACTTCATTTTTTTCTGTGGCCTCTGTTGTTTTAAGGTAATGAGGGAATACTGGCATGCCAGCTACTTCCATCTGTGCCCTGTCTGCTGCATTGTCGTACTCACTCAGGGATGCTGGCATTGTGGTTCAGATCACCTTGTTCTGCTCTTCCAGATGGTTTGCTTTATCAGTGTCAAAAGGTGATGGAGGAATCCTAATAACAATAGTACCTGCCTTAATCTATTTGGTGTGTGAAAATCAAATGAAAGATTTACACAGTTGCACAGATAATTACCAAAGCTAAATGAAGATACCGCTTTTCAGAAGCATTAAAATTTTATTCCAGCTGGCATATGTTATGTGGACTTGTGGGGGAAGAATGATGGCCTAAATTATGCCTGCAAAAACATGCTCAGGACTGTACAGCGACTAACAACTAATCCATTAAAGTATTGTTACCTGTTTAAGTGAAATGTATATTAATTTTGTTGTAAATGACTGAAAGTTATTTATTTTTATTATGCAGCTTTTATAGATGCCAACAATTATTCCTCATAGCAACTACATAAATATGATTTTAAAGAAAACATATCTCCATTATGAGGTCTGACTTGATCAGTTATCAGGATCATCCGATTTTATTTTGATAACTTTTCTAAATCTATTTTTAAGCACTGCGGGCAACAAGAGCCGTATTGGTTGTTGTGTAAAGTCACTTACATAGTAACAAATGCGTGTTTTGAAAATAGTTGAAAGATTTCAGTGAGCAACACACTTCCCATGATATTTGATAGTTACCATTTAAGTAGTCATGTCTAAATAGGTTTTTGATAGGAGACAGACGTGAAATTGTACGGAAGCACCTCATGGGGGATGATCTAAGGCCCTTCAGGTTAGTTCCTGTCTGCAGTTCTTCCTGCCTCATGTTTGTCACGTTCCTTTTCCTTAGGGGTCTGTGACAGTCACTGAGTATTCGTACATGCCTGAAGATAAGTTTCATGGGGATCAGGACTGAGCTGGGGGTAGTTGGCTGTGGACATGTTGACTAGTTGGTAGTTGGCTGGTGGGCATGTTCATTGCTCTCCAGTCAATTCCATAAATTTAATCAGGCCAATATCTCTGTCCATGAAAATGTACATGGAGGAAATTTTCATTTATTTTGAATTATTTATATCCTCAGTATGACTCTTCAAATCTTTGACTTGCACAGATGTGGCTGTTTTGTGTGTGTGCATGGCTAGGAAGTGCAGTAAGGCATGAAAGATCTAAATCAGAGCACCATATGTGATAAATCTGTATGTCTAGATTGTATCCTTTTCTTCCTGAAATAACCTCACAGTCTTGAAAATCCAGCAATCTTAATTTATTTAGATATTGAATGAAAACTTTAATACTGTTTAATATTATTTATAACTGGTCATGTTTTTAATTTTAAAACATCAGAGATGTACACACAGTTCAGACACAATATAAATGGATTCTACAGCGGAATTCTCTTGTTTGTGTGTAATATTAACAAGGAAATTCTTTGTTATGTTTCAGTGTTATTGATTCTCACCCAATAAGCACTGGTTGTAAAGGAAAATAAAATATTCTGTTACTTTGCTAGTGTTTTGGTAAATGTTCAGGAAACAATCATAAGAATGTTAATGTGCTGATAGTTTCTTTTTCCTTTTTTGTTTACTTTTTTTAAGTCAAACCTCTTGTGTTATCACAAGTAAAATCATTTAAAGCTTCTTTTTTATTGCTGTTTCAGTACCCTCTTACTGAGGAATTTAAAGTGCACTGAACTTGTAAATATAATTCATGTTCTGTATACTTTAATGTTTATTTGGCACTTTAAGACAGTTTATATAAATGAAAACTGATTTATAGGGGAATAATTTCCAGCAAACTATTTCCCTGCTGGTAAATCAGACTTGTGTTACACAGTTGGGATTTTGTAATTGTATGAACTAAAGTAGAAATATTTGTTTCTGGCCTATGCATTTAAACCATTTCAGCAATGCGATGTTCAATTTCCTAGTGTTTAAAGAGAACAGAAAAACACAAAGTCTTCTAGTGTTAATGTAATGTTCTTTATAACATTTTTCACCATATGAATAGCATCACCATCTTTGCATTTCTTGTAGTTTAATAAAATTGTTTCATTCAAAAAAAATTAGCTCAATACTTGTTAAATATTCCTTGCTACCACATGTAGCAGTGTTTCTGCGTATTAAGAACTAGCTTCTGTTTTAGTTGTTTCTCTTTGCATCTTGAACAGTGGTGAAGTCTTGAATCCATTGGTGATTTAAACATCCTGTGGCTCAGTTGGAGGTGTAAAAAGAGTGGAAGAGTACACTTCAGATCTTCTGAGCAGCATTCTGTGTGCCAGCTCACATTATCTCACACTTTTTGGAATAATGCCGGATTGTGGGGTTTGTTTTCAGGCATCATAGGAAACTTTGGGGTCTCTTGTTAGTCATAGCTGACAGCAATAGCTTTTTTTTAAAGTCCAGTGCTAACATAATGCATGATTTGCTATAGTATTGAGGAGGAGTTGGGAGTTTGGGAATTTTGATGTAGTTGTTGAATTGAAGGTGGTTGCAGCCCTGATCTAAATCCTGAGGCTGTTTTGTATGGTGTGGCTGTCGGTGTGTAAGAAGAACGCATGCTACACTGCAGTTCTGGCTGAGTTGGGAGCTTAGGCTCTTCAGAACCTCAGCAATTCAGTGGTGGGCATCCTCTGATCTTGATCTATCATCCAGTTGTCTGGATGATATATGAAATATATCTGAATATATCTGAAATGAAATATAGCTGCATAAGATACAAAGGAATATTCTTTCATTTAGTTCTGTATTGAAAGTCCTTTAGTGGATATCTTAATCTTCTGTGGTGTTCCCATTTACTTTTCTTTGTGACTCATTAGATCTTGAAGGATTAAGCTGTTTTCAGGGAAAGGGAAGTAAGGTGTGTAGAAGTAGGCTAGAAGGGAGAGAGCATACAATCCAGTTAGCACAAAGAAGTTTACTTTTAAGAGGCAAACAGAAGCTAGTCAGAGTATATACTGGCCTTTCAGAACTGGCAGAACCAGTGTTTTGGACCAAAACCCTCTGTACCAGGAGATGCCACTGTTTTACTGCTCTTTGCCATGGGCAGCTTGGAGTTCTGAACATTTTGGAGTCAACAGATAAGTGATTGTATTGGATCCATATTTCAGCTGTTCTGTTGGGTGTCGTGTCCCCCCAAGTATTTTTAGATATTTTTAATGAAACAAATACTTTGGTAGGAAAACTGGTGGGAGTGCAACATGGCAGTATGATGCAGCATGTTTTCCTAAATGTAGATCAAATCTTCCATTGTGTTGTATTACTTTCAGCTAGGTATTCCCAACCCCTTCTCATCCTGTAAGGACCTGAGACAATAAATTTCTGTAATGGATGGCACTGTCTTGAGGTTTTCCTGTACTTGCAAGTAGCTTGTACGTGATACAGTCTGATGGTTTCTAAATATTGGAAAGGCAGTTCTCTCCTATAGAGTCCTGCTAGTAATTTTTCATCATAAAATATTGTATTCTCTTTTCTGTGTGGATAAGAGTGTGCATTGTCTGTCTGGCATGGAGGTATGTATCATAGTATGTAAAGATGGAAGTAGGCCTGCTTAAGTCATCCAGTTAAGACTTGCTTTTGCATTTCTGTGGCTGTGATAAGAGTTAATTGTGCTTTACCTCTTGGTTCTCTTCAGGGTCAGCTATTTATATGCCTTTCTGTGAGAATGTTTCTCTAACACAAATAAGATTACATGTTTGTTACAATGCACTGTTCTGTGGTACCTGTGCAATTTCATTAGGATGCCAGAAGTGGTCACTTCCTTGAGTTTCTTGAACATTAACATTTTTCTCTTTATGTAATAAAGTTGGCAGTGATAAAACAAAGAATATTGTGTCCTGCTATGATATGATTCATAAAATTAACCTGACAGCAATGTTTTACCAGCTGCATGGCTCAAAACACCACTTACTAAGATTGCTTTAAACTTTTATTTTAAGATAGTTGGCAGTTTCCTCTTCGTGCCAGTGTTTAATGTCTTCCAGTATAATTGCCACATGAGCTGTTTGCAAATCCTGAGCTCTTTCAGCCAAAAGTTTACCTTCTCTGGGAATAGGGATAGGAGAATATATGCTTGCTGCTGTTAAAACATTCTGGTAGGTTATAGCATCTCCATGTTTAGGGCAGGGATTTGAAATTTGTCAGGGATGTGTCTTCTGTCTAACTTAAACCACATTTAGCTAAACTGAGCTAAATCCATCATGGAAAACTTGCAAGAAGGTGCTTGGTAGAGAGCTAGATCTTGGCATGTTGCCTCTGCTCTGGCCCTAATACAGGATGCCTGTGTATGTTCTAGGCACCACGCAGGCTGAGCCTGGGGAGGGGCTGGTATCTGAAGGCAAGAAGCTTGTGCCATTTCCTCCACTTGGCTTGTGAGGGAGTTTCTGAGCCTGGTGACTGAACTGGACGACTAAACACATTGAGCCAGCATCGTTTGTTAGCTCGAGTGCTTGAGAACTTTGTGGAAAACCAGAAACTTCCTTTGCTGCTGATATGTTTGTCTTGCATGTGTGTGATGCAACAGAAAGGTGGATTTCCAGTTTTCTTTTAAACTCTTAAACTGTCTGTCTACCCACCTCTTACCTTCCCAAAATCTGGTCATCAAAGAGCGTTAGGGTTGCAAAAGTTGAAAGTGATAAAACTCAGATTACATGAATTCCCTCTTCTTATTGCTTGAGTTTACATTGGATTGCAGAATAAATAAATCAAAAGGAAACAAAAAGGGCAGTAATCACACATTTTTAATCCACAAATATGATAATACATCATATACTTAAGGTGACCTGAACATTGCCCATATTTTAGCAATCTTATTACATACTAAGCTACAAGTACAAAAGTAAACAGTGAATGTACAGGATATGCAAGTATGAGAAATACTTGAAAACATCTCTTCTTAAGGCTACTCAGATTTATAAATAAAACAGATGTTCAGCTGGTTTGTCTAAAATACCAGAATCTGAATATTGATACTTGGTAACACACAAAAATAAGGTCACAGATACAGGATATCCTTTGCTTTGGACATCTTGAATGTTGAATAATCTCTTTTTTTTCTGGCTTTAAAAACAAATACTTAAATTTGTTTGCCAGAAATGAAACAAACACGCAAAATCTGACGTGTGCACTGGGACCAGAGTGTTTGATACATAAACACTGTTCAAAAGCATCAGTTGACAAGTACGTGCTTGGAAAAAATGCAGCTAATTGTGCATGTAAATATGGCTCTCCAAATGGTTGAACTTGCAACCCCAAATGTTGGTATTTCATCACTGTGCTGTGTTGCAAAGGAATTGTCCACCTTCGTTGCTACTAAATATACTATTTATGCTTAAAGGAAATAGTGAGGAAAATTCCATCATTACAAACTGCTCTGGTAATGTGCTGCCACTTTTACTGTGCTCCAAAATGAGTTCTCCTGGGAACAGATAAAAATCCATTGAGTAACAGCCCTAGTGAATATGTGAGCTGGGTATGTGTATTCTCAACCATAAAGGTGTGATAGTTAAAATTGTTGTTGCAAGAGATACAACATAGTTACCCTGGGGTGAGGAAGAATAGGAAGAATATCACCACAGTATTTAAGAATTTAAATGAGAAACATACAATTTTCTTATCCTATAGTGATGGGTGATCAACACTGGAAGTTTTCCTTAGAGAGGAACGGCTTCCAAATATATTTTCTTGTCTTTGTCAATTTTCAGGTACATACACTTCTGCATTATATGTGATATGTAAGGTGTTACCCCCAGATAATGGGATTGTCTGCTATCTGAATCAACTAGAAGGAGATGGTACATGACACCAAAATGTCAGTACACATAGGTGAGTCTGGAGGCTAAGATGTAGAGGGCAAGGAGAGGAGAGATTTCTGAATGTAATTTTTTACTTAGGGTTAGCCAGCACCTTCTACCCAGCTGCAGGATTCTGCAAGTGGCAAGCTTGTCTGGCTGCTCTGCTCTGTTCTCCATTAATCCTAACAAAACTACACAGAAACCAGTATTTCTTTGCAAAATGTTTTCAGTTTGAAGACACTATATATTTAGTTTAAAAAAGAAAAAAGTCACTGAAAACATTCTCAACAATAAGTCATTTATGAAGCTGACCAGAGTCACTACGACTGTTCTCTTAAGACTACTGTGGATATACTACACTTAGATGGCACTGCAAGCATAGCGGATGGGGTTCCTTCTTTAAATCACGCCTCTGACGGTAGGCATAAATGAACATGGATGCATTAAACCAAGATTTTTATCTAGGCTGAATATTTCAAGGATAGGGCATGTAAATGTTGCTTTATAGCTCTATTGGTGTCTTAGCTATGCTCTTCTTCACAAGTGCAATTTCATAATCTTCACAAAGGAATTTTGTTCTGGCAGGCAAAAAGGTAAGACCACAGAGAGCAGCACAACCTTCAGCCTGAACTCATCTGATGTTACCAAAACCACAAACCCTGAGAGTGGGGAAACCAATGTACTACTTCATCTACTTTCCTGGTTACTTTTGAGTCTGAACCACTGAGCTGCTTTTCAAAATTAAAATGAAACCTCCTCTCTGTTATTAGCAGATATAAAACAGTGAAAATATTGCTTCATAGAGCAGCTCTTTAAATTTTCTCCCACTTCTACTCAGTTTGTACTGTTATTCCTGTTAGTAGTTAACTACTATGTAAAATGAGAGATGCCTGCTCATATTGATCCCTAATGCTTTTGAAAGGAGTGAGCTTAATCCATTACAGCCCTACTTTCTGTCTAAGCTTTTTCAGTTAGCATGGGAATAATAAAAAAAATATGGACCAAGGGCAGCCTGGGGGTAAATTCCATGCGTTGCTTTGTTTGCCTTCACCTGTCTCTTTTTACATAGCCAAGCGTTTGAGTTTACTTTCTTTTTACATGTTCAACCTTGAACCCAAAGCTAGTAGGATCATGGTGTATAGCAATCTGTTTCTGAACAATATATATCAGTATCCTTGTTCATTCCACTCCTTGGAAAAGACTGAATTATCAAACAAAACATTAAAACTGATAGCTTTCCGAGTTAAGTTTTCCACTTCATCATGAGCCTGGTGAGCACTTTCTGGCCCCTGCTGGAGACTGTAGCAAGAGACCAGTAGGAAGGAAGCTCGCTTGCTCACCATGGCTCATGAAGGGTGGCCAGTTCTAGAGAGTTTTGGTTGGCTTCTTGTTCTCGAGTGTAGTTTCAAAGGACCTTCTCATCAAGTAGTTTGTTGATGCCATCACAGATCTTTTTGAGGTATGGCCGACAATCCCCATCAAGACTGTACAGGGCAGTTAGAAATTCCACATCAGCAAAGTGATTGAAGACATGGTTGATGCGCCCGTGGGATCTTGGTGTCAGGTGTCGATCTACTAGTTCATGCACAAGGTCTTTACATTCATTCAGAAGTTCTGCAAGAACATTTCTGTCAAAAGTGTATTCTACCTCGTAGAAACTGACAATTGTCATGGCAGTTTGGTTCAGCTTCTTCCTGAACTTGTCTACGATTTCCAGCTCTTCTTGGTTGAATTGATTATTTCGATAGAGAATCCCAATTTTTATTGCCACTTTAATCAGGTCTTTCATAATTTTATGGGCTTCCTTTTTGTTTCTTGTGTGTTCCTTTGTTACTTTGTACAGCTCATCAAAGATTTCACTGCTTGTGTCATCGATCAGCATGTTAGCCATGGTTTTCGTTGCCATTTTACTCAGGATCTTTTTCTGGGCTTGCAGTGCGAGATTCTTGGAACTGAAACAATCAGGACCTGTTTTGGGATAGAGAATAGAGAAAATGTTAATTTTATTTGGTGAATAATTTTCACAGTCAGTTAAGTAGTACCTATGTGTTCAACTGAGACATTACATGTATCACTGATCGTAACAGTCGCGATAGCAATAATGGGAACACTTCCAACACTGTATTTCCAGGTATCTTTGGCATCTCAGGCATCCATGTTTCAGATCTTCCTTACAAATTAAGAACAGAATTTCTGTCAGGGGTTATCTAAGCTGGTTCTTTGCTAGTCTTTTAATTTTGAAGTTCAATATTAAAGCTTTCTTGGCAGAGAGATCTGTTGAGATGCTGTGGTTAAAATAATACATCAGCTATCAGATGAGCGAAATGAGATGCTGACAAGTACGTGAACCTGAAAGAATTATACTTTTGGTCACTGGGAGGCACTCTTGATCCACGGTTAGACTAAGCAGCATCTCGGGTAAGGGCTAATAAAGCAGATTCATAAGCCTGGATTTATTTTGCGTGAATCTCTGCTAATGATGCCTTTCCATTTATAACCAATCTGCAAAATTATAGAATGTGATTTTTGTAAAATGTTGGTGCTTCAACGCTTGTGGTTCCTGCCAGATGAAAATATCTGAGCTATTTGCTCTACATTTATCAAATAAATATCTTGGATTTTTTATCTTTTTACCCATCTGTGCAAGCATAGCACCTGAGCATGTGGCTACTCCTGCTGGACTTTATCCAATGAGTGTCTATAATTATTGGTAGATATTAATTTGACGTTCCTCTGTTTTTCACATTAATGTTGGGTTTTAACTGACACTGTGTGGACAAAATAAAGGAAACGGAAACACTTCGTATAAAATCTAGTTTAATACTAGGATAGTAAAGTCTCTGTTGGATCAAAGGGGATTTTATCATTATAGCAAAATAATGTTGAGTGCGTGTATCAGGCTTACGTCTGATAAGGTGAGTGCTGAGCACTGGCAGAATAGACTCTCTGGTATGAAACACCTTTGCCTTCCCCTCACACCTCGTCTTGGTATTTGTTCATCCAAGGAGATGCCGGTCTTTCCCTGCCAGCTAGGGACCTTGTCCTGCTTGCTGGGAGACCAGAGCATTGGCTGGTGCAAGGGGGATGGAGGTAACTGTGCCCCTCACCGGCTGCTGGGAAATCAAACCGCTAAGAGATTAAAAGTAATAAAAATCAAAGCTTCCAGTGCTGGTTTGATTTTGGAACCTGAGTGGGTCTTAGGCTGGTTGGGTGAGCCCTGGAGCCCCTTTCTAGCCCTCAGCATGTGAATGCTCAGCCGAGACAACCATGTTGTCACCCTGCTGCGTAGCCATCATCTGTCAGTGTTGGTGGTGCAGTCTGATCTGTGGCCTTGCTCACACTGCCATGGGGTTCACTGCAGCCTCTCCTTCCTGTACTCCCTACATCCTCACATGAGGCAAAAGGGTGCTGCATGCCAGTGCTGACTTTGAATAAATAACACTCTGAATTTGAAGTCTTCTGTTTAAATCCTGTTTTTCAATTTAGCTAGAATATTAAAGTTGTCATCTTTCTTTGTGTGCTACAGCTGTACTACTGAGCAATATGAAAGAGTAACATTTAATTTCAGCTGAACCACCACCTGGAAAAAATAATTCAATGTGCTTAAAAGAATTGCCTGTCACTTGGAGAGAAAATTGTGGGGCTGATTTGCTAACTGGAAGAAATAGAAAAACTGTGATTTAATCTAGAAATGATAAAACAGGGTGAAAGCATTATTTCACTTAGCAGTATGTGGGTATACAAATAGTATCTGTGGTGAATAACTGTGTGCATTTGACACAGTAAAATGGAAGATGAATATTAGTGTCTGTTTCTATAGGAAGTGTTTGTTATTAATCAGGTGGACACAGTTGTTCAGTATCTGTTTTGATCAACAATGGAAAATAATTGCAGTAGATTTTTAGAATATTAATTTTACTAATGTTCCATGTCATTTTCACCAGAGGAGAGCCCAGTTGGCTCCCGCCATGCTCAGCTCTGCAGCAGGGAGACCTTTGCAGAGCCAATGCAATTCTGTAGCTCAAAGCAAAGCCTGCAATCATGGTGTGCAGGAAGGTGGCTAGCAAAGTATCGCGTCCCCCATTGCATGCCCCACATCTTTGTTATGCCAGTGCATCTGTGGGAGAGCCAGGACAGGCACGTTCTCAAACACACGTACATGTGGCTGCCTTCCCATCTATGTGATTTCTATGGGACAAAATTTGATGCTAAATTAGCACGTAAAAGCTTCTAGTAAACTTACAAGAAGTGAGGTTTGTCCGGCACAAAAAGAAGTGGTTCCGGGGTATGTTCCTGTACTCAAAGTCCTGGCTCTCATCCATAATCTTCAAAGATGGGTTTCTTCCCCTGTGACACCCCTGGGTTTGGTACCTCAAATGACGGTAACACAGCTCCTAGTGAGAGGTGCAAGCTATGAAATGGGCAGTGCAGCCAGAGAGCGTCAGGCTGAGTTTAACTGAACGTTGGGGCTGGAGTGTTTTTTCATGGCAAGTCCTAAGTGTGAGATCTGATATTGAGCAGCATGAGATTGAGGTCATTCTCATCTTTCTAAAAATAAAATAATCTGTTATTACATTGGAGCTGCTAAACTTTTCTCTAGAAGCTGTATTCCCCTTTCCTCTGTGATTTCCTTTACCAGGCCCTAATGCTATATCCTCCCCCTCATCTCCTCTTGCTCTCCTCTGCTCAAACCAGGACCCCAATTTCATGCCTCCTATCCTTGCTGCAGACCCCTTCACCCCTTTTTTGCACCTGTCTCTCCAGCCTGTCTCACCATGGCATCTCTAGCACCTAAGCCATGCCAGCCACAAGTGCTCAGAGCCCTCAGAAACTAAGCAGATCAAATACTTTGTGCACTCTCCTTTACCCTGCCTCTTTCCATGATTTGTGCTGCTCTGTGTATTGTAAAATCTGTAATAACCAGTAATTAGTTTCACCACCACGACTGCAGACAAGGTCCTGGCGGGGAAGGGCAGTGCTTGGTAGGGACACAGGACAAGCTTGTGCCTCTGTAGCATACTGTGGTGCTCTTTGTTAAGCACAGAAGCTGCAGCCTGCTGCCACAGTCCCTCCACATCACAAAACTGCTGAGAAGCTCAGGGAGGAGGAGAACTGGTGCATCCCAGCTGCACTAGTAAGCCGCCAACCTGGCTGCTGGGATCAGCGCTCTGCAGAACCTCTGGTGGGGTCAGGCAACATGTGTGTGATGAAGATGAGGTAGACAACAGTCATCAGCCCATTTATGCAGCCTAGACAGTGGTGTGGGGGCTGTTTGCAAAGGGCTGTGCTCAATTTGCTTAAATTCAGGGTGTACACAGCAGTGTTTGGATTCCTGCCTCCAAAACCACATAGTGCTCCAATGACAAGGTGACACCTTGCCTTTCAAAGATCACAAGTGGTTAGCCACATGATCAAATTCAGGCTTTCATGGGGACTGCAGGTTTACTGTGGCGGTCTTTTCTTACTGTAGCACATTGCTCATTACACAAAATACATCTTTGACTCCTACATATGGCAATTCTATTTTCTGCTTTCTTTCACACAGCAAAACAAATCAGCAACAACATTATACCAAAGCTGAAAAAGAAAACCCAACCTCTGAGCATACTGCTTTGCTGGGTAATGATTACCTTCCATAATAGAAAGTCCGACATCTTAATTTTTACTAAAGGACAGACTGGTTCTGCATTCAGATCTGCTCTTTCTCTGTCATCTAGAGAGTTGTGTATGATAAAAGCTATTCAAAAAGCCCCAGGTGATGGGATTAATCCCATAGCAATCTTCCATCCTTCAAAAAGCGCAACTCTTTGGACCTCTATTTCCACAGCTGTGATATCTGAAGAGGGAATGGCACATGCCTAGCTGCAGGCAGGACAAAGGGGAGAGGCTCCCTGCACCCGGGCAGTCCCGTGGTCAGGGTGCTACACCACTCCCCACCAGTGATGGCCCAGCTTCTGGCACACAGTGCTGAACATGACAAAGATGTCTTCACATCCACTCAACTTAATAACAGGATTGCTTAATAACAGTTGCATAATAACAGAAGTGTGGAAAAAGTTTGGCAACTTTAGAGAGAGGATGTAAGAGTTTTACAAGGTTTTGAGACTAAAATGCAAGAGCATCTGTAATATTCTTGAAGTATTTTGATTCCAGATGGCTGAACCAAGTACAAAATGATTAGAACTAAATGCTCAGCAATACTATTTTCATGTAAATATCCATTCAGCCACTCTGTTCAAAACACACCGCAGACCAGTGAACCAGAACGTGCTCCTACTACGCCCAGGAGAGAGCCCGGTCGATTTTTCTGAAAGCAGTTATGCAGATGTGGAAACAACCCCCCTGAGCACATGAATCCATTTCCCTCCCAGTTGGCCACTTCTTAGCCTTAATAGAGCTTTTGCAGCCAGGATATTTTCTCCTCTGGCAAATGGCTGCAAAGCATGTTGAAGTGAGTGCTGGAGGGAATACTGCTTCACAGGTAAAAATGGAGATAGTAGGAGTTAATCTGCAGAGTTTCTGTGGGGTTTGGCCAGTGTATTTTTAATTGTACTAGCAGGCTTGCTTGGAGAGAAGGGATACAAAGCAATTTCTTTGGTTTTGTTGCACCTGTGGAGTTATGTCTGACTCGGAGTTGTTACTGTAGTGCCTGCTGCAGCTTGTACTAACTGATCCATTACTTCAACTATTGAGTTCACCTGGTCTAAAGTGAATCACACTTGGAGATGTGTGCCTCATTGCCCACTTACACTGGGAGCGGAACCCCAGCTCCCAGCAGTTGGTGGTGGTGGGCTGTGTTTTCAAGCCACTGCCAAGCAGCATGAGTGTGTGTGGTGCTGAGTTAGTTTGAGAGCATCCTGGAGAGATGAGTTGAGCTCTTGTAAGTTAAAGGACTGAGCTAAAAGCGTGAAGAGGTTGCATGACTGTGGTGGGCTCTTGCAGTCTGGCAGGAATGGGAGGTGATGGGAATCATAAAAGGTCTCTGCATCTGTGCTCCAGCTGTACTGTAAGTAAGCAAAGGGCTTCTGAACTGAACAAGAGGGAAACACATAGGAAAGTAAAGATGATGAAGAAGCTGAAATATTTTTAATACTCCTGAATCCTCAATTTTTAAATGTTGTGCAGCCTCTGCAGCAAAACGCAGGCTTTAAGGAGTCAGCAAAGCTGCTGGAAATGTGGGCATTCCTCCAGCTGCTAGCAGTTGCTCAGGCTTGTGGGAGATGGACTAAGCCAAAGGACAGGCACACTTTGAGTCTGCTACAGCATGAGATAGGTGGGATGTGAAAATTGTTGTATGAATGTGCTGTTTTAATGATTTGTGTGACCCAGTTTGAATGCGTCTATGTACTTTAACTTAGTAACATACCTGCCCCCGAGCTTGGAGAATCTGGGAATGCCGATGAGAAGGAATGAGGCAGTCATATCATAAAGCTCTTGTAGAGAGTTAAATGAGCAGTGGGCATCTGAATGGTTAATCCAGTGTTGCTGCTGGTGTTGATAATTTGCGGGGCTGGCAGCTTGTTTCATTGTAACCTGCAGTTACCTGTAATGTCTCTTTTTCTTGACATAAAGAGTTAAGAAAGTATAAATAACCTTTGAGGAAATAAGAGCAGGGAATTTTATTAAGCTGTTATGTAAAGCTATAAGGACAAAAAAAAGCAAGTGCAGATTTGGTAAAGGAGAATGTAGAAAAACAGCCAAAAAAAATCTAGTTGCTTAATTTGCAGTACTCAGGCAAAATGCTTAGAGGTAATGAGCTGCAAACTTGTGTGTTTTATTTAACCTTTAAGTATCACTTATGCTATAAGATTGATTAGAAGAGTGAACTGCAGAACTCGGGATTTCAAAATAGTTCTAAAAGCAGACCGGAAAACAAGTGCACTAAAAGCATTTCTCCCATAGTATTTTAGTACTGAGCACCCAGGGAGCTAGTGCTAAGTGTGTGTGTTACTCTTGGACAGCTACAGGATCACTGCAGAAGAAACATTCAGTGTTTCCAGTAACTTTAAGCCAAGAAGCCAATAGACCAGATGGAATATATCAGCTTTCAGGGAGGGCCAATTTAAACATGTGTAAGCACCAGGGGCCCAGTGCTCTAACTTTTAACAGTTCTAAATTGTTACTATGAACATAAAAGGGTTGCTCATTTCCATAGTGGAACAGGAGCCACAGACTGTTAATTATATGATCCTTGGAGAACATACCGGTATCCAAATGTCTGAAGGCAAACCTTGGACATGCTGGAAATGGCAGCAACAGCCGTGTATAGAGGGCACATGACTGAATGGAATAAAGCACTGAAAGGAAAAACTGTCTTTTTACAAGCAGCAATCATGCAAAAAAAAAGCACTGTCTGGGAACCTAGTGACTGGAGATTCCTAATGATAGTCTTATTTCAGCAGCTGGCTTGTATTTGGCATTTACCTTACCAATAATATTGCTGCTACATACTGGAGTGTGCCTTTCAATACCTGGCAGAGGCGGTGGTAGGCTGGGGAGCCCCTTCTCTAAAGAGGAGCAATGCAGAATGAGTGGTTAAACTGTTGTCCTCCTCTTGGTAATGTCTCCAGAGACAATATCCAGGGGAGAGAAGCTCAGTGCTGGTTTCCATCAACTCCGCTGGAGTTGCCAAGAAAGGGGCTGGCTAAATTTCTCTTCTGCTACCCCCAGTAGCTGGCTGGGAATTGAACTGTATTCTTCTCCTGTGTCTAAAAGCAGTAGCTTTAGAGAGTGGCAAGTGGTGTCTGGATAACAGGACTGTCCTGTGGCTGAAGCTGGCCCATCATGTGGAAACCTTCACAAGAGCTCCCTTGATTATATGGCACAGCTGTCACAGTGCTGTGATTTTTGTATGGCTGTTATTTGACATTACAAATGAGACATTATACTCGGTCATATCCTGAAAACTTGCATCCAGCTTGTGAGAGAGGAAACCGCTCCCTGACAAAAAGGCTCAGTGATGACCATCTCCATGCACTGTGTCTCTGTACCACAAACCAAAGGGAGGTATCAGACAGCAACTGCTTTGCTAATGACCCAGCCCTTGGCTCTCTGTGCCAATTAAGAGCTTGGCACATGCAAGCAGCAAAGTCACTGCTCTGAAAGTGGCCACCAAAGCTCTTAATTTTTTCATTCTGATAACATATATCAGAACCAAAACCTAAACCATGCTGAAGCACAGGGAATGTCATCTTTGAAGAGTGACTTTCAAGTGTTCCATTTAAACTTTGCACCTCCCATTTTGTTGCATGCAGGGAAGCTCTGCCAAGGCAGCAAACGCGTCTGGTTAACTTTTGGCAATTGGTGGCAAGTGTAAACAATGCAGAGCTTGCTTACACAGCACCCAGAGGTACACACACAGTACAAACAAGGCTTTGCCCTAATCTGTCAGTGCTCAGGTGTTACAGAAAGGAGTAAGTCTGTCTGCCAGGAGTGATAGTAAAATGCTGTGGTGTTTGGGTGTTTTAATCTTTACTACAACTAAAAGAGGTTTTGATAAACTGACCACTGCATTTTATAAACAGGCTTGAAGTCTTTCAATGTCAACGCATTATGTTGATGGCAAGTGCAAAGTACATTGAAAAGACTGAATGTCCCTACCCAGAAAAAGCTGTTTTAACTCTGGCTGGCCCTGCAAGACAAAACACTTGCACGCTGACATCAAGGGTTTGACAAAGGAGGTATTTGCAATAGACCAAGCCATAATAGACCAAGACATTGCCTGGGCTGATCTTTAGGGAATGGGAATGCAGGAAGATTGGTTACTACCTGTTGCAATGACCTATTGATCCTGTTCCTGTATTTTGAGATAGATATTTGTGATTATATTAGTGCGTTGGTTTTTTTTTTAATGCTAGCTTTGGTCAGAAAGAGACTTCTACAGTGGAGAAGCATGCTGACATATCCAGAACACTACAGCATGATCACTGGTAAGCATGAATAGCTCACAAAACTCAACAGATGGTGCTTTGGTGGCAATAGGGGCCATCTTGAATTGGTTAGGATTTCTTGGCCTTCAAACTGTCAATGATTCCCCCCTGGCCCCATGTGCAATACAGTAAATCCTGGGCAGTAACTGTTGAGGTGTTTAATTTCAGTCTCTGAAACATTTTGTGCTTAATCAACTTTGTCTTCTCCATAATTACCACAATTCTTACACCTTCCTTTTAAAGACACTACATTTAAAGTTGACTATGTAGCAAAAATGTCTAACTAGATGAATAATTATTACCCCTATAGGAAAATTATGCTTGTTTTAATGTCTGGCCATGTAACTTTCACAACAGGACAGTAACAAGTTCTTTGATCTGTGCCATGGAACTGTTTATTGCTTAGATGGGACAGAGTCTCTAGGGGAGCATCAGGCATATAATGAATGATAAACCAATTATCTTGTTAAGGAAAAAAGCCTCATAGGCTTCTTTAAAAGGACTCAACCACCACATTCTTCCACACAAAAGTAACAATTACCTAGAAAAGAAAGGATTTTCATGCTGAAGTATTCTTTGCCACTGAGACTCTAATAAGCTATGAGAAACCTTTCAAGATCTTGCAGCTACCCTGTTTTTATCCAGATGCAATTATTGTAGCAACTTCTCTTTGTAGATGATCTGTAGAACTTGCTTGCAGTGTTACTTTATGATCAGTTTCCAAACTGGTGGATTCTAGTTTGAGCAGACACTTGAAGAGGGGAAAAATAAAAAAAGCAAGCACTGAATTATAGAAAATCCAGCTTGCGTCAGCTAAACATGGGGGATACAGTTATGAATCCTGGAAGCCAGCAGCTAGAATTGCCTCACCTGAAGCTGCTAAGGCTTTCAGTTTTCAGTACATACAATCTTTCTTAGTCTCTCCCCTTGCCTCTTTAAAATAAAACACACACCCCTAAAACACACACCCCTCCCCAAGCCACACATAGAGAAAACAGAGCCAGGACAGACAGTGTACAACTATATGGCAGGTGCTTTCCACCTGTTATTTCTGTGCTTTAGTATTCACTTGCAGTAGTCCAGAAACAAATCTCCTGGTTCAACCTTTGGCCATGTTTTCCTGGTATAGATGGGGGATTTGGTGCTTGGGAGTAGCTATGCCATTCTCCTGATAGTTGAATGCTGTGACACTTGCAACAGATCCTGGGGGAGTTCAGTGCAATTTCATGAATGCCCTGAGTTCTTGTTCAGGATACATGAGCTTTTCTGTGTATTCTTTCATACCCTCCTCTGGTAGTGTGAGGGAAAGAGAAGGGCTATGGAGGTATCTCTGCTTTTCTGGGCTCGGTGCTTGGTAATTATCATAGTCATCATTCCTGGTTAACAGGAGGTGCAGATTTCCCCATGCTTCAGTAGCTCAAATGCTTTCTATCCTTCCACAGAAGTCTCTCTAGCAAGCAGGAGCCAACCCTTCCCAGTAGGAGCATAATAATATGCTGTTAGTAAAGCAAGGCTTGGCAATATCAGCCCTAGATATTAAACAAGGCCTCTGTGCAATATGCATACTTTAAACAGATAAAGTTCAGCTAAGAAGCAGGCTATTGGGTACTGGGGTACTGGTTCACTGATTTCTTCTCCCCCCCCCCCCCCATTTTCTCATCTCTTCCATAAGAAAATTCTGAGGTTTACTTTTGTGCCTTAAAGTTGTTTGTTGTTGCAGTACACTGCTCTTTCTCTGGAGATATAACGTCCTTGCCTTTTACATAGAGTGATTCTATTTTTGAATCTAGTATATTAAGAATGGCATGAAGAATAACCATGTCTATGCTCTAGGGATGTACAAAATTACATGAGAAAGTGAGCAGTTGGGACCTGAAGGACAGCTAGTCCTAAGATGCTGTGAAACTCCAGGATGGCATTTCTCTGTAGCTTAATATGAGGCTGAAAGAAAATGGGGGGAAAAGTATTTCTGCTAAACCAGGTCAAGGTGAATAAATTTTCAGAAAAAAACACAACAGGCTGCAGCTGCAGGAGATGTCAAACTGTGGCTGACCAGGTGGGCTCCCTAGCTGCACTAGGCTGAGCTCTGCCACATCCAGAGGGGAGAGGATGGGGGTTGGCAGCTCCAGCACTGCATCCCTGCAGAACTACACCAATATTTCTGCAGAGCGTATGGTTCTCTTCACCATCCTCCAGCATGCTGCTCAGATAAACCCAAAATGGCCCACCTTGTTCCACAGAGGGGGAGTGATTGGAAGCAAAGTTGCAATTCACTCTTGTTGTGTGTTTATTTTGTTTTTTTAAAAATAACAAAAAAAACCCCACTGACAATACTACTTAGCCTTCTTTGCTTGAAATGCTTTGAGGACACAGTGCAAGCACCGGATGGGTAAGGGTAACTGAACAGTGTGTGTGTGAGAAGAGGCCAAGGGAAGTGGGGGGCTCAAGGGGAAAGGCAGGCTGTTTAAGCTTGGAATTGATTTAAGTTAATGGCATCTCTGTGTCCTGCAAATGAAGGAGATTTTTTTGTGAACACCATGAGCTATTGTTTTACTACCTTGGTATTTTCTTGCTTGACCACTATGTTTTGAATTATGAAGGTGATGGAAAGAAGGGAAATAAAACAACAGCAGAGATCAGGTATATCTGGAAAACCATAATGTGCGTCCCTAAATAAAACACCAGTTTCCCCAATTAACTCTAGCCATGCTTCCAAACTCTGTTTAAACTAGAGAAGAAAGTCAAAGGAGGGGAAGATGAAGAGGACAATAGTGGCAGGAAGTGTCTGATAGCAGTTAACTCTTCCAAGTTGGGAGCAGACTCTCTAGACTGATCACAACATATTTAGAACTGTTAGGAAAAGAAAGTTTAGTTAACCTTATGCATAGGCTATTTATTGCCTCATTTTTTATTCTTTGCCTGTTATGTTCTTTGGGGCAGTCAATTAATTAGAAGGAAAAAAATATTTTGAAGATGCCAGTTAGTGCTTACAATTCAGCTGCTAGTCAAAAGGGCTGTGGAAAATGAGGGCTTACAGGTTATAATGTGTTTGGACCTGCTGTTTGGTAGTCAACAAATAGGGACAGCTATGCCTATAATACACCTGTGACTGATTAATGTTCTTAAACAAACAACTCCCCAGACAACAAAACAAAAAACAGCCGAACAAAAAAACAGAACGAAATTCTTGATAGAAGATGCTCTGCAGATGTGTAAGTCAATTGCTAAAAAAAATATTCTTCTGAACCCTTACCTTGAGTCATGCCTAGTTATAATATTTTGTATGTCACAGCATCATTTACTTACAAGGTATGTGGGTGCTATCCATGTTTATAACAGTTTTAATTTCCTATATGAATGTGAAGGCCTAGATTTGTGAAGGCATCTAATGTATCACTAAGTGCAGTCCAAAATTTTAATTCCTAGCCTGAAAATATTCAGGAGGAAAAAAGGGCTACAAAAAATCTGAAAGAGTTACTTCAAGTTACTTGTGAAGTCTTTTGGGGTAAAGAAAATAATCCCGCTCTCTTTACCCAATGTCCTTCTGCCCCAGTGTGAGGTGCCTTCGCATATAGCCGTGCACTGTGTTCTGCTCTGGGCCCTGCTGCAGGGTGGAGAGAGTATCTGCTTTGCTGACCCAGGTTTTAAACTATTACACTTTGCTTACCATAATATGTTACAGGATATAGGTCCAGGCTCTGCCCGCACAAACATGGCACTGAGAATGTCATTGCCATTTGAAGCAGACAGTTTTGCTTTGCCCAGCTCCAAATAGCTGATGATTTGTGCTGCAGCTTTACAACAGGGGTGTAATACCAGATGGGAATGTTGCTTGTGCAAGTCCATAAAAGACCTGAGGGCATCCTCCCTTTCTAAGAGCTGCTGATAGTATCAGTGTCTGAATGGTGCCTGCTCTAGTTTCTTTTCACTCATTTGAAGTATTTTTTTTCCTCCACTAAAAGTTTAAAGATTTCTTTAGAGAATTCTAGCAGACAATCCTTCTATGGCTTTGCTGAAACAAAATCTGTTTGCTGTTTGAGTATAACCAGCAGAATTGATATTGGATTCTACAAATCCATCTTCAGTGAGTTAGTTATAAATGACCCAATGGCGTTACAAGTTTTTAAAAAATTATTTTTAAATGTCATCTGCTTATCCTGGCTGAGAAGCAAATGAGTAAATTCCTTCTTCTGGTAGTTTAGGGGTTTTTCCCCTTCTTCAATACAGAACAGAGCAAATGTGCTATGCTGAAATGGCTACCCATGGGCAAACACTGGTGCTCTGCATACCTTTACAGAAAAAATCTACACTGAACGTGTCAATACTGTTGATCCAGCATGAAATCAATGCCTTGTTTTCAGTCCAAAAGAGCTAGAAAAGTATTTCTTAACAACAGCAAAGCTGCAACTGAAAAGGCAAAAGACATGAATACTTATAAAGAGAGTCTGCTTATGCCTGTTTACTGTTGTTCCCAAAAGAGGACAACAAAACTGGAAAAGTCTCCATTTACTTATTGTTTTAAACAATGCTCTACTGTTTGCCTGGTTTAAAAAAAAATTATTACAGTTGCAGAATATTAGGCTGTGTGGAATTCTTGACTTTTTTTTTCTCTTCCACCACCGGCACCGCCTCCCCCCCACTTTCCCCTGTGTCTCTAGAGAAGGATTAGATGCTGGGAAGATGGCCAACCCAGATTCTAAATGGAAAACTCCTGACCAAAGGAAAAATTAATGTTGGTCAATGCAGCTGGGATTCATCACACTTTCCGCCTCTTACAAGTTTTTGTACATCTGATTGGGGATTTATTGGTAGGAAGAAAGCACATGTTGCCTCATTCCTTAGATGTGATCAATAACCCTGTTTTCCATTAAGATGAAGCCTGATTTGAACTTTAATATATCCTTTGGGTGATCTGCTCTGCACTGCTCATCTGCAGTGTTAGGTCAAGCACCTGATCAAGATGCACTAAACACTAAGAATGGAATATGGGATGGCTTCCATCTGTGTGAAAAAAAGACACAGACTAATATGTATCTATCTATCCCACATGAACTAGACCACCTGCTGTATTCTCCATACTTGTTCTCTGTAATCCTGTTGTAAAGAATTACCACTGTTTATCTAGCATTTTCTTTAATAAAAAGGAATAATTTTTAAACCATGAAAACTGTAGTATAGTTGAATGAAAATATAAGCTGAGTCCTACAGCAAGAGGAAATTATTATTTCCTGTGGAAGGATACAAAACTCAGTAAGGTGGAATTGCAGGTCAGTTCTGCTCCTCCTTGGTTCAAGATCTGCATGAATAATATCTGCCAAAAGTTACAGTGTCTTACTGTCTTACGCTAATGAAATTAAAAATCCTGAGGTTATACTGCGGGAAAAGGGAGGATAAACTAGGCTACAAATGATTTCTTCCTTGTTATGGGTTTAAACTGAAGTGCTAAACATGGTGTCAATACTTTCACAGCCATTAGCTGACCCAAGTAGCATAGATAATATCTTACAGTCAAAGCTCCTGCAGAGCATAAATGCTAATGAAGATAAACTGATTTTGTACTTTCATCTCGTTCATTGGGTGTATACGTATTGCAAAACATATAATGCCAGGAGGAATATTCTGATAACAGGGATGCTTTCTCTGTCATCAGGGGGTCTCTAATAACAGTTTAACAGCAGTAGCTGTAACCACCCGTCGTGTAGAAGTTCACTCTAAGTGCAACTCTCTATTTCAGGAAAGCAGAAATGGAAAAGATGCTGGAAAAGTACTAAAACAGGCAATTCAGTTTTTAAGAGGCCTGTTTCATTATTCTGAGGCACGTTAGTAACAGCAATGTGTTGAGGTTTATATACATGTGTGTATAGATATGTATCCTCACTGTATGATATTGCAGCTATATGGAGTCAGGGTTAAATTTGCAGAGGAAAATAAAAAAAAAAAAAATCACTGCCTTTATATTACCTAATGAAAACCCTACAAGGACAAGCCTCAACAATAAACAGAGAATGTGCCACCCCTCATGAGGCTTCAATTCTGTGAAATCTCTGAGTACATATCTACTGAGTTTATTTGTGCTGATACCTACACATGTACTGAAAGCATCCAGCTGAATATCCAGTATAATGCAGAAATGTTACCTCTGAACACAGCAGCCACAACAGTCTCTAGAGCGACTCTATGTGAACTGAATCAGGCCCAGCCTGATATTTGGAGAAAGAAATGTAGCACAGCCCACATGCTGTTATCATCTCATTGTTTCAGATGCTAGCAAAACTGCTGCCTTTACATCTGGTTAGTGGTAACAGAATAAAAGACAATTCCACAGCTCTGCTAAAAAACAAAAATACTGCCTAGGAGCAAAAATTCATTCCGTCAAAACGACTGCTCCTTCTGAAGGTAATTTCGTCACTTCTTCTGTTTCTTAATCTTGAGCATGAATTTCTAGAGTGTCTGGGGCACATGCTAAAGAAACAGCTGACAGCATGCTACTTTTCTTTCCAGAGCTGTTCTACACATAGGCAGCTTCTCAAGGCTCATCAAGAGTTTCCAAAAGTGAGTTTAGACCCATCTGATCTCTCCTGGATTTGACATGGTATTCAAAGAGTGAACGCCCTGTGGAGCTTCCTGGGATAGTCTAGCAGTTGCCTGAGGGGAAATACAGCTTAGTTTCCTCGTACTGCTTTTTAGGACTTGGTAAGTCCTCCTTTCCTAGAGACCTAATCTTGCATTTATTTCTTAGTCCTGCTCTAAGACTCTGAAGAAGCATGACAAAACCTACTTCTTGCTCAGCTCTCACCAGTCTCGTAGGAACAAACTGGGTTCTGCCCAATCTCATGTTTCCAATTCAACTTTTTTACAATGAAGAAAAATGTTCATTCCTTTCTTGAAGAGGGACTTGAACAGATCTTGTCTGTACTGCTGTGTACAGGCAACCCACCAGAGAGGACTTTGTCAGGTAAGGATGGGCCAGACCACTTGGGCCCCAATTCTAACTGGTCTGATTCCCTTTAGCAGGAAGGTCTAACAATCACTGTCACATGCTTGCCTAGAGAAATGAGTCTACTGTGCTCATGCATTTTGTAGGGTTGAGCTTTTCCCGAAACAACATCTATCTGTAGTTCCTACTCTGTGCTTCTGTAGTTGCTGTAGCATAACCCAGGGACATTCACATCTAATTACATAAAAAAAGAGCAGAAAGCAATCACTACCACAGACAGCCTTCAATCAAATGATACATTTGTATGCTTTTAAGGGGAGACTGGAGCCTTAAAAAGTAATGACTATACCTGTCATTCATTACTATTATTTTGTATACCAAAATAATCTCAAGAGTTTCCTATGGGTTTGCACCACAAAGCCTAGACAACAATAATCCAGTGTTTGTGCTCTAAGTATAGGTATTGTTATATTGCTCATAGGAAATAAACTGTTAGCAGGAACATTTAAATAAACTCTATCATCAAGTTGAATGATAAAATAAATCACTTAACTTTTACTAGCACTCATTACTCATTTAATGAAACTTCCCAGGATGATTTAAGCCAAAAGAGAGAAAGCTTGCAGTCCTCCCTGTAGAGACACAGCACATTACATATTCAACATGAAATGTCTGAAAGAGGAGCCCTTCTGTTTATTCTTATTTCATTTTAATTAAAGCTAATTTGAGCTGCTACTGTTACGCTATTAAGCCCTACACCACAATGGAGCTGAAGCTTCCCTTGGCAAACAACTGAGCAGAAATTTAACTCTGCTGACCTCACCTGAGTGGAGCTGAATTTGCTGCCAAACTCAAGAGATGGTATGCTTTTTTCCCTTCCAGTCTATTCAAATAGTTTCTTTTGCAGCAATCTGTTCCCTTCCTCTGGGCCTGATGGTGTTGCTGAGGACCCCTTGGCACAGTGCTAATTGTTCAGGCCTGCCTTTGCCTTCAGGGTGAACTTGCTCACCTGCATTTCTTCTGCTTCTGGCAGCATTAAGCCCTCCCTAGCTACAAGTCTCTCAAGACTTGTTATAGGAGTGATGCTACCAGCATCTCCTCATCAGTCAGCTGTCTGCCTGTCCTTTTTTCAAGCCTAAAGCCTGAAGATGATTTATCACTTGCTGCTTTTCAGTATTCTCTCCCCAAATATTAAATACTGTCATGCTTACAGAGAAAATGCATGCAGAAGCTTTCCACGCTGCTTTACCCTTCCAGCACACTTAACAACCATCCCTCCAATGCAAAATACACTCATGATAAAACTGCATTTTCTTACAGCAAATGGGCACCCCAGTGAGCCTCTCAGACTAGCTTCCCACTATGTGAACTCTCATGAAGTGTAGCTCAGGGGTGCTAGCATAATGCTGCATCAGTTGACACTTATTTGACTTTAATACACACAGAAATCACTTGTGGAAAGCTTTTATCAAAGAAATAAAACTCCAAATGCCAGGACCCTGTATTTTATATAGCAAGAGACTGCATAGAAATCCAAGCAGTGGGTTACAGCTTGCAAGATTTCTGACAAATAGAGACGGTGTGTAAAAAAAGTCAGCTGTCATTGCCTATGTTTTGGTCCCATGTTCATGCTCAGAATTGGTTAATGCTTTTTTGTCCAGGAACTCACACAGAAAATACATCCTGAGACAGTAACTGAAGAGAGATTTGATTCTTGTGACTTTTGGTTAACTGAGAATATTAAAATGCTATAAACACAAGTCTATAAATGTGATGATATGCCACAAGAATTTATGCAGAGCAGCACTGATTTTCTTAATCTAGATAGTTGTAATAACTGTACTGCTTTGTAAACTGGTCAAATGGAAGCTGATAAATCTCATTAACATTTTTATGAGTATGGTCTGTAAAGTTCTAGAGATACTTGACAATTCTCCAGCTATCTGCTTTATTCCAGAATAAAAACCAGACCAACACCATAGAAGCAATGTGGCATATTTCAGTATTTAAAAAACATATGCCTGAATGTCTGAGTTTGAATATGCCTGTAATGACTTCTTCTAGTGTCATTTAATTACTTATTTTACATTTACATATGAAAGATCTTTATTTTTAAAAAGCAAATATTGTCTAATACCTATGTATTGACAGAAGAATCAATGAAACTATATGCATTTGGAGGCAGCTCTCCTTTGTTTTCTTTCTAAAGAGAACTTTCTTTACGAAAGTAAAGGAAATGCTACCTTGTGGAAGAACATTTGCTGTATGAGGATCTGCCTCTGAAATACCTGTAGATCCTAAGGCTGCATATGAACAAGGAGATTTAGGACACGATTCTACCTCCGTTTGCGTAGATCAGAATTCTTTTGCTATATTTGGTGTTTCATGACAAAAAGTGTTTACTGGTATCAGTGATAATGACCTAAACTGCCCATGTAAAAATATCATGTATATGATGAAAGGGAGATTATTCTTCCAAAGACACTTCCCTACTTTCCATGATATACTTGGGTTTGTGTCGAACCATGTCTCATCCAAGGCTGGTTTGATAATCCAGCAGGTGCTCTTCCCTAATTCTTTTAGAGGGAACTTGCTATTTAAAGGGGATGTATTCCAATCAACCATATTTTTTTTGAGATTCCCTGCATCACGTTTCTCAGACTATGTTGTCTCTGTACAGGATATCTGGTGTTATTGTTCTAACTTCCCACAGCTACCAGAGGATAACCATGCATCATATGGTGGCTACTGCCTGAATTAATGTCCCAAATACAAGTATGTCTTCATCATACTTAGGCCGCCATCCTCCAGACTGGGGAGTGGATCAGTAAATGCAGAGGACTATTTTCTGATTTCTTTTAGTTATGTTTACTTTTCACTGTGCAAACTTCTCAAGCAGAGAACAAGCTGAAATCTTGTTGGGTCTGTTCTTGCCTCATTACTCCTTTTTTTCCACAAAATTATTCTGCAATTCATCTGGAATATAGGAATATAAATTACTTGTCTCAATGGCTAGATTTAGGAGTGACTTTTAATAGCACTATCTTTGCTTTGGCTTCAGAAGTGAAGAGACCAAAGGCACAGGTCACCAAAGCAGTAAATTAAAAAACAGCTTCAGAGATAGGAATGGAGAAATGTGTGCAGTGGATGATTAAAAGATCCCAAAGTTTGAAATATTATCAGCTAATTCTACCAAGCTCTCATGATTTATAAGATCTCTGGAACTCTTAGTTCTATGTTATTTTTTGGCTGTCATTCTTATCCCATATGCTAGTTAATGTGTTTTGGTTAAATACAGGCAACTATAATCACACTCTGTTCTTCAAGTCCTGCTTGTGTGATCTTCTCTTTCTTTGTTATACAAGAAAAATGGACTTTCTTCTTCAAATAAAAACCCAGGCCAAAACCAGTTTAGGCTTCTGATAATGTCTAGTATGGTCTAAATGATAAGGGTCTATTTTAATGAAATTTAATATTCTCCTGAATATAAAATTTTGTTAATTTTGTGTGAATTTTGATTTTATGTATTTTCTCAGTTGATTGTAGGACTACCTAGGTATTAATTTGACCTGGAAAACCTACAACACATCTCTGCTTGGGTAAGGAAAGATTAGATGGAAAGTGTTGCATGACACATAATGCATTAGCTTGCTCTTTGTTGTTCAATAGACAGTTTGTATTGTATTAATAGCAGCATCTCCTGTTTTGTTCATCCCCTTTGCAAAACATACCTGGTTTGTTTTCTTTAGTGGCAAAGGTCCAAGCTAAATGGACTTTTCCTTCCTCCCTCATTTCTACAAAATAATGTTCTTTCAGATATCTTGTTTTATAGTAATCATTCAGTAGAGACACAAACACTCCCCTGCTCTCCTCCCTGCTTCAGAATAGGTTTATCTGTGTGCTGCTCAGTACACTAGCAGCAATGATGCAGAGGTGGAAACTGTTCATCAAACACAGGACTACAATTATGACACCGCAGCTTCAACTCACCTTGCCATAGGAGTGAGTTGTGCTGTCACTCTAGGGGCCAAGAAAAAGTAATGTGGCTAGGTACTGCTTTGGGTAATAACTTGTTTAGCAGGTAAGTAAAGGACATAATCCTTTAAGCACCACATTCTTGGCTTCCTCAGGTAAGATGCAATGCCTGCACAAAATCTAACAACAGGGCGTTCTCTGCACTTTTTTACCTCTGAAGCACTGACACAGCAAAGGAGCCATTTGTTTTACTGGCAAGTATTCCATACAGAAATGTTAGCATGGGAAAGAGACTCATAGATGCAACCCTCAGGATAACACGAAGTAAACCACTGAATTCAGAAGGGTCATCGCTTCCCTTTCACAACTACATTTTTCTTTCTCATGCAATATAGAGTGTGGTATTTTCCAGAAAAAGTGTTCTGTAATTATAGCAATTCCCGAAGTGTCAGTTAGCTCTAATTGCTGCCTTTTGCTGTATTGTTTGGACTTGCAGCTTAAGATGGCCACTGTTGGCTTAATGTTTCAGACATAATGTTTACTGGGGGAGAGGAAAATGCTTAGATAAATTTTATGGTAACAGACATGTTTACATGGAGCCTTTAAATGATCCAGTGGAAGAAGTTTCCTCCGATTCCTTGCAGAATTTGAAACATTATATTGCAGCACACTGTTAATGAATGAGTTCCAGAGAGTAAAGCTGTTTGGTTTGCTCTCCCTAACTGAGGTATAGAGAAATGAACTTAATGATCTCAGCGGTAAGAGAAGCAAAGTAATGCTTTTGAAGTCATAGATCACTGTGAGAGGTTAGTAACACCTACAAACCCACCTCCACATAAAAATATAAAATCCTTATCCTTTGAACAGGTACAATAATGAGCCTATTCTACTCAGTTAGTCCTGACTAACCCACTGAAGTGGGAAGAAAATGAATGAAAAGCCGTTTCTTTCTGCATTGCCAGAGAACAGCTCTCAAAACAGCGCTTTTCAGCAGTACCCTGATTAGAATGGCTGGCAGCTCAGGGTAACCTTGGTTGCCAGCCTTGGCACCACGCTGATTTTCAGCACTATTTGTTACTTTTTTTAAACCCAAAGCAAGTTGAAACTAATCAAAACATGCTTCTTTAACAGCCAGGGATTTCACAGCCAAGCCCTGCTTAAACTTATTAATGTAAAGAGCTTTGCCATTTTATAGGGTATATTCGGAGTAAAATGAACAGAGCTTAGTGTAAAACTGAATTAAAAAAAAATCTTGATTTTTTTTCCCCTTCCTGTCTCGTATCTTTCCAAATGTGCCCTAAATTTTTGCATGCACTAAGGTAACTTTATTCATGGGATCTAATGTTTAATAGCCATATTGAATAATAGACCAAAGATGAGTCAGAACATTGCTAAAATTTGCACTGAATTCATAGAAAAACATAACCCCTGAATCAAGAAGAATTTGTGCTCTTTCCTATATCTCCTGTCCCAAGGTACAGATCCAGCCTCTGAAACTATTTGCTCTTCTTTAAAATAAGAAGCTAAATCCTCTGGTGTACACTGGCATAGTTCCACCTGCACCGATAAACCAGTACAGTTCTATACCAAGGGAGGGAGATCTCCCCTCATCAGATTTATTTTTAATAGGTTGACCAAAGAACAATAATCACTCTGGACCTAAAGAGGCTTAAGACTGGATGAATATTATGGCTGTATCTACTTATGCAATTGAGAACAGGGAAATTGATGAATTATGGGCTATCCCTAGCATTAATATAAGCTGGAAATGTTCTTATTAAGCTATTGTGATGGAAAATGTTGACTGGTTGAACTATTGTTGGAAACTAATGTATATTTTATAAAGTTTCATATGATTTCCTGTCAGTCTCCTAGGTTGTCAGACAGCCCTTTCTTCTTGTGTCTGCTGTTCTTCATATTACCTTTACTGCATAGACTTTGGCTGAAAAAGTGAGTTGTTCCTGTTGTACAATAGGGAATACAGCTCTCTGCTCCTCTTCAAACTACAGAACTGATATTGACCTTGGTCTTGTAGACTCAGTGTCCTTTTGGAAAAAAACCCAAACAAAACCAGAACAAAAACAACCCCACCAAAAACCTGTGTGTGTATGTATGCATAAATATATATATACACGCGTATATTTTTAAACTTTCTCAGGAAGTCTTTCATTCTTAATGACAACACACCACCACTAGATTTTGCTATTATTTCAGCAGTAAAAAGGCATTAAAAGACTGCCTTTTAATCAGGTCTAATCTTGCATACACTTTGTAGATTTCCCTAATGATACTACAATTTCATCTGTGACACCATAGGACTAACAGTGATAATTGTTTCAGCATTTTTTATTACCTACTGTCCAAAACCTTTGTCATTTCATAGGATACCAAATGCATTTATTGGGATACCCTACTTCTAAAATATGCAATGGAAGAATTATTGCTGTCACAAAATGTTCTAAATGTATGAAGCATGAAAGGAACAGCCTTATTTCTCACAAACTCTGCAGGATTAAGTCACATACTTTGGGAGAACTGTTGCTTATTAAATTGTTTATGAGCTGAATTATATCACATCTAAATATATAGAGAGTTGGGATGGCTTCCAACAATTACTAAAGAAGCCAGCCAAGTGATGCTTCCCAGTTAAATCAGTCTGATGTTTCGTTGTTTTTTTGTTGTTGTTTTTTTAAAAACTTCTCAGTGTTCTGTGTTCTTTCTTCTGTTTTTTCCATGATTCAAGTAGATAATGTATTAACGTTGTACAACTGAAGTCTCGCATGTCTCCTCTTTGGTATCCTTTCATGTGGTGGTGATCAGTAGGAGTCTCTCTGTAGGTACTCACTACATGAAAGGTTTCTTTCTTGTCCATATAACTGCTTCTGGTGATGTTTAAGTTCTTGCTTTTATTTAGGATCAGTTGTTATACGAGCTTTAAAGCTTATAATTTCTGATGGCTCATTTATATTTGTATTGTTCATTCTTTGATAGTGACTGTGTTAAAAAACCTGCAGAAAACAGAGCAGTACAGAAAACATTTACTTCCACGGTAGCACCTACACTGTTCAAGTTATGCAAGGAGATAGCTGTAACTCCATTACCTAATTTATTAGCAGGGGAATAAAGACAGATTAATTAAAAACAAAAATGCCGAACAAGAAAATCCACTAAACTGTAAGGCTTTTCCTTTCCCACTTGTATTGGGTGTTTACAGAGAGGTTATGCACCAGCACTTGGGCTATACAGCACTTGTACCAGCTCTCTAGAGTGAAAAATTTCACGACTCTCCACAGAGTTTTGAGTTTATTTCCTAGGTAAACCATATAGGAATTACAGTCTAGCACTCAGCCTAGATAAGTAAGACCCGGGTGGACACACCCAGACTAGAGCAGCCCATGAACTTTTTCCAAGATGTTAGTGAGAAAGGTAACTAAGAAAACCTAGCCAATTATCTATAAGCTTAAATTTACTATCTAAGCATAAGTAATTTGCAAAATGAAACAAAATATTGAAAAATCACTGCAGTAGACTATTGGGTGAGTGTTTATTCCTTGACAGATCAGCCTTCCTGTAGCTGGCTATAGTCATCATTGCTGCAGAGTTCACTTTGTTCTATGCTAAAGGAGTACGTCTGCTCCAGAGTACATAGGGCCTGCCTTTATTGCTGGGGTAGGAAGTTTGCCACTCAAAGAACTAATCAGAGTTTTTTTCCCAGCACTTTGGGGAAGATAGCAAGCTCATTTGGTATCTGGCGCATCTCTTCAGCTCTCTTACTGGTTCATCTAGTTACTGATAATCATTTACAAGATTTAAATAAAGGTTTCTCCTCCATTAGTGCTGGAAAATGAAACCAGATTGTGTTACTTGGAAAAATGATTTCAAATGATGGAAATTATTCTTGTACAAGACAGAAATAGCCCAACACAAGTGTATTTTGGAGTTGCCAGTTGAAACAGCAGCCTATTTTGTGCTACGCCTTTCACTGATTCATTTCTAGCTTTGTTCTATAAAAAGAATCTACAGTTAGTGCATCTGAACTGCTGCTTTCTGTCAAGTGGACAGTGAGTGGCTATTCCATAGCCTTTTTCCAAAAGCTTCTTTTGAAAGCTCAAACACTTGAGCACAGAGATCTGCCAGAGAGCACCACTGGGAATGCAGGAATGCAGTCCTTGCCTAGTGTCTGTACGTCCTGCCAGCTCCTCCATTTCTGCTATGACAATTCATATTGCTGCTCATGCCATATGTAGGGGCTTTAGCCAGAGGATTCATGAAGCCAAATCCATTTGTCACGTGTCCGCATCTCCACCAACCTTTATGAGAACTTCCCTGAAATAATATTCAACAGTACTTGGATTTACAAGCAGAGCACAGCTTGACACAAACCGCTTCCTATGGAGCGGAATTACCTTTGTGTTTTTTCCATGTGACTCTATATTAAGGGGTTGGCACTTACAAAACTATGTACTGTTTTCAATAAAGGCTTCTTTAGGTTGGTTTCAGGACCTCAAGTTTTCTCGAGACAGAGCTACCATCTAAATTGATGCTTTTAGGACATTGCAACCATCTCTGCATGGGAGACAATACAGTCTTTTGCTGAGACCAATAGAATGAAGGTAGTGAGTGACGTGCCTTGAGTAGGAGAAGGACAGTTTCTGACTGTGTGCAGAATACCTGCACTTTTCCTTTACATTGTATATGGACAGCCAGAACCCTGGCCATGGCCGGCGAATGCAGTTCTTACTCTAAAAGTCCTTAGGAGCAAGCCAGAAGTCAGGTAGTCTGTGAGGCATTAGCCAAAGAGCACTCACAAGAGAGTGGATGGGTCTGTGACTATTATAGTCAAGCTGCTCTAACTCATGGTTAGTTTTATCCACAGATCAATCTCATAGAAGACAATTTAAAGCCACTGTGCTAGGCTCAGGTAGGGCTGTCAGTCTCTTGGGTAACATTTCTCACAATCAAACGATGCATTAGATGTGGGAAGCAGCAACAAAACTCATCATCTCATTGAATTATACCACATCTCGCTACATTTTCACAATGACATTCAAAGGGCAATAGCACACTAAAGTACATATTTATGTACTTGAAACAAATGCCTTTAAATGTATTTTTGTGGAATGTCCACTGTGCTTTTTAAAACTACATTCTCACAAGCCAGCAAGCTTCTGTAAAACTCTTACCATCCACTATCAACCATGGATAATCTTCTACGGCTAGAATTGATGAGTTTTCTTACTCCTGTATTACCTGGGGGAGATGGAACATATAAAGAATCCCTGCAAAACTCTTCAAATTGCTTAAAGCCAACATAAGCCCTTAGCAGGGTATGGACCTTAGGTCCTTATTGAAGCGTATCTTACGGAGATCTTTTTTACCCATATGAATTCCACAGTCAGAACTAGGGTGGATAGAGGAAGGAGTGGGAGAAGGGAAAGGCTTATCCCTCTTTCACCCCTAGAACTGCTCAATTAACTCATTTTGTTACCTGCTTATGGCTATACAATGTATCTTCCTTCCTTAGGTCAAGGCTGCATCCATCCCTGCTGATCATACCCTTTAACCTTCCTCTGCCCCTTTGACAACAGCTAGTTGTTCAGCTCACTTCCAGAGCAGCACTTAGCTGCTCCAGAAATTACCATAGCTTCTCTTTTGGGTCACAGCCAATGTGGCCTCTGTCAAATTGTTTATTTACAATACATCTTAAAAGCCCACTGACATCCCAGTCAGTAGTAAAATGAAATAATCATTGATTTCTTAGAAGATTTATCAATCTTTATACCATTATGGAAAAGAAGGAAAATAGAGGCTAAAGAAATAATCAGAGTAATAACTTTTGAATCTCAGTCTGGAAATAGCAATACACACACACAAATACACATGTATATTTAACAAATAAGGATTTTAAACATATTTTGTACATTTTTGTAATTTGAAAGGTCTCAAAGCATACTGAACACAAATATCTTTCAGTTTTTGTTTGCAGAGTATATCCTGCTTAATAAACCATCATCACATAGCATACTGGCTCTTATAAATATCCACTAAAAGGAAGGCTGTCTAACAGGGTGTAGAGCTAGCCAGTTATTAATGTAATTAACACTTAGCACCTAGATAGTCTATGAGAGTCTCTGTTCAGCAAGAACTGAGAAGTCCATTGCATTTGTGTTAGAAAGGTCTTTCTGTAACATCCCTATTTGGAAAAGAAAAAGGAAAAGACACTGAAGCAACTTTTTCTTTTCCTCTCCAAGCAGAAGTTCTGAAAATTGTCTCCATATAAAATTGTACGGAGGAAAAAAAAAAGGCTTTCACAGCAATCAGTTTCTGAGGTATTTAAAATTCCCTAACTTGTCTTAGTTAACAAGTAGCATTACTGCTACCGCAAATTTGCTAGAAAGATAATGACAGATCTGTCCTGAGCTTCAAATAGTAGGCACTTGTTCATTGTTCTTTCATAATGAAATACCAAATTTTCACTCATGTTTGGAAATCAAATGACAAAATCCATTGACTACAGCTACGTACAACAAAGCTGCTAATTAGAAATTTGCCCAGAAAATGACAAAGCCAAGACTTCTGTTCAAGACCATGATGTTTAAACTTATTCAGGTAAATAAGAAGTGCAGAAGACAAGGATAATCTGGTATGTTTGTGTAACCTAAACGTTTTTATTCCCAAATAATTTGTACCAGATTCTTTTTTATTTCCATAAAGAAAGTATACCTTCAAATTTTCTAAAAAGATAACCAGCAGCATCTTTTACTTCTCACCTCCTCCTAAGCTGTAAGCCGCTTCCTGCTGTATACGCCATCCATGTCAGAAAACAAATTTCATTTTTTTAAATTTCTCCAATCACATCATCTTTGTCTTTGTACCCATCAGATTTCACACTCAAGCTGAGAATTTTCATTAAGGTCTGCAAAAGAACAGATTTTGGGACACAGCCAATCATGATTCCTTTATTCACCCCAAGTATTATAAAACATTCTGGGAAATGTAAACTTTCCAAAGCTTTTTGCCATTTGAACATTTTGATTTAGAATGAATCCTCAGTTCTTCAGTTGTATTGGTTTCTGCATTTAAACATAAACTTTGTCTCTTTCTTCTCATACTCAGAATTCCACTTCACGCATAGGCTAATTAACTGTAATTTAGAATGGAGTAGGAATGATTACTCTACTGTAATGCTGCTGTTTCTTAGCAACCGTGAAAGATTTGGTGAAAGATGTGAAAGAGAGACCCAAATAACATCATTTCCAGATTGAGAACTTCCATCTAGACTAACCTGCTAGTTGGATAGTAAATTAATTTTAAATTTCCATTTGCCTACTTCAGCGCTATGTCCCTTGCAGGCTCTAACAGTGCGATTTTCACAGTCCATGATGGCACTTAAGCATTTAATTTCCACAGAGCTGATAATGCCTCCTAGCTACGCCAAAAAACTTGTAAAATTTCATTAGAAAAATATTCTTCTGCTTCCTTCCCACATAATGACTTATGCCTAGCAGTAACTCCTCACTTGATGGGAGTTTTACCAAAGTAAAACTGCAAGGTTAGGCCTTGCTTCAGTGTTAAACAAACAAAATGCATTTTATTAATAGCAAAATTGGTAATTGTATTTTTTGCCATAATACTAATAAATTATTTTTAGCATTTAAATTGCTTTACTGTACTCTGAAGATACTTATTTCATATATTAACCAATTTTACACTGCAAGACAAACAATGCCATCAATGATTTTCAAAAGTATTAATAGATTTTTAAAAACAGTCTGACAGCTGAAAGTCCAACTTAAAATAAAATTTCTTTAATACTTGCAGAATCTTTTTATTGAAGATTATCCTATTAAGTATAAGCAATTTTACTTCTGCCTTGCTATGTAGTCCTACTCTGCAATTGCTACTTGCATATGACATTGTCAATACTGCAGATTTAATTTTTACCCCAGAAGGGACGGAAGATTGGTCTCTGCGATCCTATTTATATTTTGCTTTTTGAGCATGGGAATGTCTGAAACAGAAAACCACACAGCAGACTTCAAAGTACAAAACTGAGGATAAAAATGAATTAATGGCTCAAAATAACATGAACCCTGTAGTCAAATTTTGGTCTACGCATCTGAGGCACACAGAACATGGAGTCATGGGAGATATGCACAGTAATGCTGTTTATTCTCACAGCCTCTGGGGCTGGGGAAGCCCCAGCTGGAAGAGATAGACATCTGTGTACGTGTTGATAGACTCATGGCTAACCTGAGACTCACAACCCCTACCAGGATGCAAAAGTACCATGTCCTCAGCTCCAGTATCTAAGGTAGTGCTGCAGCCTGTCATGGGAAATGCCTCTAGCACAGAATGAGGGAAGAACAGTGGTGCCAGAATGCAATGTGGTAACCTGCCTTTCTGCAGCAGGACCTTCCTAAGAAAGCATCCAAGCCAAAGAACCTTACTGCTGTCTCATCCATTGCACAAGGTGCTCCACATTAGCAAATCAAAGGCTTCACTGACCAGGTGCACCTGGTGCTTAAAATAGAAGACAGGTGGGAGGAGGGTGTGTTATCCACTGCAGGGGAGTGTAGAGCTACTTACGGAAGGCTGAAACACAGGGCGTATGACTGGCAAGGTGGATGTGTAGCTCCTTGGTACTGCTGGTATGTCTTCTAACTTAGGAGGTCTTGGGGCTGTTACTTGTTGGAGGTTGTAAGAGATTCTTGTGCCCCTATTATAATATACTTAATTCTTTTTGTCTGGGTGTTCAGTGTTGTGAGAAGGTATGTACTGGATATAACTTGGTGACTATTCTGTGCAGCCTACAATAGTATGCTGGGGCTTACATGGAAAATATCTGCAAAAGACAGTAGCTTTTTCAGTGCTACAGAGTATGTATAGGGTTTTTGTGGTCCTGTGTTGGTCTGGCAGCAGGCACAGGTGGAACTAGGGTTTCTCTGGGTGGTCACTACAGTTTTGTTTCATGGAACTGAGAATGGATCCAATGGCTTCTTTCAGCAAAAATATCAACAACTTACACAAGGAAATCTAAACATATAAAGATCTGAAGCTGTAATTCTTTAGTCATAAACTTATAGTGGTGTCTGGCAGGGCATTCTGCAAAGTCCTGTATGAACTAAAGAGTCATCTCTGAAGGTACTGTGTGGTAATGCATCCACTAGTCTGTCTGATTATGTATTTAAAGAACTTCTGTTTAGCCTGTGACCTTAATATTAGGCTAGTTTGATAGTGTTTGAATTTTTGCTTGTTTAGGTTGTGTGATTCTTGGGGTTTGGCTTTTCTGTTTTTTTTTTTTTTTTTAAAGCAGAGATACTCTTTAGTAGTCTGAAAGAAACTGTTGGACTAACTAGTAAAAGCAAGTACATGCTTCATGCTCAAGTGGTGTTCACAGAAAGTGTTTTCTTGCAGTGGAAGCTGAGATTGTCCCTCGGAATAACGTTCCACTATAACTGCTTTTTGTTGAGGTACTTTATATTCATCTACAAGGTAGATGAATGTTTAACTCCTTTAATATTCAAATGAATATAATCAAGGCTTGATGAATTTATTTCTGGCAGCAGAAGAGCTGAACATTATGCCAATTGCTTTCTGTAGTAGTATTGTTCGTGCACTGTTTTTCAGTAATTTTTCTCTGACGTGCTTTCCTTGCATAGCCCAGACTGACTTTGTAGCACACTCTTTGAGAGGAAAAATGACTTTTCTCTTGTCTGCCATATATAAAACTTAATAAAACATTTGTGTTAGCAAGTTCCAAACTTGCTGCTCCTAAAGGCTGTACTTGGTTTGGAGTCCTATCCATATAAGGCAGTCTGAATCTCTTTCTCTTTCTACAGTCTGAAGCTGAAGAGAGCCTATTTTCCTAGCCTTTTGAATTTTGAATTCATAAAAACTGTAGGAAAAATTTGGTGTTCCTGACTATAGACTCAGCAGAGCAACTCAAGACCTTGTCCTCAGAGTGTTCAGTTGAGTGACTACCTGGAAGGCATCTCACCTCCCTTGCTTTGCATGGAAACCAAAGTCTGGGAGGAAGGCTGAAGTGTCTTAAGCCCTCCCCTTATGGGTCAGGGTGAGGCTGGAATTCACAACAGGACATTGGACTCCGAAGTCTGGAGAAGTCCAGAGACTCCGAGTTTCTGGAGAGGCTAACAACTCCATCTGTTACGATGTAACCTAAAACCGACCAAACTTTGGTTCTTTCACTCATTTTTGTAAGTGGAAAAAGTCTTTCTTTTTTCTTCTGCCCTACCCCCAGCCTGCTTAGAATTTTCCAGGGGAAAATTTTAGTGCTATGGAAAAAGGAGTAAGGCTAACTATAATTCATAGATTTTAACATTCCTCCCCACCCCCCCCCATTAAAAATCAGATTCCTAAGATAGATGGTCTGTTTAGTCTACCTTAGGTCACTTCAGGAACAGTTCTACTTTTGTAAGACTTTTTTTTTTTTCCCTGCTATATATGGCTTTGTTATAACAAGATTAAAATAAAAACCCCAGATATTCAATGTATAAGATAATGTTGTCAGGTTTGCCAGAAAGGGTATCTGGTCCCCAGCAGCTGCACTTAGTATTAATTTGCCTCCTGGCCTCACTGCACTATTAGGCTGTAAAACAATACATTGTCAGTCTGTAGGCTGGGAGTAGGTGGTGTATTTTTAACTGAGCAGCAATCCACCTTCATTTTTTCCAGGTGTAATTTATACTCACAAAACTCTCTAGTGGGCATTAGGCAAGTTGCATCTACAACTATCTACAGGAGATAGTTGTATTGTAGTATTATTTAAGATGGGGAGTTTGTCGTTAGGTGTCAATAACAGCTAGTGTATATGATATAAGATATTACTGACAGGCCTCTAGATATAGTTTGCTGATGACTTACGCTGGCTTCTTTTTTTTTTTTTCCTGCTTTCAAAGTGAGCTGGCACAGAAGGTGGCTGTACCTTGCTTCTGGAGTGGTTAGGGCAGTGCCTGCTGTAGCAATTAAGGATCCGTAACACCTGAAGTGGTGCTGGGAGGGATTAATCTGCATTGAATCTAGGGAGAGAAGAGTGGATTAATGAATGTGATCTGGTAGCATAAGATACACAGAAGTGCTGCACTCTCACCTCATAGTTTAACATAATCCATGTTTTTTCAGCTTGCTGCAGAAAAGTAGAGATAAGAATAATCAAGTGGTTTTTCTTTAATAAGAATAATCAAGTGGTTTTTCTTTAATAAGAATAATCAAGTGGTTTTTCTTTAATAAGAATAATCAAGTGGTTTTTCTTTAATAAGAATAATCAAGTGGTTTTTCTTTAATAAGAATAATCAAGTGGTTTTTCTTTAATAAGAATAATCAAGTGGTTTTTCTTTAATAAGAATAATCAAGTGGTTTTTCTTTAATAAGAATAATCAAGTGGTTTTTCTTTAATAAGAATAATCAAGTGGTTTTTCTTTAATAAGAATAATCAAGTGGTTTTTCTTTAATAAGAATAATCAAGTGGTTTTTCTTTAATAAGAATAATCAAGTGGTTTTTCTTTAATAAGAATAATCAAGTGGTTTTTCTTTAATAAGAATAATCAAGTGGTTTTTCTTTAATAAGAATAATCAAGTGGTTTTTCTTTAATAAGAATAATCAAGTGGTTTTTCTTTAATAAGAATAATCAAGTGGTTTTTCTTTAATAAGAATAATCAAGTGGTTTTTCTTTAATAAGAATAATCAAGTGGTTTTTCTTTAATAAGAATAATCAAGTGGTTTTTCTTTAATAAGAATAATCAAGTGGTTTTTCTTTAATAAGAATAATCAAGTGGTTTTTCTTTAATAAGAATAATCAAGTGGTTTTTCTTTAATAAGAATAATCAAGTGGTTTTTCTTTAATAAGAATAATCAAGTGGTTTTTCTTTAATAAGAATAATCAAGTGGTTTTTCTTTAATAAGAATAATCAAGTGGTTTTTCTTTAATAAGAATAATCAAGTGGTTTTTCTTTAATAAGAATAATCAAGTGGTTTTTCTTTAATAAGAATAATCAAGTGGTTTTTCTTTAATAAGAATAATCAAGTGGTTTTTCTTTAATAAGAATAATCAAGTGGTTTTTCTTTAATAAGAATAATCAAGTGGTTTTTCTTTAATAAGAATAATCAAGTGGTTTTTCTTTAATAAGAATAATCAAGTGGTTTTTCTTTAATAAGAATAATCAAGTGGTTTTTCTTTAATAAGAATAATCAAGTGGTTTTTCTTTAATAAGAATAATCAAGTGGTTTTTCTTTAATAAGAATAATCAAGTGGTTTTTCTTTAATAAGAATAATCAAGTGGTTTTTCTTTAATAAGAATAATCAAGTGGTTTTTCTTTAATAAGAATAATCAAGTGGTTTTTCTTTAATAAGAATAATCAAGTGGTTTTTCTTTAATAAGAATAATCAAGTGGTTTTTCTTTAATAAGAATAATCAAGTGGTTTTTCTTTAATAAGAATAATCAAGTGGTTTTTCTTTAATAAGAATAATCAAGTGGTTTTTCTTTAATAAGAATAATCAAGTGGTTTTTCTTTAATAAGAATAATCAAGTGGTTTTTCTTTAATAAGAATAATCAAGTGGTTTTTCTTTAATAAGAATAATCAAGTGGTTTTTCTTTAATAAGAATAATCAAGTGGTTTTTCTTTAATAAGAATAATCAAGTGGTTTTTCTTTAATAAGAATAATCAAGTGGTTTTTCTTTAATAAGAATAATCAAGTGGTTTTTCTTTAATAAGAATAATCAAGTGGTTTTTCTTTAATAAGAATAATCAAGTGGTTTTTCTTTAATAAGAATAATCAAGTGGTTTTTCTTTAATAAGAATAATCAAGTGGTTTTTCTTTAATAAGAATAATCAAGTGGTTTTTCTTTAATAAGAATAATCAAGTGGTTTTTCTTTAATTTTATTTCAGCTGTGTCTTTATGAGCCTCTGCAACTGAGCTGTCTGCATTTACATTCTGGAAATCACTGCTTGTGTTGAAATCACCTGTAACTTGGTGATTAGGTAACTGACCAATGAGCAAGGCTCAGAAGCTCTGAAGTTGCAGTCAGCAAGGGTTGCTTGACTTAGGATTGGTGTAATATCTAGGAAATCTATACAAGTATTAACTGAAGTAATGACACTCTCCAGAAAGACTGGAGCTTGTATGTAAAAGACTATCAGTGTTGAAAATGAGATGGAGTTAAGGATGGATTTTTGGCAATGGTTATTCTGTCTACTTGCATGGAAAGCAGAGTTAGGGTAACAATTTGCTTTGGTATAGAAAATCATTGTTTATGTCACTGAACTAAGCTTTGATTTGCTGTGCGTTATTTCAGTATCATAGAAACATGAGGTTGAAGGAACAAATTTTTTATCAGCTATCTAATCCATTCCATTCTCTGAGACAAGACTAGCAGGCTAGAAATGATACTTGTCTAATCTGTTCTTAAAGACCAACATCCCTTTGTAGCTTAATGCAGTGCTTGCAACTCTTAAGAGATTTTCCTAATGTCAGACTAAATCTCCCTGGCTGCAAATATTTTGAGTGCTTCTTGTTCTGTCTCCAGCAGACATTGATCCCTGTGTGCATTAACTAACTTTAACAAACTTCCAGTATATGTGTGTGGGGAAAACCATTGTTGTGTAGTGATCTCATTTCTAGATTAGATAAACTGATGTTGAGAAGTGAGAGAAGGAAAATAACACTACCTACTATAGCTGGTAACTGGGAAATCTTTGACCTGTGTTTCTACTTGCAAGACAACTGTCAGAGCTCTCATAATGAAAGGTTATGCCTCAGATGGACCTGATTTTCAAGTTTGTTATATTTCAGGCCAGGTTCCATCTGGCTTTCTAGAATTGGGAATTTAGCGCCAGGTTACTAGATCTTGTCACCTCAGAGGAGCATTTATTATTCATTCCACTAAGGCATTGCCTCAGATGAAGCAACCGAGGGCAGATGGTTTTAAAGCACAAATTCACACCCTAGAAAGCCAGTTTTATGCAGAAAAGTCTTAGCATACAGGATCAGAAAATGTCCACATTCCTTGGCTTGCGCACAAGTCAGCTTGGCAGCAAGCAACCTCTTGAGAAGATTATGGTGTAGGTGGGTTATGGGTTATATATGTAAAGTCCACATAGACTGTTTTATGTGGAAGAACTGAAACTTGAGTTATGAACAAAATGGAGTGACTCTGTGTGCTGTGGGGAATAGTTTTTACTCTGACTTACAGTGGCTTTCTTAGGGAGACTATGGTCTTAGACTGTGCTGTGTGTATCACAGTCATGGAATAAAGCCTGTGTCCTATCACTTGATCAGGATCTCTTTGTGTTGATCCCATCTGGTACTTTGAAAGACCTGTATCAGAAAATATGCTAACAGTCATGGCTACGTTAATTCTGCCAAACTTTTTTTTTTTCTGGTAAATTCTCTTTGGGTGAAAGGCTTTCCTCATGTCAGTGAGAGGCTCATGTATTAAAAGCAAAACAAAGCAACACTTGATATTTTCAAATTGTGGGTTCTATTTTTATTCCAAACATGCTTTCACTCCAGAGAGTTAAACAGTTGGAATCAGAAGGAAATGGAAAGATTTGGGGGGAGAGGGGGGAAACATGTCTGTTCTCTTTAGCCGAATTGCTTAAAAAAAAAACAAACGAATTTTTCTACTTCTGTTTCTAACATTCCTTATTGTTTTATCATATGCAGTAGCAATGCTTATTGAAAAAATCCCCAATTGCAGTCATCTGTTTAATATGACAAGAAGACAAGTGTGGTTACAATAAACTAGTTCTCAAACTGCAGCCTTTTATGAAAGACTTCTGAAAAGACCATACTGAATGCATATGTATTTTTCATATTCAAAATGACGTGTTAACTGCAGAGGTACAGCTTCTTTCTCAGGGAATAAAAGTTCTCTCATACCTTTAAAAGCACCTGCAGTGACCATGCACTGCATTGGTATTAGTATTTATTAGCTTTTAATAAAACATCTTGCGGTTCTTACTGCACAACCTTGCAGTGAAAGACAGTCCTGACCTAAAAATGAAGGTAAACAGACAAAGCAGACCAGTGCTGGGAGGAGAAACAGACACAACTGAAATACTTGCTCAAGGCTGTGATTAAGACCCTGCTGTCAGTCCAGTACTTTATCCATCAGATTTTGAAACAATATCATATGAGAGGTTGCACAAAGAAATTAGACCGATATCTTTACCATGTCCTTAAATTTCAAATCCTATTTGCTTTCAAATTCAGGAAGGTGTTCTTAACAGAAGTCTGAAGTGGCAAAATTTGTTTTAGAAGATATACAGATACCTCTTACAATGTGTTAAATTGGTGGACAAACCATTAATATGGAAGTCCAGGCTTAATATGAATACAGTATTACTAGTACACACACTTACTGGGATGTTACATGAAGAAAGGATCCTGCCATTTTTTTAATGATGGAAAAACTGGAGAGAAATTAAAAAGGGGGAACCTTACTTGGGTATTTTCTTTCCATCTTTTTCCAAATGAGCATGTAGAAACATGGTAAAGCTTCTTTAAGTACTGCCATTTTCTGTTACTCTGCATGTGTCTATCCCTGTATATTCTTAGAACAGCTCTGAATGACATAAACCCCAAATCAGTATTCCATCTGTTGAAATCTGACACATCTGGGCATATCCTAGGAGCATCCTCCCTATACCCTTTCATTGTAGCCATCTAACATTTCCTCTGTGATGTCTGCTCTACATGGTTAGCTGTGCTATTGCAGACTTGGTCACCCTGCTTTCACTGGTTCAGGTAATACTGTCCTGAGATCAATTTTTATTTGCTATTTCACTGTAAATTGTTTGCTTTAGGCAAGGTAGCCTCTGTTTCCCCCTTACCATTGTGAAAGGTGTGCTTGTATATATGAGCCCAAGTGAAAGTCACTTTAAGTACCAATTTATGTGTGTCTGCATATATATAATGTTGGTGGTGTGGTTTTTTTTGTGTGGGTTTGTTTTGGGTTTCTTGGAGGATCTGCTAAAAACAAAACAAAAAAAACCCAACATGAAAACCTACTCCAACTCCTGGCACAATCTAGGTGGGCTGCCCTCAAGGCCTGAGAGAGTTGCAAAAAGTCAAGATGCAGATTTCTTCCAGCGTAGCAGCAGCATTGTGTGCAGTTCTCCCTAGGGAGGCAACTTCCCAGCCATGGTGCTCCCCAGGGGACTCTATGAGGAGGCCAAGACTGATTTATCCCCAATAACACCCTGCAATTTTGATGGCACAAAAATGCCCCATAACATTCTCTCCTTTCCCAGAGCTGTTACTCTACACTGTACTTCGCAAGAGTTGCAAAGCCCATGCCTTCCATGACTTATTCAGGTCCTGCCACTTGTTAAAAAAATATTTAAAACTTAGCTTTAAAGCCTTGCCCACTCATGTGTGTGAACCTCCCATCCTCAGCAACATGGCATAGGCATTACTAGAGTGAAAAATGTGAACCAACAGGATAACAACTTACATTCTGCAGAACGCTGTTCTTTTTACTTACTAAGGTATTTCTGATGTTCTGTGTGCTCTTATAAGGCAGTTTCCTTCACATAGCCTCTCTAGGGATGATGTCAAAAAAACCTACTGAAGCCTATGACTTGAAAGTATTTAGCTTTTCTTCTATATATAGCATTTCCTTAATTAAGGAAAATGACTCTTGTCCACTTTGCTTATGTATAAAAAAAGCTTAGTTATATTCAGTCCTATGCTGTTTATACAAAAAATGTTTTCAGCCCCAAAAAAGTTAAGCTAAGGCAAGTTTCAAACCAAATAAATTCAAGTAGGTAGCTGTAAAACTTTCAGCAACAGAATTGCTGTGAGACTTTCATGAGCTTTATGATGTCACTTGTATTTTTATTACTTTGTCATAGTAAAGAATCCCCATTGCTTTATAAGCAAGCTAAGTACTTGTTTAAAGTCTTATTTTTCAATCTCATTAATAACATATGATCTGTAGAGCAGACAGAATTTGTATTTTAGTCATTGATGAAGCGACTAAGCATAGGCATCAACTGTCCCTAAATTATAATCCCTATTAAGAAGCATAAGTACTGCTTTAATGTCTCTGAGTGAGGAAAGAAACTAAGTATTCTCAAATCAGTTGTTTAACATCATGTCACACATGCTATCTGAATTTCCATCAAATGTGGCTACAAGGAAAAAGGAACTCTACAAATATAGAAAAGCTGTTTCAGTAATGAGTATATAATCAAAAAAACCTCTGTCTGTGGTTGCCTGCATTTGTTATTCGGTATGTCTAGTCACACTTTATTTCAGTGCATAGCCAGAGGTATTTCACATGCACCTTTCTTCCTCCTTGCCATTGACTGCAGTAACTTCAGGGAAATTAAATTCTGTTCAATGAAACATGGAAAATGTTAAATAATAGTTACCCCTACCATCAACCTGAATTTTCTTCCTACACATTACTTCTCTGTCTTAATCCTGCTCTGCTGTTCTAAAAGGCAAATAGAGAGCTCAGCAGTGCAAGAGCAACTGTTATCTTCTGTACGTGGGTGGGCAAGCATGGACGTAGCTCTTGGGAGCTGCACAGGAATATTGCCTGCAAAAATCATGTCATGTGAGCATGTCGCTCCTGCTGTGCTGCACCATGCAAACGGAGAAGGGCTGTACTGGGGAGAGCTTTTCTGCCTTGTCCTTGTCTGTCTCCCTATCCGCTGGGTGGGACCATGTGTCGTCTTAGGTTCTGGCAGATCACATGCAAGATATTGCTGACTGAGGGCAAATGAGGTGCGTCTGGCATTTAGGGTTACAATCCAGAGAGATGCCGTGGTGGAAAATGGAGACCTGTTTCTAGCCACCCTGGTGATGGAAGATAAAAGCTAAGTGTCAGGGTGGCTGCTGGCCCTGCAAAGGGCAGACTTGCCTCTGACTTAATTCAGCTTAGCTAGGTCAGTGGTGGAGTGAAAAGGTGGATGCAAGGCACTGTGGTGGCGTTCTGGTGAACCTGCACCATCTTGGCAATTCCCCTGCTTCAAGTCCTTTCCCTGAAGCCCCGACTAGGTATATTTCTGTGCTCCTCTCATCCTTGCCTTATTGGCAGAACACTGGGAGAAGCATTCTTGTCCTAAGTGAAGAAGAGTTTAGTTTCTAGAAGCATCTCTCGCCGTCACTGCCTCTTCGCAGCTGTCAAAAGCTTCTGCTTGCTTTCTACAGGCAACCTCTGTGAATTCTTTTGCAATATCTTTTAATTTAAAATTATTAAACTTTTATGAAAATATATTGGTAAACTTGGGTGGGGGAGATCTGCATGCCATGGTTCATCACAATACTCTGCAAAAGGGCTAGGCTCTGTTTTCCTTTATTCAGTGTAATTAAGCTATGTCACTAGAAATCAGTGTCCTCCTCTGACCTCATTTGATCAGTGACAATCATAGGCTGCTGTGTCTGGAGAGAAATGCAATTCCTCCCCTGGATCTGCTATTCAAGCTCAATGATTTGATCTTACAGGAGTGAGGATATACTGTTTCTCCAAGTAGGTGTTTGTTCTGGAATGCACTCTGGAAACAACAGGGAGGCTTTTGTTATCTGTAGAGATGCAATTGTGTTCTCACTTTCTGGCAAATATTGCATCTACCTGTTTCAGTATTTCAAAATCAAATTAACTTCCCTGTTCTCAACATGCTTTACTAATCAAGATAACACCAATCTCATTTGCAAGCCTGCTGTCTGTATTGTTTGTTTGCCAGAGGAGGCAGGTTAGTTCCTCTGGCAAGGAAAATCTGTTTTTTAATACCTCTAATTACAATGACAGGACAAGATCTTACTCCCATCAGTTTTCTCTTTCATGAAATATAACCTGACAGCATTTATTCCCTTTCATAGTGGCAGAAATCATAAACCCAAGAATATTTGAGAATAAATGAGTTAAGGAAGAAGAATCAGATCAATACTGGAAGAATTGAGGCTTGCAAAAGAATAGCATGTTGGTCAAGGCACAGGGGAAATGAGATCAGTTATATGCTAGAAAGATGTGGTTATCTGGAGGAGGGACACAAATTACTAGTGTAAAAGGTGAGGATGGGTGGAAAGACAAAGAATTGAGAAAGATTCTAGAGGTTAGAAGATAAAAAATTTAACCAAAATCTTGGTATCTGCATTCCTGCAAGGGACTTAGCCTCTCTGGTAGCATGTGGCAGTCAAAGGGAGGGTACAAAGGGGCTTTTGACCTTCCTTGCCTTCAGCATGCCACAATATGCTGCGTGTCATGCCAGGCCTTCTTATTTTTTGCCTTTTTTTTTTTTAAGCATGAGTCATTTCTACATGTCCTCCCAGGGTCCAGTTCCACTCACTGTTCTGTGATGTACTCAAAATTACTGTGATGTAATCAAAAATCAATTTTTACTGGCACAAACTGTTGCATATAACAACATAACGTTGAAAGTGACTACTTTTTCTCTTCATAACTATGCTTTTAAACACCTAGCACTGAGTAAAATCAGCACAACTTCCTCTGAACTTGAAGTGAATGATACCAACTAGTTAAAAAGAACTCTATTTCAGTTGGGAAATCACCCTCAAAACTACAGGAGATACTGTGGTATGGAGGATAAAGTGATACCAGCTGATTAACAACTAAGTATTGAACTACTCTAAGCCCTCAGGCATCTGATTTAATCCAAACTTTAAAGTTAATTCATGGAATTATGGAGAACACTGGTATTCATCTGCCCTTAAGATGATTTGTTCTTGGCTTTTTACCAATTCTTTACAATTTCTGTAAGGGGAAGTGCTTTATGGAGTGATGCCAGTTGCTGTTTTGGATTAATATACTCGTCTGGGGTTTTTTTGGTATGGGTTTTTTTCTGTTTGTTTTGTTGTAGTGTTTGTGTTTTCTGGTTATAGGGGTTTTTTTTGGGGGGGTGGGGTGGAGTGCAGGCAAGGATGAAATGTCAGCTGTATCTGCCCCAAGGATACAAAGTGTTATGTCATTCCTTCTTGCAGCATGATATTTGATACCAACCTTTAAGAACTTATACGGAAACAGACTCTTAAAAACAAATACAGGTAAGAGAGAAGCCAGAGAGACCTCATAGCTGAATTCAGGCTAGATTTATACAGTAGAAGCTATTTTCTGGTAGAGATGAGGTTTAATCACTGAACAAAACCTTCCTCTTTTAGTTATATAGAACCTTGTACATTTACAGGGCCCCAGTTAGTCAATGTTGGTAAGAATGGGGCATACTGGCACTCTACAAAGTTTGTGGAAATAGTCTTTACATATACTTAAGCTTGAACTTTTTATTCCATTCCTAAATCTGTAATCCAAGTCAACATTTTTCTTCACTGATGCTTCATCGTTTTCTAAGAAATCGGCTGCTGTGCATTGTAATGACTGTACTGATTATTTCTGCATCTACTACTACACTTTTTTCCTAACAGTGGAGATTTTTAATGAAATAATGTATCAAAATAGCAAGGCACCAACTATAACTTGCTTTGAAGTGAACAACGAGGGTGTTCTTCATACCTTTAACCTACTTCCCTCCAACTTCTGGGAGAGAAGGGGAAACTATACAAATAAACAAAGTTAAAATTAAATACAAGTAAACAAAAACCACAGACATTCACCTGGCATAACACTATATTGCACAGCTGTTTTGTTGAAAAAATAATCAAAGAGATTGTTATCTTAATTTTAAAAACCCCAAACCTCACTTTGAAAAGTCAAAGAAAGTTGTATTTGTTTGATCTGTGTCTGTCAATGATTTGACCATGTAAACTATGTGCTCTAAAAGTAAACCGAAAACTACTTGGAAAGGAAACAGTAACACAATAATAGTGTTAATATATTTCTTCAAAGAGAAAGAGGGAAAATCTAGCTTTTTCCTGTCAAACTGCTTGGATAAACAAAGTTAATGCCAGAAAAGAAATGCTCGTTGGTGGTAGTGAGGTTTTCTGCTAACTTTTACTATTTGTGTTTCATATTAAACTAGCACCAGTAAGAAGACCAAATGGAATGTCTTCATGGTAAAGTATGTTTCATATCATGGATGGAAATAATCTTCCTGCTTTAATTTCTGTTTTTACATCAACAGATGTTAGCCAAAACCTATATGTGTACAGAGAAACTGGTCACACTGTTCCTCTGTAGGAAGGCTAGATAGAACCAACTGATAATACTTGACTTGAAACAGAATCTCTACCAAGGAGGGATTAGTGGCCACTGGAAAGGACAGTGAAGTGACTTTTGCTCCTTCTCAGCCTTTTTCATTAAAGATAGCTGCCTTAAAGAGGAAAAAAAAATGAATCACTGGATACTAGCCAGTGCCTGAGCTCAGCTTGGCTTCTCAAGAAGTTTGAGGCTTAGGTATAAGGTCATAATTATCGCAGCAAGTCAGTCTCAGCTTCCTGTGAGTCTCCTGCAGCTAGACTTGTCAGCCTATAGGATGCCCTCCATAATCTAACTGGCAGAGAGATTTCTGCAGACAAACAGCAAATAAAACTCTCTTAACTGGTCAGAGCTCTAAACCCAGGTCTTGGCCCAAGGCAGCTTGCCCTGAGAGAGATCCACAAGTGGTCCAGCAGCCTGGACAGCAGTGAGCAGTGCACCAGAAGTTACAGCAACAGTGAAGAACCTCTGCACCCTGCTCTGACCACGGGGTCTATGTCAGTAAATAAACTGGGACAGAACCTGTTGTACATGCATCGTACTGCCATCTGGATGCGAGCTGAGTTCTTTCCCACGCTCCAAATGTTGTCTAATTCATACTGGCCACTGCTATACTGTCTCATGCCAGGACATTTTGTGGGAGGCTATCTGGCATGGGCTGAAATGGTGCCAGGAAGTATACTAATAGATAAGCGGTTTAGAGGATTGTGTACCACTGCTTGGGCCCACAGCCAGGTCCTGCTTAGTTTACTAGAAAAGCTAGTACTCTTAGAAAGTCACAGGATTCTTCTCCTTTCCTGGGACCTGGGAGGGCCTGTCACTCCAAGGCTGATGCTGTGGGTAAAATGCAACTACAAAAGGCTTCTCAGGTGGGCTAGGTCTCCAGAACTTTGCGATCTATCTGGCCTACTGTTTTCCTTTTTACCTGGGATTTATAGCTTTGTTGTTCCATTGCCAACAAAATCAGGTGACCTACTATTCCTCCCATGACTACTTAGTTTTTGGTGTAGATGAGAAGAAAGGATCAAAGACTTATGTTTTCAAATGGGAAGTGTGAGGCCTTTGAGGACATGCACTCATTGCCTTGTACAGGTTATCCACCTTTGCCAAAACATCACATCAAATGGAACCCATTCCCATCCCAAGCCTTTGGCAAGGCAGACAGGAAGGGTCAATGACCGCTGTGTGGCAGGATATTGCTTTATGTTCCTATCTATGAACTTCACCTGGCATCATAAATTCCTGCACCAAGGCTTATCCATATCCACATTTTAGAAAAAGCAAAGGCTTTCTGTTCACTGACTGCTAGCAGCATCATAATTTCAGGTGGGAACAGCTCAGTTTGGGGCTATGGACAGCCCCTTACAACCATCATTCACATAAGTGTAAAATCAACTTCCCTACCTGAGAAACGGGCTCTCTCTGACCTGGCAAAGTTGTGGCTGGCCTCTGCCTGATATTTGTGTGTCTGGGTGGCACTAGCATATACTGTCCTGAAAGTGAGTAGTTCTGATGAAGAATGTAAAACATTTATGCACTAAGATAACTTAACACAACATCCTTCATGTGCCTGCTATCCCTTCCTTGGGAATCAGATTCTGCTCTACCCATGATGACAAGTCCTTCTGAGGCTGCATTTTCATATGCCACCTTTTCAAAAGTAGGAAGAAACTATCAAAGCCACTAAAAGTTGTTACCTCATACTCTCAGCTATTGCTGCTTAAGTCTCATTCACAGATGTTGCTATTGCACAAGCAGGTGATTTGAGCTTCAATCTAGTGTTTCACAAAGTCCATATTTCCACTCGATTTTAAAAAACAGAAGTCTGAATAAGCTGATCTGTTTAACTAAACTGTCTATTCTGCTCATCCAAGTTGTCTATTTCATTTTACAAAACTAGAATAATTTATGGTCTTTATCATCACAGCATGATTAATTTTTTTTGCCTTTCAAAGTTCTACCATTTTTTTCCAGTTGGACAAGGCTCCCAACCTGACAGTCACTGGGCTAAGGAGGGGTCTGTATGTAAATCAGCAGCCTAGGTGTTTCCTGGAGGGGAACAGTGAAGAGATCAAAAAAAAATTTCACCCAATGAGGCTTCGGCTCATGGGCCTGCTCTAGGTGCTGCTCTAACAGACAGCTGCTGCCTGCTCATCCTGAAGTGCCTCTGCCCACTCTGCCTTGGCAAAGAGACTTGGACACGTGCTTGCCTCAGCTTGCAGTGTTTGAGCATGGTTCCCATGACATGCAAGTTCATGTCTGTTGTCTGTCCACCTTTTTTCAACTAGCTTTGTTTTCCAACAGAAAGAAAGGGAGAGCCCTTTATTAGACAGGTGCTAGAAAGCACTTCAATACAGAAGCATCCAGTAGAGTCTGCACCTTCCACACAAAATAATTTTCTGGATTGTTTTTTTCCTAGCTTCCTTACCTAAAACACACTGTTATCTACCACTTCTGCTGGCTTGTCTAAAGCCCAGTAAATATTATTGTATATCTGACTTAGACCTTTTTATGTAGAGTCAAAACCAGGCTTTGTTAAATCAAAACCCACTTCGTTCAAACACACAAGTTTTCCTGAGGCAAAGTATACCTTTTGTCATGAAAAACATTGTCCAAATGACCAGTGTGATACTGCAAAAAGAGTTATAAAATGCTTAACTGCATTTTATATCACATAAGCATGTTACTGATGCCTCAAACTAAGTCCTAAATATCTTGAAGTACACTTTCTAATTAATTTTATATTTATGAGAATATATTGGCTCTAAAACAGTGATTAAAATATGTAACAGGCTTAAAAGATTAATATCCCAAAAGTATGGGCGGTTCATGTAGCACGATAAATAATTTATAGGAAAAAATTTGATTTGCAGTGCTTAGCAAATAATAATATTACAGCTCCAGAAAAATTAGTCATGTCTGTTGGGGCTGTTTTACAACAGTAAATAATGTTTAAACATGTCGTTGTTTTTATTAAGTATATATTTACTGTCTGGGGTAGAGTTCAGATAACTTATCAAATAATTTAAAATGCATTAATATTTTTGTGCCAGGAGATGCAGGGTAAGATATTGGCCCTATTGAAGACAATAATAAGACTCCCACTGCCTTTATGGATGCAAGCCTGGTGATAAGGTTGTCTTCATTTTATCTCTGGCATCATATGAAGTTGTAGGCTCCACAGTGTTAATGCTTCAAAAAAAACAAAAAAAAAAAAAGTCCTGTCACCAGTTTAGAGCTCTGCTTGGAGTGCAAGCTGCTCTCTTTCCTAGGCCAAATGTCTTTTGACTTCAGCTGGAGGAAAGCCAGAGGAGGGACCAGCAACAGTTTACTTTCCAGGATATGTTAAACCTCATTAACCACCACCCCAAAAAATAATCTGTATTATTTCAAAGACCACACAGGCAAATTAGCCTCTAGTTATCATATGTTAATAGTGTAACATAATAGTTCCATTAAAATAAATGTAGAAATCTATGTAATGACTTAGTAGCTTGTAGAAAGGCTTAAATCAATATTGCATAAAAGCTATGTGGCCAAATACCTGCATGTTTCAGGCAGGGAACTGAAGACAAGGCACACCAAATGAAGGTCTGTCACCTTCTTTCTCTTACCTGCAGAATCTCCAAATCCACTGCAAAATCATTGCAGTTGGTGAAGACCTGGATTTTTGTGAAATGTTACTCTGAAAGATGGCACAGAGGACCATACTTTCATGTGGTAGGCTGCCTATGAAAGGGCTGGGAAAAAGTAGCCCATTGCTTTACTGACGAGTTCTTAAAAAAACCACCACCTCTCAATAGGTAGACATTAAAAAATGAGAACAATGTTCTATTTTAAGCTTTTGAGAACTCAACAGGTAATCTTATTTATAGGACAAGAAAAGAAATGTGACTAGTTGCATGTACAGTGAAACTCAAGAAACTTCACTGAGGGTAGTTCTAGTAAGCATGTAACTTTCTTTTGCATTACAATACGTAATTTTTTCAGAATCATGAGGATCTGATTAATGCTCTTAATAGGAGTCTGTCTCATAAGTAACTTTATGGAAAAAAACCAAAACTTTTTTACTATATAGAAAACTCAAATGTGAAGCAGTAATGGATGAATGTGAGGAGACTGGTGGAAGCCAAGGCCATGGAGCTGGATGTTCTTGTGTGCAGAGGTGTGGTGCTTTTTGTGATTTGTTTAAAAAAAAAAAACCTTTGTACTTTAAAAGTTTGTTTTTAAGCTGTTAACATCTTGCACTACTTGCATATAAGGGGCTTTTTTGTTTGCACCAAAGAAATATGAAGATGTTATTGTTACATGTTCAGAATAAATACAGAAAAAATGCTTCTGCCTCCTTGGAGACTCAGCTTTAACTGGGCTATTAAAGGAAATGAGGCTGCTGGAATCTCAGAGTAGGACTCCAGCTGGCCCTTGGAAGCCAAGTGTGTGTGGCAGATGATGGGGGCACAAGGTAGCCTCCTGGCCTGTGCACACCTGTGTGAGTCCCAGGAATGACAGGTGTGCTGGTCTGCTGGGACAGAGCAAAAAGCTGAATAAGGGTTTGTACTACTTGTGCAAATACTTAATTGGGATAAGTTTTAAACATATGTATTGCATGAGCATTGTGGAGCCCTGGTGATAAAGTAAACTATCAAGCTGGGCTTGAACAACCGGACAACCTAAGGGGGCAATGGCCACAAGGAGTTTTAACTGTAAACTGAAGTCATTGCTTTACAAACTTGGAAGTGCAAAGGCTGGTAACGAAGAGAATAAGCTAAACATTCAAATTGGTGTCAGTTTCAGTACAAAATCCTAGCTGTCCTAAAGTCAATGGCCAAAATCAAACCATTACTAGGACTTAATTCTAAATACTTCTCTGAAGCACTCTGCTTGCCCTATAATCACAGGCAGAATGTCCCTGGTCACTAGGATGTGTGGGATATGGCATTTCCCTGAACAAGGTGGTGACTCAGTCCTACACTATAACCCCTCAGCTTCTGTGCCTGCAACAGTGACTGACAGCATGACTACTGAACACCCACATACACTGCAGTATCTCTCTGTGCATATGGCATAGTACAGAAAAAAGACCAAATGAAACCTAGCAGAAATGTATCTTTCAGAATAGGATGGGAGATACAAACAGCAAGTAGTTCTTTAATGCAGAATAAAAATTATTGCAACTGGTTAAGACAAAAACACCAAGTTTTCAGTCTCTTCCAATTTTATTCTACTGCATAGGCATCTGCCATGTATGGTCAAAATACCAGATTTTTCTCTTAGTACAAAGAAGGAATAGAAAAGAGGAAAGGAGACTAATGAACATCAACTCTTGGCAGCTAGCAAGTGATGACATGAAAAGCACTTATGGCAATCTCTAAGCATAGTTACTTTTAATTTATTTAAAAGAAAATCCTATTCAGAACAGTTGTTGGCAGGAGCTATATTATATTATTTGGTCTATAAATGTAATGTTTGTACCTTGTGCTTCATGCACTGCTTTGAATATTTGGATGAAAAAGTATAGCTGTTGGTAGTCTGTTAGTAAGTTCAGCCTAATGGAGCTTTAGGAATACAAGAAGCTCTATGACCTGTTGGTGGTCTTATTTCATTATCTAGATATCAAGTAAGAAAATACAAAGCAAGATATCAAGAGTAAATAACCCCTAATATTCAAAACTTAATTGGATTTAAGACCGCTAGAAAATCCTGTTCTGCTCAGAGACTAGACAACACCTATTTGTCTCACGACTTCCTGCTGTTGCTCATCACTGCTCTATTGATAGGACGGTTGAAATATTTCACAAAATATCTGGCATGTTTTTCCTGTAGTAGTTAAAATATTGTTTGGTGTTGAAACTTTTCTTTTTGGGGATGGGGGCAGGTGCCAGCTGTGATGAAGGACATGCCTAAACTGGACAGATTATGGTGAAAAGATTTTCTCGAAGATCTTGTAATATAACGCAGTAACTGTTCTAGTGATCATAATAAATGAAAATAGAAAATTTCAGACAACAGTCCAATTGTGCTTACTTATGTCAGATGCCAGTTAAACGGTTTCACGGAAGCTGCCTGTGACTTCCATCATGGGAAGCTGGAGGTCAAACGGGTCCCTTCTGCACCTAGCGTCAGTGATCACCCAGTGTCTGTCAGGTGCCAGCCGTGTGTGATACCACTGCAGCTCTGCTGAGGGCAGGGTAACACCACCGCTGGCCGAAGAAGAGTTGGAGACCAAGAGGTGTGCATGGGGAAAGAGGTGGCCTTGAGCTGGGAGCAGCTCTCTGTGGACTGGCACTGGGACGCACGCTGTGCTGGCAGAGCAAACCTACCTCTGTGTATGCTGGATTTCAGTTTATTGTCCCCATTTACTGTTTGTGCAGGACAGCCTTTGATTAGGGCACATCAGTGGTGGTTAGTTTGGCGTAGAACACAGGAATGTGGAGATTTGGAAATGGCAAGGGAGTTTTTTTTCCTCTTCTGTCTCATCTAAGAACTATGCTGGCTGCAGCAGTTAGACAGCAGCATTTTTATGTTTTTTGGTGACAAGTTAGGACATGAAAACAAAAGCCTAGCGGCCCGAGGGCCCTGCGTGCCGACCTCTGAAGGGAGTCTCCCCATCTGCACAAGGGTGGCTGCTGTGGTCCTGGAGCGGCAGCGAAATAACCCTGACCAAATCCGAAAAACTTTGCCGCCTCTGGATGTAAAGCACAACGCCTCGCACTCGCCCACACCGCGAATTTAGCCGGCCGTCACGCCGTGGTCGAACGCAACTCCGCGGGGCAGAGCGGGCCGGGCCCGGCGGGACCCTCCCGCTGCCGCGGGGCGCCTCTGCCCGAGCAGCCGCCGAGGGGCCGGTTACGGTCCCCGCTCCTGCCCGCAGCCGGCGCTGGCCCGGGGCGGCAGGGAGCCGCTGGCCAGCCGCGGGAGGGCGGCGAGCTCTCCTCAGCGCCCAGCCTCGCAGCCCTGCGCTGGGCTGCCTCGGGGGGAGGCAGGCCGCCCCCGCCCGCCCGCCCGCCCGCCCGCCCGCCGCGGGGCCAGGCGGCACCCCCTTACCTGCGGGTGAGACTAGCTCGCCTTCGCTGAGCTCCCCTGAGTCCGAGTCCATGCTGCAGGTACCAGCGGGGGAAGGGGCACCAAGGGGCGGCTCGGGGCGGGCGGCCCGCAGCAGGAGGGGTGCCCGGAGCCGGGGAGCGGGAGCCGGGAGAGAGCGGCGAGCAGCGCTTGCTGCCTCCTCCTCCTCTCCCAGCCCGGGCGCCGGGTCCGCGCCGCTGCTTGCAGCCACCTCGCTTAGTGCCATTGGCTGCAAAGGAGGAGCGGGGCCGGGCGGGCCCGAGGGGGCGGGGGCGCGGCGGCGGAGCGCTGCCGTCCCCCAGCCTGTTACACAAGGTCGCCTCGCAGCCGGCTCCACCGCCCTGGGAGTGCGCTGTTTGGTAAATGAAGGCTATGTTGGAAGATTGTTTTGAACTCTGAGTCTGAAGTCTTTATTGCTTGAGCTTTGCAGGCTTTGCCTGTGTCCTACAGGCTACAACAGTCCTGAGCTACCCCTTAATTCAGATGGCTGAGGACGCTTGTTCTGCTCTGAGGTTAGCTAGGTCTGTCTTTCCCTTTGCTTTTACCCCTGCCTCCTTTTTCTTGCTGTTACAGGCCAAAGATGACTTGACTTCCAGCACAAAAATCCCAGGGAAGTAGTAGCAAGTGTACTTTTCTAACTGGGAACCAAATTTAATCTTGATACAGACCTCATAGATTTATCTCATCCATAGACATATCTTCTTCTTATATCTTCTCATCCGAGAAGCCAGCCAGCACCTTGAACGCTTACCTGCAGATTACTGCAGTCTTCAGCCAGAGGTTTACACCTGTAGCTGTAGATCACAGGTATCTGTTTCTTTACTCTGTAACTCTTTTCCCCCAAAACCATGCAGATCCTCGTTGCTGGAGAAGGCAACGCCTGGACACTGCTTTGAAGCTGCATATATGAAGTTACCTATTGTCATTGGACTATGCCCAATACCCTTGACAAATGTGAAGACTTTCTCCGTTAGGCATATACTGTGACATCTAAAAAAAGACAACCCAAACCAAAAAGGGCTCTTTCTACAAACTCAGAGGGCGTTGTTGAATTCCCTTATCCTGTGCAATGCTGAGTGTAAGAACTAGAACTACAATAGTAAAAATGAAGCCAGAGCTTGCCTTATATTTTAGGGTGTATCCTAGCATGCTCCCCTGCCTTCAAATCCGGTTGAGCCTGAAAAGATAGAAGACCTCAAGCATTCTGGCTCTGGAATACATGCATTGATATGTCGAAGTTAGATACACAAATCTTCAGCCTCTGGAGTGAAAAGTTATTTCTTAAGTAGTTTGGCACGTTGCTGTCATACCCAAGGCCTGTCGTGTTAAGGCACTTTTGGGTTTTTTTTCTGCGAAAACAAGCTCTGACTTTGGTTTGTAATTGCTTTCATTAAAGTTAAAATGGCATTCCAGATACTGCTGGTTATAACCCCATAAATTAGTATCATATAAGGAAAAGCATCTAAATTTAAGTGATTCTTGGATTCTATTGTGAGGCACTAATGCAAAATCTGAATGCAGAAATGGAAAATCTACAAGTGTGGTATAAACAATGTAGCAACAGAAAAATGCCAAGATAATCCCAGATACCCCACCAAGACCAGAATCTGAGAGCTGGGAAGAATTTAGTCTCTCTCTGTCTCTTTTTTTAAAATTTGTTTTTGTTTGCTTTTTATCAGTGTAGATGCAACTTAAAAACCTCCCCAAAAAGAATATAACAGTTTAATAGAGTAAGTTTGTATCTGAGTGTAATTAATTCATTTTCTGGACTGTCTTTAATTGCTTGAAACTTGAATGGTGATTTTTAACCTGGACAAGTTCTGACTTTGTAATGGCAATCACTGAATTAGGTAAGCAAAAACCAAAATGTTTTTTGCAGGGACATGTGTACAGCAGAACTCTTCCTGATCCCCCAGCGGCAAAGGGGGCTGCATGGTATAGTGTATTCTGGGTCATGTAATGAGCTGGTACAGTGCAGCTGTGTGTGCACTTCCAAGGTATTCTAGGCACTGGCCTCACCCTATTTTCTGTGTGGGCTTTTTTTTTTTTCCCCTGAGTGAATAACTTATACTATAATTGCAATTAAATGTTAAACTCTGAATAGTCACGCTTCTCTGCCACGGACCGTAGTTCAGCTGGTAAAAGGACAGGTTATTTTTCATGATCCTCTGAAAGACAAAAGTCTTGGCATAGAATAGTTAAAATGAAAACCAAATCCCACTTATTTTAATTCTTGTCAGTTTTTTTTTTATCCTTGTATAGCCACACTAATAAATACTAATGTGGAAATGGTATAACTTAATATGGTATTGCGTCAGACTTGTGTTGTACATTGGGCATTCTCATTACTATGCTGTAATTACTTTCTATTCCACAGTAAATGCTGTTTAAAGATTACTTTCCCTCTTTATTGCTGCTAACTGTAAAGCAGTTATTAAAGTTTTCAGCTGTAACAGAATGAGCATACTGTTTCATTTCAAAACATATGGTTAGAATTCATTTTTCTTTCCTTCTTAATGTTCTCTGCTCAGCAGAGTCCAGCACTTGGTTTAACATGTGACCTGGAAAATTCCATATGCTTAGAGCTCTGAACTTCATAGTTTCCACTCATTACAATACTGGTGCAAAGAAAAGCACAGAAGGTTTATTAACAGCATTGTATGTACTAGCTAGATGCATGTTAAATGAAACTCCATGGAGAAAGTTGATGTATCATGACTTATTTTTTGCATTTACTACATATGCATTGTTATAAGCTAAAGCTCTGTGACTGTTTCCTTTCTTACTGGGGTAGCCCTAAAGACTGTTGGGATATATAGAAACTGGAACACTTTTTCTTAAGGCTTAGTTAATACATTTGCCTGCAAATGTCTACAAATGAGACTTACCAGGGGAGCTGGTAACACAGCTGATTGGAATTGCCCCATGTGTTGCATGTATTCCCAGTTACGTGATGCTGTCTGTAGTGGCTACACTACTGCAAGGCTCCTTCATTCACATTTCAGCTGCATCTGGTCTTGATCTTCATTCCACGTGGAACTTATCTGAAACCTTCCTCTGCATACTCATTTTATCTCAGTGGTGGAGGTCTGCCTGTGAGAGCTTTAGGGATTCATGTTTTTTCACTGTTCTATCTGAAAATCACACTTGTGTGTTCACAAAAATACAATTTTATTGTATCCTAAATACTTAAGTAGCCCAGCTACCATAGCATCTATGTCTAGTATATTTATCCTTACAGGACTATTGTGAAATAAGGATAGTACTATTTCTCTCTTTCAGAGAAGGGGAAATGAGGTACTGAGAAGCTGTGATTTAAAGTCAAGCATGGAGCATAGGCTTTCACCTGTATGACTTGAGCCGTACCTGAACTGTTAGGTTATCCATTTCTGCTAAATAAAAGATTGGCGAACTGGCTCTGTGCTTTGCTCCTCAAGCTTTCCTTCTTCAAACTGAGCCTTTAAAGCTATCCCAGCAAGCAGTCTCTCTTTTCTTTCCATTATTAAATCTAACAGAACCTCCTCTGCACTACCATCTTTGTGTTTGTCTTGCCCGTTTTTAGACTGTAAAGACACACGGGTAGGATTACATCTTCTTTTTGGTTCTAAATGTGAAAATGTAAGACTTCTTTTTTTTCCCCACAAATAATTTCTTAACAATATTTAAATAAGGTCTACCTTAGGAGGTATTGCTTCTAATATTGTTGCCTAATTTTTTGCTTCACAGTTTATGATATATATTTAATATCCAAGTGCCATTGCTAATGAATTTATTAAACTGAGAAGCACCTCCCACAGGCTGATATACTCATGAAATGTACTTTAGCAGATTTTAGATTTTTTTTTTTCCAATTTCTTCATGATGTCTGTTTATGTATATATATATTTAATGAAGAAAACTATCTGCACTGTTATTGGCAAAGCACGAATAACCAGTATCAAGGATCACCAGATTCTCTGTCAAAAGCTTTGTCATGCCAGGAACTTAGATTCTTACTGATGTCTGGCAGCTAGTCAGCATGCATATACATATATATGTTTTGTATTTGTTTTTAATAATTTTTAGTTGCAATAATGCATTTATTGGTGGCCTGCAAATGCTCTTCATTTTTGATTTATAATTCAAATAATGAACAAGATGTCTGCATTACTTAAATTCTTACTCATGTGCTAGTAGATATTCAAAGATCTATATTTTTGTAATATCTGATTTAGCAGTGCATGTACATCCTATGTTGGAAGGATAAATATAGAGAGGGCAGTATTTTCTGCCCCCCCCCCCTTTTTTTTTTAATAGTTTTTTTTAATAGTGCATCAGTTCTGAATACCTACCACAGTATGGGCATATTTTTATCCATTGGACTTGCTGAATTATGTTCTGCCTTTTGCCTGGTGTTGACTTTTCTTAAAGAAGAGTTGAAGCAGTCACAGCCTCATACTGGTGCTAATTGACGCTGTGGTGTTTTTTGAATATCAGATTTAATGCTAGAACTGAAATTTAGCTTCAATTGCCTCAATTGCTTGTAAGGTACTCTTATAAAATTTTAATCCCAAACAAAATAAAGTAGAATAGAAAAATATTGTACTCTTGTGCAACTTATAGTGTGCTGAACTGCATTACTCTTGGTAGGTTATCAGAAAGGATAATTTTCTCAGAAATTGGATTTTCACCTGCTTAGATAGGCCAGGACCGTGGGTTGACTAGCACAGGAAAAGTTTAATAACAGTAAGTAATTGGTCTGTTCCAAATTCTGACTGCTCATACTAAGAAAGGAGGAAGGATCAATAAGTATCTTTTCCCTTGAGTTGATGCAATACTGAGCAAGGGTAGCAACTTTTAAAGAAGGAGCAGTTAAATTGGGAGGCAAGGTTGCTAGCATCTATGCTTACAGACACAGGAAAACAGCACAGCCAGAGTAGTGCCCACTTTTTGTGTGGTTGGTTGGTTGGGTTTTCCCCCCCTAAATCAGTAACTTGTCCTGTTTCCTCTTACCTTATAGAAACAAGACTCCTGAAAGAACTGAATGGCATAAATGTTCATATTCATTTTTTGGCCACAAGGATGTTGTTACTTTTCTGTTCATTTAGAGCAGGATTTTGCTTGTAGAATAAGGTTTTCTATATTAAACTGTAATTTGAATTGCCTGGGCATTTCATGGCTTTGTATTACTTTAGTGATATAGTTTTTACTTTTTTAAAGATACCTTACCATTCTTTTGTGTGATGATGATTTGTCCTGTGCTTAGAAGGATGTGTATCTTGCAAGCTATGTATGCAATTTGCTGTAGATGGGCAAACTCTTGCACTCATAACCTTACATTCTAAGCAATTAAAGAAATGAATGCTGCCTTCCCAAATTGAAAATGCACCTGTTTTAATTCTGTTGGTGGAAAATTTCTTTTGAGGAAATTCTGTGTGGAAATTTTATTGGTGACCATGACCCTCACTTGTTTTTATGAGCAGGGAGGTAGGCATTATTATTTTAAAGACCTGATAAATTGGATATTTATTTTACTTGCAATTTTAAATTTCATTACATGTGGGATACTAATAATATTAAAGGATAAAACTGATGAGCCAAGACATGAACTTTGTTTCTGCTTTCTCTGTTCTGGGGTTGGGAAAATAAACTTTAAAGAATTTTTCTTGAGACAATCGCTGTAAAATACAGGCTAAAGCAGGGGTTTGTCTTTTGTTTTGTCGCAATTCTGGTGCTGTCTAGAGAAAGCTAGGGGACAGCTGCCAGTCAAAACCATTTTCCTGTCTGCGACTGTCTTTGAGAATTATTTTTAATTCTTTTGGTGGTCACTGAAGTTATTTTAAAATATGTCATATTCTTCACTTCCCATGTGTTGTTGAGTTATGCTCTTCATGACGAGGGTTGATTATCTGATGGCTACATGTAAGCCTTTGACCATGTCTAAGATGCAAGTAAAATACAGTTAAACCAAAAACAGATGCTGGTTGTTACTGAGCTGTGTTTCAGCAAGCTTTGAAACAGTTTTCTGCTTCTAGTCTGGAAGATGGGTCATTCTTGTTTTCATCCCTGATTTCAAATTATGTGTAGGAGGCGGATTCCACAACTTCATGATACTCTGAGCAAGCAGAGAAAATTTTGTTGCTAGGAAACTATGGAGGACCTATACTGTACTGTCTTTCCAGAATGTTTTACAGTTAGCATCAGTTATTTCATTAACTTTTCTAATCCTGTTCTTTATGCAAACATCCACATTTTTTCCTACAGTCACGATGTTTGTTACATGGTTCTGAATGCTACAAAATACATTCTTTCTGTGGTTATTTCTTTATTGCTTTCTTCTGTTCTTCAACACACAAAAAACAACCTACCAAACATTTCAGATTATATTGTTTTGAAGGCTAATATTTATTCACATGATATTGTTGCGTAGACATCCTGAATTATTAAAATATGGTAGGTCATGCTTTCCCACAAAAGGCAAATACTGAGATCCTCAGAGTTGCAGATATTATGTAGAAACTTAATAGCATTTTTCAAATTGTATATTACCAGGAAAAGTCTGAAAGCATACAGTGTTTTGCAGCTGACTAGGTCTGGTTGCTCCTTTACACCAGATGCTGTGACTCCCATTTTAGAGCCATACAACGTATCTGCATGTTGGAAAGTTGGCTGAATCAAGCTGTGGATTTCAGTCCAGGTGTGGTGCACCTGTGACTGAAATAGTGATGCAACAGTTGAGATTAGTCTTGGTATAGAGCCTCTGCTAAAAAGTGTAGCACGCTTTGGACTAAAAGGAATCATAATCTCTGAGAGACAATTATAGAAACAGAAACCAATTTTTTGTGGAGCAATTCACTGACATCTACAGACCTCACTCAAATGGCAGAATGTTAATAGACTCATTTGTGGTTTCTGTAGAGCTTGATGTGATTTTTAGAACAGTATGGAAACATCATCTTCATCTGACAGTGCGTGGGCTGTCATGACCATTTCTAAAAGCATGGCAAAAGGCACTCTGCTTCCCACCTATCTATAAATAACTAAATATCATCAACCCAGACATAAAATTGCATTTTATGGGTAGTCTTAGGAACATGCAACCTAGGCAATTAGATTACATGTAGTCCTCCAACATTCCCAGTAAAGAGAATGAAATTACTTAGAAACTTGCTGTCCAGATCACTTTCAGGTGAATTATTTCTCTTGCACATGTTGAGGGACTCAGAGTACCCATAAATACAATATATGAATGACTTGGATTCAACTTGGAGAACACGAATTTATTTGTAGATAGGTAGATCTAGAGCCTTTACTTTTGTATGAGTAAACTTTTGGATTGTAGATCCTGGGTCCTCTTTGCAGCTAAGTTAGCTGGAAGGGCTTGAGAATATGTAAAGGCCCTTTTTAATACTGCTGGAATTTTGAAGGAAACAGAAAACATAAAGGGCATTGATAACTTTGCATAGTCCTTCAATGAGCTCTACAGACTGCTTGCCATTGGCAACTACTAAGGGAAACCTATTCCAGTGCAAGATGTGGCCTTCAAGCCAGAATTTTTCGAAACAAAGCCCCTCCTGCAATCTTGATGGCTGTGTGTCTTTAGGCAGAATCCTTTGTTCAGCTGGAAGCTGCTGTTTTTCCCAAAACAAAGAATTTATGGGAAAACTTAGATGAGAATCTTTCTAGGTCCATCTTTCCCTGCCCCACCCTTCAGGGAAGAACACTGTAGATAGCAACAATTTCACTGAGCATTAAAATTGGTGCAGTCATTCTCAGTGTTCTGCAGGAGTGAGGAGGAAGATACTATCTGGTTGAGAAGAATTTAAGGTTTGGGACCGGGGAAAAAGAGAACACAAGCAGGTTGCAGTCATAACCTACTTTATAGTACTTTCCTGCTGAATCTAGAGAAACACAGGTTCACAGTCCTTGTCTGTCTGATTGAAAATTAAGACTTGAACATATCTATTTATCTTGCATCATATGAAGTGTCTATGAATTGTTCTGATTCATTGCGTGTATATATAGTTATTCAAAGAGAATAGTTCTAGCAACAGTGGTTCAAGCTGGGCTACAGATGTAAATCAGTTGTCCTCTTGATAAATAGTACCAAGACTATCTTCCTTTAACATTGCTGAGGTTAGCACTGTGGGACGTGTCTGCCTAGTGGTGTCTACTTCACAATTTCATGTAAATTCTACCTATTCCCAGCATATAAAGGGGAAGAGTAATGCTGAGAAGCAGAAAGAAATGTAGCAGGCAAAGCATACCAAAGGGCTAAGAGGGAAAAATGCTTATTAACACACTTGGTATTGTGTGATTTGCAATAAAAACACTTGGGTGCAGTGCTTTTTGTTAAAAGTGCTTAATGCCTTAGTGCTGGTATGCTGACGTAGAAATCCCTGTGGCTGGCAAGTCAAAGCGCAGACATGCTTCTGTCCTGGATGGTACAGATTTCAGAATTACGAGGAAAAATGTTGGAAGGTAGAAACAGGAGTATTGCATTAATGTGTCTTTGTTCTTAGCTTTGTTAAGAAACCAAGCTCAGGCTGTCTCTCTTTGCCTTTGCCTTTGCCTGATTAACTTTCAATACAACCAGCCAGTTTCAAAAAGTCACAAGAGGAAAGCATGCCTCAAAAATTATTCAGTTTCTACAAACTGTGAAAATTGGGTCTCTCTCCTTCACTCAGCAACAGAACTGGTGTCCCTGTTAAAGGAAAAACAGGGAAAAGTCATCTGTTGTTTGTTTCACAGCAAGTGGCTGGACAGTTGTCATGCACTAACTCAGATTTAGTTAGTGTATCACATGCTGTCACTTTGTTGGTAGGTCTTTTGGAAAGTAAATTGTAACTTACTATGGTGTGGGGAAGAAAATAGGAGTGACTTAAGCACTGGAGGATCCACATCTACAGGAAGGAAGGTATGCTGATTTCTGTGCATGTTGTACTAGTGCAGAAAATCACTGTTGTGACTCACTATGATCCATCCCACTTTTCTATCCTGACCCGGATGTAGTTGGTTGAAAAGAAAGTATACCAGAAGAAACCCATAGTGATGAAAATTGTAATGAGATAAAGTAGTAATATGCTTCAATCATTAAACTGGAGTGACAGGCAGGTTAAGAGAGTCCAACATGCAGACAATCTAAAAATTGTGGTGAGTGTGACTAAGTAAAATGATCTTTGAGATTATTGTTTTTGGTTGGGGTTTTTTGGTTTGGGGGTATTTTTGTTTGTTTGTTTGGGTTTTGTTGTTGTTGTTGGTTTATATTAGAAAGTCAAGTTATAAAGTGGTACAAGACATCTGGGGCTCAGCAACTCTAGAAGGGCCTGTTGTCAGCTGGTATACGAAATTAATGATGTGAGGATTAGAGAAAGAAGGATGGTCAAATTTTTCAAGGCAACATAGTACTAATTCAGCTGAAGCTTGAACTAGTGTAGATATCATAGAGGATGAAAATATTACATGAATAGGAATATACTGTGGCAGATTTATCTGATGACAATTGATAGTATAATATATCAAGCCTTGCTGTGTGAGATTTATAAAGCCAAGCAGAAACTACTTGGGTTTTTGTTGAGAATTGTTTTTTGTACATCTTGTAAAAAATAGTTTTGTTCATAAACTGTAGTGAGAAATGATAAGGTTATTTCTTAAAGAAAAATGAGTTCTGAAAGTGTAGAAGATATTGAAGGACAAATATAAAGTCTGTGCTGTAACGTGGATTGAATACAAAAAAACCCCCACATTTTTATCAAACTGTAAAGCAAACCTTTAGAGCCTTTCAGCATACAGTGGATCATTATATGGGTGAAATCCTGGTATTTAAAGTCAATTGAAACTTTGAGAGTTCAGTAAGGCCTCCATTTCTTTTTGGAGGTATAAAAGTGACACAAAGCAGGCAACTGAAGTCCTTTTCCTCACACTTCATGCACTATTTTGTGGGAGCACTGGGAGAGATGATCTCTTAGTTTTCACAAATCTGATCAGCTGAGGTTGGATGGAATGGTCTGCTGGGTCACATTATCATGTCACCATCTAGGTCAGTGGTGGTGACGTGATAGGGAAGGTCTCAAAACAAGACTTGCTGGGAATTTGCTTGATATCAAGGCTCCTTCAAATATAGAACTTCATTGCAAAGCCATCAGTCTGGGAGAAACTCTGTACTCTCTTGCATTGGCCCCTTCTGTGCAGTTATCACCTGCATCTGGTTTACAGATACTGGAGTAGCAGGCAGATTGAGTTGCCTGCATGTGGAACTTACTGGACTACACTCCCAGTGCATTTTGCACAATGGTGTAGCTGGGAGGGCAGGACACTGAGACAATCTCAACTCATCTGCGCGTGTCCATGGCAGAACACATCCTAGGGAATGGTATATGGTTAAAACTCAATGAATTCTCACGGCTTCAGTAGGTGAGACTGCTCTTGGGAGGCAGGTGTGAGACTAGGACAAGTATTGTAAGACTAGTATTTGCTTATGAAAGTAGAAGAATAAGATCAGCTGTGTTGACCACGTACTTGGACAGAGAAATCGTGACTGCTGAGTCTTTCTTGGGGTATCGTTGTCTTCTGATGTCTGTGTGGGGTGGGCAAAGAAGAGAAATGTTTGTTTCTCTGCTGGTACAAGTGTTTGTACAAGGGAAGTGAAGAGATCATGATTATTGTTTCTGCTACTTCAAGAGAAAGAAATCCTAATGTACATCCTGAAGGGAAGAAAAAATACCCTGAATTTCTGGCTTTCATCACTGCTTGATGCCAAAGATGTAGAAGAGAGAGTGGGATTTCAGGACAGAGCCGCAGTGGGGAAACTTTACATTGATATGCTTGAAGTTGCAAACTGCTTTTGTTGCATGATGGACTCCCTTTACTCTTTCACTGCTTTATTTGTGAAAGATGTACAAAGAAAAGGACCTGGGAAAACCCAAGATTATACAATGCCTAATACAGCAGTGCTGCATTTAACTAGTGTAAAGTTTATGGCTGCCCATCAGTCTGAACAGGCTGCAATAGGAAAAGTACTTAGGATCATAGGATAATTCAGGTTCGAAGGCATCTCAGGAGGTTAACCAGTCAAACCTCCTGCTCAAAGCAGAACTCTGCCAAAGGTTTGTCTTTGTTAAAGACAGAGGATATAACATTTGTCGGTGGGTCATGTTCTCTCTTGGTTTGTTATGCACCTGTAAAATAAACGAATGGTAATTAACAAGTTAGACCTGAAATTGTAGGCAGAGGATAATCAGATCCATGATCTGCAAGGTAGTTTAGAGTTAAAGATGACAACCCAGCCATTTCTATAACAACTGTTTATACTAAGCATCTTGTCAGATTAAAATCACAACGTCTAGTGGATTTGAAAAGAATGCCAAGAAAAGATCCAGTCACAGGAGGGACTGAGCTTTTCCCATTTTCAGGCAAACAGGTGGAAGTTGGAGGCTCAGCACCTCACCGGAGCACTGCAACGGATTTAGACTCTGTTAGGGGACTGAGCGCTGATATGAAGGACACTAGTATGGGGTAATTTAATCAGCAGCATGTGGAGCAAAACCTGAAGAGGACAGACAGCACTATGTGTTTCAGAGTGTAAGAATCCAAGCCCTCTTTCTCTGTGCATGGCTAAGAAGCCCTGTTCATTACTGAGAGCAAAAGTAAACCAACAGATTTCAGATAGTATCCATGGGTTGGTTATATAACAACACTTTCAGTTCTGTATCAACAGCTACAATGAGTAGCAAGCTGAGTCACTGCAGAGATTCATCATGGATATCACAAGCCCAAGGGCAGATCAAGTGCTGCAGCAGGTGTTACAATGAAAGAATTCGAAGAATGATTGAAAGCCATCACAAAGTCTACAAACTGAAATGCTGCAGGAGAACATCAGGGTACTGAAACAAGCATGCTATTTCATTAGATAAAGAAATGCAGTAAGGTTCCCACCACTCTGAAGGACAATGAACTGTGACTGTACCCCATAATTAAGAAAAAATCACACATAACACACCAATCCTATTAATGAGACCACATGTCCCTAAACAGGGTGTTTGGAGCTTTGTTAAAGTCAACCAGGTACCATGAAGTACTAACAGTGTACTGAGAATTTCAAGAGGATCTAAAATAGTTAGTAGCTGATGTCATTCTGGAGATCAAAATATTTTACCTGGGTAAAAATGGGCCTGGCTACTCATGTTTTTACTGAAGGACAGTATTCCTTATTCTAATGAGTTCTAAGAGTTTAAGAGCTCTAATGAGCAATGTTTAACACTGTGAAGAAGGCATGGAGCCTGTGGTCTTGCTGTCACCTCCTCATAGCATCATACAATAGAAATGAGGACTGATTCAAATATTCACAGTTGAGGCAATCAAATTTTGATGTGAACTACTGGAACTGTTAGGAGAGGTGATCATTAGTTAACTGATTATATAACTTTTTAAAAATTTTCCAAGTTAAGGATAGATTTAAGAAGTAGAAATGTATATATCCTTGTACTTCTTATATTTTATTTTCAATTAGCACTACAGAGCATACAGTATCATACTGAACACTAGCCAAACTACTTTGGGATAATAGGTTCGGTTTCAGAAATGGACTTTTGTTTAAAGTGAGTTGCTCTTGATGTTGAAAAATACTATATGAAAAAGCAACCTTACAAAACATTGGACAAAGCCTATGTGGGTTAGATTTCAGCAGTCCATTTGTTGTATTCCTCTCACATGCTATGATAGAATGAATCCTGAAATACCTTTTGTAATGACTCATCTGATATTAAGATGTGTTAGTGTTCATAAACAATGCTGTTCATCTTCTGTGTCTATGTTCATGTCTAAGAGGTGTAGGTGGAAGCTGAAGTTTTAGTTGTGATGACTCAGCCTTTATTCACTGTTTCTCCTATTTCTGATTTATGAAGACATTCTTTTCTGTGCACTTAGGTGGAGTTCCAGGGTTCAGTGAGGAATGTAATATGTTTGTTTCCTGGAACAGTCCTGAGATTTTTATGTCTCAGATACTTGACTGTTAAAAATTCAACCTCCTGTCACAGACAGTGATCTGGGGTTTTTGGCCCTCATTTCTTCACTCCTTTTCTTGGTAATTTGCTTAAGTTAGTGGGGAAGTTCTACCTACCCTGTGCTTTGTCAGATTTCACATGCTATTATTAAAGTGCTTTTGTAGGTAAAGTTTATTAAGAGAAATATGCCTTTTATGAATTTCATATTCTCAAAGTAAATATCCTCATTTTGTTATCTTGCCAGACTATTTGATAAGCCAGTGACCAATTAGAGTACAATACAGAATGTCTATGAAAAAATATAGGGAAAAGAACAAATAGTTTTGACAGTGATCTAGGTCTTGATTGATAAATAGTTGAAGTAGTCTATGCAACTTTCCAGTGTGTTTTTTTTCGATATTAGGATTTGTACCATTATAAATTTTAGATTCTGTAATTTGTATAATCTATCAGCTGATAAAATCTCCTTGAATAAAGCATGAAAAAGGTGATTGGTCTTGTAACAGGACTAAGTTCAGACTGAGAGTTCCCACTTAGATTTTTTATTAGTGCCTTGCAAGCTGCATACACTAAGTGTAGCCAGCAGATGGAGAGCTGTACTAGCTGCTTAAAATTGTACTTTTCTCCCTATCCGTGGCAGACATATTACAAACTGTCTAAAAGCTGTTGCAGTTTTGATGCTTCATATTTCTTAAAAAGTAAGAACCTATATTTTAAAAGATGAACCCTATTATTATTATTTGAACTCTCTTTTCTTCACAATGATATATGGCTCCATTTGTGACTTTTAAATCTTGGTGGATGGTGATGGCACTTAGAAACTAGGTGATCATTGCAAAGCTGGGACATACACACATACCTACCTACATAAATATATATTTTTAATATATATTTATATGCAGGAGTAGGGGGAGGACGACTGCATTTCTTTTTAACATCATGAAAACTCAAAGGTCCATAATAGAAACGTACCTGCCAGTCTTGGTACACTACAATGGTATGTGGGCTTTTCACAGAATCATAGGCCGAGCCCAGAGACTTGTGGTGAATGGAGTTAAATCCAGTTGGCAGCTGGTGACAAGTGGTGTTCCCCAGGCCTCAGTTTTGGGGCCAGTCTTGCTTAATATCTTTATCAATTATCTGGATGAAGGGATTGAGTGCGCCCTCAATACGTTCGCAGATGACACCAAATTGGGCAGGAATGTCTATCTGCTCAAGGGTAGGAAGGTTCTGCAGAGTGACCTGGACAGGCTGGATCAATGGGCTGAGGTCAGTTGTATGAGGTTTAACAAGGCCAAGTGCCGGGTCTTGCACTTCAGTCACAACAACCCCATGCAAAGCTCCAGGCCTGGGGAAGGTTGGCTGAAAAGCTGCCCGTTGGAAAAGGACCTGGGGGTGCTGGTTGACAGCCAGCTGAACATGAGCCAGCAGCATGCCCAGGTGGCCAAGGTGACCAAGAGCATCCTGGCTTGTATCAGGAATGGTGTGGCACTTCAGGACATGGTTTAGGAGGCATCGTGGTGTTGAGTTGATGGTTGGACTCGATGATCCCAGAGGTCTTTTCCAACCCTAATGATTCTATGATTCTGTGAAGGGTGACTGTTGACTATAGACATTGTTCTGGAACTCAAGAACATTGTTACACCTGGTCAAATGGACACAATACTTGCTATTACCATAATCCCTTCTTTTAAGGCATGCTCAACCTGGAACTTTCTCTTATATCTTTATTTGTTACCTGCTTACTCCTTGAATGGCTAAAGCAACTTCAGTACAAAGTTTATGGAAACTGTGACAACCTAAGCAGTGACAATAGCAGAGAGGAAAGAGGCAGCTGTGCCAAGTGTCATTGGTATGTGAATTGACCAAGGCTGCCATTTTCTTTGCCAATTTCCACTTTGTTCTGACCCCTTGCATTTCAGGGAGTAGGGGAGAAGCAAGCTGCATGTGTCATCTCCCCCACCCTATTTTTCCCCTTCTCTCCACAATGCATCTGCTGGACTATCTCACTCTGTTTCTTTTTAGCTGGTCAGCCAACCCAGCATGACTTTTCCCTGGCTGCCTACCATCTGCCCATAGACTCTCTTCTCCTTTTGTTCCTTTTTAAAAGCTCACTCCTGTGAGGCACTAAGAGTCTGCAGTGAAATGCTAAACATGTGCGTTTCTTACTGATGTTTAGGACAAATGATTGCTAGGAACCAGGAGTTAGCATCTAGAGACAAGGTATCATGACTTGTAAGAAGGACACACCAGCAATGGTAGGTCAGTTTGAGCCATCTTTTTCATAGTTTTGTAATGATGTCCTAATGAATATTTATAATTATTTGTGAGACCCTATTTTCAGCTGTCATGTATTATAGTAACAGCTGAAAAGATGTTCATTTTGGTCTCTGTTTTAGCTGTTTATTATGATGGGGATGTCACTCCCATACCGTTATCTGCCATTGTATCACAGCTGGATTATTGGCAGGCTGGTAAGGTTAAAGGCATATCTGATTAGTTTGTTTCTTGTCTGGAGGAGAGACTCTGAGGGGAAATGTTAACTTTTTGCACTGTGTGTTTATCTTGTAGCAGAGGTGAACAAAGTCCAGTCAGATTTGACAGGTTTCTTTAGCATGAGAGAGCTCTTCCAAAACTGTCCAAGCTTTTGTTTTTAGTAGCAGTCACTAAAATAAAACTCCTTCAGTAAGAAGCAATACAAAAGAGTGTCCACTGATAAAGTACATTCAACTTTAAATCAGTTAGAATAGACTATAATGTAAGTATTGCAGTAAGGAATGCTTGTTAGGCATGTGCCACAAGAAAGCTGTGTATGCCATTTGGCAAAGTGTAATTAAGTAGGACTTCATTTTGAAGGATAACCAAGCCCTTGGCTCATGTGTCAGACCTTGTACTTCACCTTTCCTGTATCCTTGCTACCCTGGGCTGATTGATGGAGAGGTGTTCATGATGGAAGGGATTAGCACACATTCTGTACATACATTGTCCAAAGTTCTCAGTTGTCTCATATTCTTCTTCCTTTAGCCCCAGCCAGTGTATTAATTCAGTGAACTTATAGGGCCCTAGAACACATTTCCCAGTTTTATACTTGTTAAAAAAAGCATTTGAATCAAAAAAAAAAAAGCTTTTAACTTCTTTTGGTCCTGACACCTTAAAGTAACTTTCTATGTTTTCTTTCAATCTGATATGACTTAAAAATTAAACTTATTTTGGGTAAATCTGTCTTACACCAAAATAAGTGTCCACAGAGAGTGTTCATTAGTAATAGGTATTGTACTTTAAAGCCATACACACTTCAAGCCAGCATACTGCATTGACTTTGCTGCCACATTTTTATAATATCTGACATAATAGTATAAAAGTATGTTTTTATCTTTTGGGGAACTGCTGATAGTGGCTAGAGGCTTTACAACACATAAAACAAGGCCTGACTCCTCTGCCAAAGAGTTGGCACTCTCATTCAGTGCAGTACTGGCCAATTCTGCACACAGTTTTCTGAACAAAAAAAAAAGAAACCCAAACTTTTTAAAATGTAATGATGTCTTTTCAGCTGCAGTTATTAATTCTTTTGGCCTGAATATAAGACAAGGCTTTATCAGAAAATAAAACCTAAAATAATATCGCTTGCCGTATTCTTCAGAGTAACAGTCAGGGATGGCAAATGTTTTGTTGCCTGGTACCAAATTTGTTTTAAAAAATGCACCACTACTCATTGTTTTTGTTGCCAGCCCACAGTTCTGTTGGTGCCTAAGCTGGAATGAGCAGCAATAGTTTGGCACAACCCCTTGAAGCATTTATCAAGTTTCCTTTAAAAACCACAATGGCTATTATAAAGGCCGCAGTGGGAGCTGCTGGTGGAGCTGCTCCTGGAATTTAAGACTTGTTTGAAATACTGGTCTGGCAGAAAGGTGGGAAGATTGTTTCCTTCTGTAGGTCCAAAAAGCAGTTTAAGAGCCTTCTAGATCTCTCACTATCCACTGCTGAAGTTTAGAGCCAAAGAATTTGTAAACAATGGCGACATACTGTGGGAGAGGTAAGCTGTAGTGTGGCAGTGGGGATGAGGGGTGAGTGGAGTGGTTGGGCAAGTTTCACTGGAGCCTTAACATTGCTCCTGTCAGGAGACCTGATGAGGGGCGACCCTCTGATGTAACAGGTCACTTGACTTGGACATCATGTGTACATGTAGCACTGTGCTCCCCCTGCCCCTCTGCAAGGATCCCAATCGTTCAGCAGATGACAAAAATAGGGTAACCAGCTAAATCTGGCACTCGGGATTGGGGCACTGTAGCAGTGGTATATGAGGAGCAACCAGGGGACTGAGCTGTAACATGTGCAACCACAGAAGTGAGTCATCGAGGATGATTGTGGGAATGTGCATGGTGGTGTACCAGGGAGAAAGAGATCAGGTTTGAAGCTAGAAAGAGGCTGAAGGAGAGCAGGCTGGAAAGCAGATTCCCTACTGCATGGGACAGCATGGCACACTTCATGGTTTTAATGTAGAGTTTGTTGGTTTGTTTCAGTTGTAAAACATGGGATCACATTTGTATTCATTACCTCCTTATTATTAGGCCAATATAGTAATCCAGAGCCTGATTCCTATGACACGGACAATGCAGGCTTATGTATGTCTTTGCATGTATATTCTTTCTTTCACTGCATAAGCAAGTTGACACAGGAGATATGTATCTACGGAATCCAAAGAAAGATGTTTTGGAAGCTAGAACCTTTATTTTCTTTCCTTCCCTGGTCCATTGACCTGATGGCTTTAGATTTGCACTGGTAATAAACCCTGAACTGTTTAATCTGGCACACAGCCTTGGGTTTTGTCTACCAATGTAATTCTTCTAGATCTTATCAGTGAAAGATATTTGCAGTTTTACACTGATATTTAGGAATCTGGTCAAAATGTTTTGTTGTTGTTTTCCCTGACTTAAGTGTTAGTCTGGAAACTTTTTTACACTGTTGTTTTTTTAAACTATGAAACAAAAGAGCATGGGAATGCTCATTAAAGTAGAGACCTCAATCTATGTTTCTGCCAACAGAGAACAGCTTTAAATGAACCAATCTTTTGGGCTTAGTGTCTCCCTTTTCTCAAATACTTCTGCTGTTCTGAGGATGCTTAGTTTAGGCAAATGCCTTTTTTTCAGGTAAAAAGGTACTTTATTAGAAATTGATAACCAGCTCTGATTTAATGCTGTATGATGGATTAAACCGTAAGTTTGTCTTTGCAATGTTAATTTTGAAGCTTCACACAAAAGCTGGTTTGGGTTCAGCCTCAATTGTATGAACTGAAATTCAATTGCATTTGAGTGGAAAAGGAGTCTTGGATGGTTGATTCCACCTTTGGCCAGTCTCTATTTCACTAAAAATTGAGAACAAATAGGGCTGATTTTGCTGTAGAAAAGTGTAATGCAGTTGGGTTTTGGCTCTTTAAAAAGTATCTGGAATGATTTGGAGCTGGATTCCATTTGTTGTTCGCAAATTCCAAAGACTTAGCAGGGAGAAAGTATCTCTTATTTGTTCTGTATAACACAGACCATTGAGTACCTAAGTTTGTCACTGCAGCGCATATTGCACTACATCTGGTTTCTTCTTACATCCTCAGTTTAGAAATAGAAATTCAGCTGTTACCATAATGAAAGGAGAGAGCTGTGCTGGCATTTTAATTTTTAAATAGAACATTCTAGAACACTTAAGTTAAAGCAGGAACATTCTTTCAAAATGATTGTCCGTGTTCCTCTAAGAGTATGTAGAAAGTGTTAATAATATAACACAGCACACAAGAACAGATGTCCCATGGCAAAGTTTAAATAAAATTGGAAGAAAATAACACCCAGTTTGCTAACGCAAGCTATGGAAACTTTGTTATACATATGGGGGCTCAAGCTTGGACGCCCACATCCCCTCCCCTTCATTATTGAACAAAGAGAAAAATAAGAACACAATAAAAATAGAAGCTGATAAAAAAAGCTGCATCGATGTGTTCATTTTTATCCTGTAGCAGTTTCATTTGCTGATCTGTTTTCTTTGCATAATTGCAAGTGAATTGAGCTCACCTTTAATCTCTGAAGCACAACTCTTAATTGCATAAATGCAGTATATAAAGGCATGCAACATAATCCCAGTTCCAGAATGTTGTTACTTTGATCTTTCCCTAAGCCATTATCTCATTAAATTTTTATATCTCTGGAATTGTTTGAAGTCAACAAAACTTGGAAAATCAGGAAGTTTATATAAGTGATTTCAGGTTTGGCCTGTCCTGTTTCAAGCAGAGATGAGGAAAAATCAGTATCAGATTGAATAAAATCTGTATCCAGTTCCTGAAAAACTGTAATTTACACATGGCAGCTTTGTAAATTTACAGGTTTCTGCCTTCCTCACAGTTCAGAAATAAATTTATATACATATTTAGTATCCAAATCTCTTCTTCCTTATCTGGTATTGAGTTATCTCAGGTCAGCAATATCACAGCACAGAACTTAAGAGGAGATGCCATAAAAAGCCCTTTTTTATCTGTAGGTCTTTGCTAACTGGTTGGGATTTTGGTTTTTGTTTTTACACTGTATGTTATTCTGAAGAGACAATGAGCCAATAATAACTCACCACTCACATGTGAGGGCTGCCTTTGAAGTGCAGGAAAACTCTCTCACACAAATGTTATTCTTTCATGAGAATGAACCAAATATATATATTGCTAAATTATTCCCAACTGAGCAGTTATTTTGCTGCCTAGTAAGGACTGACAGTTGAATTATTGTTTTGGGCTTCTTTATCAAAGTGATTGTTGAATATCGGTCCTTTTTAGAGCTTGCAGAGTCAAGGAAGTGTGATTAATTTTGCTCATCAGAATAAAATCATTTACCTGTAACAGTCCAGGATATAAGAATTTTACAGCTTGATCCACACTTTATGGATTGTCCCACTATATGTTAGTCTGAGAAGCTAGCATTTCTACGTTTGGTAGGTGGGAAAATGCTGTGGTATAACTGTGTTGTGATGACTGACCAGCAAAGAAATTCTTTTAAGTAGATCATTCAGAATGCAATTTAAAGCTTTTTCTTCTACTTGTTGTTTTCTTTTAAATTAATTTTAGAAAGATTTTGTTCTTTCAACAAGGTTTATTGGAGTTTTACCCTTTGGTCTCTCAAAAATTATGATTCCTTTTGTGAGTGCCAAACATTAGCTATTTTTCTTTCTCATCCAGAAAATAATGGATCAATTTAATCCATCAATTTAATCCTATGTGTCTGCTCTTCTATTTCTAATAAAGCTTAATTCTCAAAAGATGTAATAATCCTTTTATAGCAGTTGCATTAATTAGACTTTCTGCTGGATATAATCATTCTGAGTGCTTCAGTGCTTTCAGTTTGATAGTTCATTACATCCAAGCAAAGCTTGTGGAGCTATGTTAGCATCATACTTTACCTTGTCACAAAGAAGTTTCAAATTTTAAGCCTTCAGCAATTTTGAACATCTGCCTGAAAGAAAAAAAAAGGATTCTTAGAAAGTTTGATATGTTGAAGTTTTGGATTATCTGGTCTTTGTTTATCCAGAGAATATCTTAAAAATTCCATTCATGTGTCTGATTGTAAGAAATAGATTTGAGTCCCTCCTTTTATTATGCCCGTGTGTTGGGGAAGCACTGTTGAATAGGGCTGGGGAAAGGACAGATTCAGGCTACCTTAAAGATAGGTATTGCAGCACTGACCACTGTATCTGTCTATCCCCATATATCTTTGTATCACACCTTGCATCTTTGGGGGACAGTGGTACTTTTGGCCATCAGGAAGTAATATCTGTGATATCACTGCTGTCTGTACTTTCTACCATATGTCCAAAATACTCCTTAACTGCTATTATTGTAATGCCATGCTGAAACTACAAAGTCCTGCTGAGAAGCAGGTTCGTTGTGGTGCTCCCAGTTCAGACCATGGACAAAGCATGCTCACACCTGCCTTCCAAATACCTTGTAGATATTAATGTAAAGAAGAGGCAATTAAATTTAAAGATGTTCACCCAGTAATTTAGTGAAGTGAACCCCAAGTCTCGAATAATCCCCACTGTGTAATTTATACTAATGTTTTAAGTCCCATTCATTATTATTTTGTAGTGATTTTATAGATGAATTTATAAAAAGAGGACTTGAAGGTGAATGTGTATTAGTCAAGGACTCAGACAAGGAAAATCCTCCTCTTTTTTATTTCTAGGAGAACTTCTACCTAGTTTTTAGTCTGCTCAATGTGTCATATGTAAATGTTATTTGCCCTGAACACAGCTGCAATATTTTGCCATTTATGGAGCATTGGAAATATAGCAGGCAACTAAATATGTATTGATCCACTGTCTAATCATTAGAGACAACCTTAATATAAGCATAAAATGGCTTAAAGCATAATACAATTGTCAGCTTGTCTTCTGGGAAAAAAAGAGTGCTGAAGCGTTATGGAGTAGTATATATATGGAGTATTGGGAAGAAAAGAGATGTAGTTAGTACAACCTTTAAACTGTGATAATATGTACACTTGATATTGTTCTATAGGGGAACAATAGAAAAGAAAGATGAATTATCCTGTAAGCCTTCACAGCTGCAAGGGGTTTGGATGATTACCGTGTCCTGTTTTCCTAGAATAACTGGAAAATGCTTAAAAAATAAAAATCTTCTCTATGATTCAGTAATATAATATAGGAGTTTTGAAAGAAACGCTAGAAAAAAAAGAAAGCATCAAACTCCCAGTAAAAATTAAATACTATTTCAATGAGCCTTTGATTTCAGTGAAACTGCACTGGACTTATGGTTCAATTCCTCATGATCAGTAAAACTTGATTAATGTAGTAAAGTATGTTTTAGTGTTTGTTACTTATGAAAAAAAAAATGCAGCGTGTAGTATTTGATGACCAAAGGCTTATATTCTGTTGCTGTACGCTTCTACGGGAGAACTTATCTTGGGCCGCATGTCTCCGGGACACAGGGCTCTACCCACCCTGGGGACAGTGATGCACAGACATCAATATGATAGATACAAATGTCTGTTTATTTAACTGCGTCACACGCTTATATAGCTCTTGCGCTTCCTGTTCCTGCCACTCCTATGGGGAGGAGTCTATCTTTCCGTCACATCCTGTGATCTTCCGGTCGCCGATCCCTGTCTATTCCCCTACAATATTCCACATTATGGAAACTCTCTTTGACTTTAGGCAAAATACTTCTATGTTATGACAGAAATACATTGACACAGGTGGCAAATAGAGAGAGAACCTACTGATTGCTATATACTTGTTTTAGCAAGATTTCCTGTAGTCTAATGAATTAGTTTTATGTGTTTTACTGGTCTTGTCAACTGGATTGCATTGAATTTTACATCAAGTTTTAGTGAACCACACTGAGAATTATGTGAAATATCACTTATTACTGGCTGCTGTGGTGGGACAAGTGTCTGAGGTTTGATATGAGACAGAAGATTTTTGAACCATCAAACATCAGCTTTGGTGAAAAGCAAGGAGAAGGAGTAGGGTCTATGAAAACTTCTCATCAAGAGACAGACCAGGAGCAGGCAGACAGGAGAGAAGGGATTTTTTTTTTCCAGTCATTGTTCCAATAGGCCTCATAAGGGATGTCTGTAATAATTTTGATAAAAGAACCTTTCACAACTTGCTGTGGTGATATAATGGCTCTGAGTGCCATCTGACTTTGAGATCGGTACAATATGTCCTATATAATACTTATCTTTAAGAACTACAGTGTCTGAAATGGCCAAGTAGCAAAAGGGAGAACTTTGCTAAGGGGGAAAGGGAACACTCCACAAGATTTTCTAGTACTGTTGAAAGCCAGCCATTGTCTGCTGGCTGCTAGCTGACTTGAACAAAGCAAAATAATACATTATGTCCCAGCTATAGACCCTCAGGTTTCTGTATGTCAACAGTATGTGTTAAATAGGAAAAGATCCTGATTTCTGAGACAGGTGCACACCTTTATGAAGAAAGGCAAGGATATCCTTATAAGACTTATTGATAGGAAAAAACTTAAGTTACTACTGAGTGAATCTTCAGCTGTCCATTATGATGGAACCAATCTCATTTGATTAAGATAGTATTTCTGTTCTGGGGTTTTATCATTGACAAGCACCGTAAAGCTGTTAAAATTTAGAATAAACCCATGCTATTTCCAAAGTATATTATTAAAGCTTTATCGGTTTGACCTTAGGATGGCTTGTGAGGAGGGCCTGCATGTCCTAATGATCCAGAAAGTAATGCTTGACCATGTTATAACTCTTAGTAAGGACTACCTTAGACAAGACAACAACTAGGGAGGAGATGGAAATTAGACTGATGGTTGTCAAAACTAGCACCTGAACAACCCATTCCTGGAACAAACTATGCTATGATGTCTGCTCCTGCAAGCAATGTGGTAGTCATAGTGGAACCTTGTTCAAGCTTTTTATGCAGTATTTGGCAGTGCAGGAAATGTCTGCAATCTGATATGATGTTTTTCCATTGTTACTTCACCCTGTCACTCATCAGTCTTCTTATTTTCATACAACATACAGAGCTTGAGCTAAAGTGTGCAAAAGGAAAAGCTGCTTGTGCCTTCAGTGGGCTTCATGCAACCCCTGTTGTGAACAATTTTTTTATTATTAAGAACAAGGATCATTAGAGAGAGAATTATCATCTCTGGTTGTTCTAGTAAGCTTTTGCTTTTATTCAGGGATATGTTTCACATAACATTTTTCCTGTTTTCAGCTAAAGAGGATAACAAGTGCTCCTCTCTCTGCAGTGAACATATTGTGCTCGTGTAGGTGTGGGGATGAAACATTGATTTAAGAACTGTATGAAGTGGTCACTTTTTCCACGGAAATGTTTTCCATTTTGTTTTTGTAAAATATAAGAGCAATTTCTTTTTTTCCTTCAATGGCAAACATTTTGGAAAGCGGGAACATGACATACTGCTCTACTGCTGAGTGACTCCAGTTGTCACGCTTGGTGTGTTATGTGCATCATAACAGTGAAAGACAAGAAAACATTGATATCTGCTGATGTTACTACACCCGATCTCTAGTTTAGAAAGTTTCTTAAAAGCTTTAATGACTTTAGACTACCCTGTGGATTTATTCTAGACCATAGTAGTAAAACTAGCTGTATAAGTCTGGGCTCTATAAAGATGAGGATAAGAGTATCCTTTTCTAATGTTGTTTTGAAGCAACTGTTGCTACTGATGAGCCTGAAATCAGGATACAGAGTGGCTGAGAGACAGTAAAAAAATGTGATTCTAGATATAAGCAAAAAAAAAGTTAAATGCATTTATCCAGTAATGGCACTACCAGGCTGACCAGATAAAGTAAAATAAACAAAATATGTCATGTACATCACAGTACAACACATTAATCCTGGGGATAAAAGAGCTTTGATGCAGAAAAATTGGCTGTGAAATATTGGTGCGTCCCTATTCTTGGGGGGGGAGGGGGGGGGAAGACTAATTCAGGACCATATGGGAATGGGAGTCTAATAAAACTGAGTGTCAAGAATCCTCTCACATCCATTCCAGATGGTTTAGACTTTCCTTGGAACAGAATGTAAAATTAGCTCCCTGTTTATTTTCAGTTAATAACAGTTGCAAAGGTGAAGAGAAGATTAATCTAGCAGAAAAGACATGAGAACAGCAAGATGTCTTGTAAAATAATTAATGTTGAAAGATACAATTCTGATGTATGAGCAGAAGGATATGACTGCAAATAAGCAGTTTGATTTACTACACGTATTCAAACATATGATACCTTGCAAAGAAAAGGAATCTTTCCTAGTAAGGAAAGGCTTGGTTTTCTTTCAAAAGGAGGACAACCCCACCCCACCCTGCACCCTCCCACTCCCCCCAAACCCACTTGTGATTTCCCATATTTTTCCAGTTCTTGATCTCAAATAAATCATGTAGATTTTTTTGTCATAACTGCTAATAACTGAGATTTAGGATCAAATCATTGAACTTAACATAGCAGCCAATACCAGATATTATGTACCAATAAAGAAACGCAAATTCATCTAACATTCCATCCTTACAGGCTAAAAACATGTGTTTTTCTGTGCATTGTGCCTGTGGTAAATATTGTGGTCTAATGTTACTTTTTTTTTCTTTTAAAATGAGTGTGCCCTTTTTTTTTTCTTCAAAATCTGTCTCAACGCATGATTCGAAATATGTTCTACTGCTGCTTAGATCTATGGGTTTGAGTTTGCATGACTGCTTTTACAACAATAAATCTTGCCTTGTCCATAGGCTAGTTGAACTTTTCCTGCACAGATTAAAAAACTAACAAACAACAAAAAACCCCAACCCAACAAAAGTTCTTAATTTTACGCTGTCATTCTCTTTATCCTAGTCAAAAACTAGAGATTTTGTCTCCTCTGACAGCAGCAACTGGAACTGAATGAGCTACAGCATGCAATATTACCACATTGGAACTATGCAAAAATCAGCCTTGCTCCCTGGTTTCTCTCTCTTCCCTCTCACAAATCTTAGGCATCAAAACATTTAAAATTTCATGTGAAACGTTGTTACCTGTTTTGAGTTCTCTGTATCCATCTGGCTTGTTCTTCAATTACATTTTTAAGGAAAAGTGAAAACCTGGCTTTTGGAGTGGAGTGTTTTGTTTTGTTTTGGGTTTTTTGGTTTGTTTGTGGGGTTTATTTTTTGTCTTTACGTATTTATTTAAACACTGATGGCAACCTTACTTATGCATTCAACTCTAGATAGCACGTGAAAATTCCAAAGTTTGAAAGCTGGTGATGGATAAAAGACATGATCAACTATGACCAAATATTAGGATTGAAGAGAGATTTGGGTTTTGTATGAGTAAATAAGGCCTCCTTTGGTTCAGGTACAATTATGGTGTCTCCATTATGTTCTTCTAAAGGCTTAAAACTGCAGAATTAGAGCAAATAAGTGGAGAGTTGCATTCAGCTTCAATTCTAGTTAGGGAAATATTAAAAAGGCACTTTCACTGGTGTGAAGGAGAGGTCGATAGGAGGACATACTTCCCTAATATCATGGATATTGTGAGAAAATATTGCTGCAGAGTGAGAACATAATACTTTCCTGTTGCAAAAGATTAAACACATTTTATCCTTAATAAAGGTACTGGCAAAACCTCTTTTGGTTAACATTGAAGCAGGATAAAATCTGGTTAGGCTTTTGTATTGCTTTTTACTTACTTTTTAAAATTAAATACATCCCATATATCCTAGATAATCTGGTTTGACTACCTGTTGTGAGACAAAAATCTTATTGCATCTTTAAAAACATCTTTTGAGGCCTTTTGGGTTTTTTTACAGTGTTTTTGTGCAAAATTGAGTGGGAAAGTTTTGTTTTCCAGAATGTATTTCTGTTGTGAGTGTCCTGACCAAGCACCCAGTGAAGTCTGATGTGGTTTTGTCATTGACTGTAATGGGTAAATAAAAAGTGTAAAACCTCATATATACATACACACACTTAATATAATCACCACCATGTAATAATCAGTCCTTTGATATTCTTTGATATTCTTTAATAATAATCTAACAGTATTATTGTCACAGACAACTCTGTTGCTTATCAGCTGTATATCTTGTGCACAAGCATTAGTCTACATTAAAATAATTATTTTTGTGAGTCATTGTTCTAGGCCTTAGAGATATTATGCCCACTTGGCAGAAACATATTGCTATTGATATATGAAACCTGGTCTGAAAAATAATTTAAGCCAGTTTGCAATGATTGCTTTGTTCTTGTTGTTTGTTTTTAAAAAATATTTAATTCTAAAGAGATATTGTATGCTGGGGATTTAAAAATAGATCTGACAGAACGTATTCCCTAATTAATTTTAAAAAGTCTTGATGTAGCTTCTTTTGTACAGTTAATTTTGAATGCACAATTGGCTCTACTTTACAGCCTAGATTTATTATCTGATATTTTTACTACTGAGGGATTATTAATAGTTTTTGGGGAAGTGTATTGCCTAAGCACGACTCTTTATGGCTATATTTCATCCACATGGTGCTGTGTCGTTATCTAGGGGATAACAGATGGGTTCAGGTGTCATCCAGTTTGTTCCCTATAGAAGCAATTCCTTCCACTCAAGAAGTTCAGTGGTTTAGATCTAGCTATCCCATTTTAGTCTTTGCTGCTGTTTGGGGTTTACAAAGGCAGTTTCTTTCTCTAATATGTGACTCTCTAAGAGCTGGAAGGAAGACACACAAGTTCTGTTTGGTGAAACCAAATAGATAGTACTGAGGCACCAGGATTAGGAAAGTCTGATTTATTCATTGAGCTTTTTCTTTTTTAATGAACTGTAAGCACCAAAATTGGATCTGTGTAAGAAGGCTCCATCACAAGTCCATTAGATATGTTCTGATGGCTAAGAAATTGAGTGGTTCTTTGGGGGTTTTTTTTTGGTGTTCCTCCCCCCCCCCCCCCCCCCCCCCCTTATAGCATTTCTCCCATCTATCTTGCTGTGTGATTTAGAAAAATTGTAGGATTGAAAATATTTAAAAAATTTTCTTCTCTTCCTCTTTTAGTTTTTTTAGTACAAAATTTTTTTTGGGAGGCAGCACACAAACAAAAAGAATGCATGACTCTGTAATCCTTGTCTCTGGAGTAAATGGGATTAGCCCTGCATGTGTCGTTCTTCGATTTCCACACTTATCCATGCATATAGTAGGTAAAACTATCCACATTTCTCCATTTCAATATCCTACTAAGTTACATATAAAAGATGCAATGCATCAAATTTATTTTCATAACCTAGCAGAATCATCATTAGTAAGGGAAGGACAATTACCTCTCTTCTATTAAACTTCTAAGTGCTTATTTAGAGTAATCAGGAGACCATATGCTTTATAGTCTTGCATAGCTAATGCATGTGCATTTCTGCGTTTTCTGTAACACCAAAGCTGAAAATTATACTGAAGGGTTAGAATATGTCTGTGGTCATATGGTGATTTCAGAAATGGCTGTTAAGAGGTTAAAATCTTAGTTTTTCTAGATATATGTTTTAAATTTTAAACAGAGATTAATATAGATGTCTGTCTACTACAGGAACCTGTAAAAATGCACTACTGAATATTAATCCAAGAGTTTAAAAGGTTTAAATATTCTTTTTTGTTTGCTTTATCCACTGGAAATGGGTTTGGAGCCAATATCAGATATAAGTGCCTCTTTCTCAAAGTGAGTTCAGAATCTGTACCCATTTTACATGCTAGTCTCAAATCTACTTCCTACTTTAAACCAAAACTAAAGAAAATTAGCTAGGCTTAAATAGAAAGGCTTAGGGTTTGTTGGGTTTTATTTCTTCTCTCAGCAGGCCATTTAAATGTAATTCAGTGGGGAGGGAAAGGTTGGTAAACTACCATGAATTCCATTGGAAATGGACTTGATTTCTAAGGGCAGTGAAACACCTTTTAAGATCTTCAAAGTATCTATTTATTTCTTATCATGTTTTCCTGATGAATTCCATGGTTTCTTCATTCACAATGCATTATAATGACTCTGAATGTTTGGGGATGTTTACCTGTACATCAGTAACTCTCTGATTTTAGGAAATGTCTGCTGCTAAGTGAGAGGCCAAGGAATGAGCTTGAGCACTAGACCTCTTGTTTGCCTGTGCTGTAGTAGTGCTAGTCTGTCCCTTGGCTGTAGTTTGGAGAGCTTCAACTAGCTCTCTCCAGGACAGAGGGATAGTGTGGTAGATAAATCTCCTCCAGAATCCAAGTATTGTTTTCTCCATTATGCCAACAGGCTTTCAGTCTTTCACATGATCTCATATTTATCTCAAAGCATGCATTAAAACCTTTAGTTTTGTGTAGTTTGTATAAAAACATACTGCTTTGGAAGCCTCCAGTCCAGCACTTATGTTATTTCAGACATTCATAAGTGGAAAAAAGACATCAAGGACTAAATACCATATAGTATGTGGCCTAACTCTCTGCTCTGGAAAGTTTCTCCCTTAATAAATCAATTAAACTGGTGTAGCTGTATTTTGTCATGTTACTGCAAAATGGATGAATAAGTAAATGAAAGGTTTCAGAATGCTATAGAAAATTTATTAATGTAATGAAATAGCACTATGAAACTGCAAATAGGAAGTAAATATGAAATAATAAAATATGTATTGCAATAGAATATCACTGCAAAAAAAAAGTGTTTGGACTTGGTGCACAAAACCAGATTGTGGCACAAAGTACAGCCTTAATATTTCAAAAGTAAAATAGTATGATAAGTAATAATGGCAATGCTCTGCAGATTAAGTAAAGCATAAAATATAAGTCAGGCTGAAGGAAGACTGTTACTCTAGGATTTATGTTGTATGTAGACACTGCTGTTTATTGCTAACCAATTAGAAGAACATGATGTCTTTGCTATTAATTTTAAAATATATTTTTCCTTGCTCTCAGGAGCAATTGTAACACTTAAACTTCTAAATCCCACTGACTTTACATGACATTTCATTAGACTTGTTCAAAATACTGAAATGAACCCCTGTAAACCACACATCGTAAATTCTAAAAAGGCTTCGTGAATAAATGTCACACTTCAGTTTATTTTTTAACTTTTCAATCTGTGGACTAATATATAAATAGTCATTGGACTTTCAAAGGCTCCACTGCAGTAATATTCATTAAGGGTTTTTACTTTGATCCAAGCCCAGTCTGTGGTATTTTGTTTGAAAGACTATGGTGTCACAGAAACACCATGCTAATTAATCAGCCTCTTCAGAAGCCAAATACTGAAGCAGCATTTTGGATTGGTTTAATCTCCTATTGCTGAATTCATGCTCTGTTCCTACTTTCTATTCTACGGAGAAGTCCTTGAATTTTTGGAGGAGAATTGGGAATTTAATCATTTACTTAAAAAAAAGATAACGTGGGAACAGATTCCTGTTAGCAGACTTCAAACATAAAGTTCAATAAATGGTTTGAAATTTAAGTAGGTTCAATGTGATGCATTGAGCTGCTCACAAATCGATGATCCGTAGCTTGACAACTTTAAAGAATGTGGGAAACCTGGGCTTTCAATAGTTTGTAATGTTTGGAGACTATTCCTCGGATTCTCTTGTTAGTGGTAGTAGCTAAACTGCAGAGCCTTGTCTGCCTTAAACTCAAGGTCTTCCACGGGGCTTTTGAGGATGAGCACAGTTTCCAAAGAGCACAGAGCGAGCCCAGGAGAGAACACACTCCCTAGGGAGTATATCTTCTTTGTGTAGTCTGGATAAACTTCCTTGTCCTGTGAATCACAAGCCACACTATCTCATGCCACTGTTTTGTACCAGCACACTGTATGAAAACCTTTTAACCCTATGAGATGTAGTTCTCCGAAACAAGTTATCCTTTGTTGGGTCATGATACAGTTCCCATGGCACTTTTCAGAAATTACTGAGTATAAATGACTCAAATTTAAGAGAATTTCTACAGGCTTTTGTATTTGCTAGGTGTCATTCTATTATGGTAAAGAGCTCTAGTGTGTAGCTGGAACTGAAAATGGGGAGCTGTCATTCCTTGATATAATTTTAAGTAGCTGTTTAAAAAAACCCAACCAACCAAAAAACCCTTGAGGTTCCTACACTTGTTTTAAGCAGGATACTGGCCAGCAACGAAGAAAAACACATGGTATAGAGTCAATAATTTACTGGTAACCTAGTTAATAACAATTAGGAAGCAATAATAAATCATAGCCAGTACCTTTTAGCAAGCTGTATATATCCCTCTTGAAGCGTTCTCCTTGCATCTTAGTTGTGGGAGGGGTCCCAGGGTTGATGGCTAGTCTTCCCTAGGTAGAATGTCACAACAGGATATCAATGTCCCCAGTTCTGACAAGGTGGTGTTATTCTTGATGGTGTTGTCATCTTCTTCACCAGCAGGTTCCCTGGAGCCACATGTACATGTTTGTAGTAACAGTTGGCTTAACTTCTCATTTTTCTTTAGTCTGCAACTTCCTGCTATCCCTGCATTTTACTGTACATTCTAGCCAAAGTATTGTAATTTATTTTATATTCCCTGCTCTACTAACCTTTCATTAAATTGTTAGATCATACGTTTACATAGTGTTAGAGAAATACTTACTGTATGCATAACCTGATTTACTCACACCTTACATACATCCTCATATATGCAGGCTCTGGCCATATATCCTGACATCTAAGTGAAGGCATTTTAACTGGATTACGGTCCAGTGTCATGGGGTTTTGACCAAAGATTGTCATGTGAATGAAGGGGCCCTCAGGTGATTAGTTCCTGAGGTACACAGTAAATTGTTTCTTACTGTAACCTTTCTCCGGGGTATGGGTTTAGCAAGTCAGCTCTGTTTTGAAGACTTAATTGATACTCATAACATGCTTTGAGATCCTTAGGTGAAGTAATATCATGGATTGATAACACTTTTGTAGTAAGATTTTTTTTTTTCATTATTTTTTATGTAAGAAGGAAGACAAGACCGATAAATAATTTCATTTGTATTTATACATCTGAGCTGTTGAAATTTAATTTGAAAACATTTCACTTGACGTCAAACAAAAAAAGATCCATTTGCAGCTGCTTTAGTATTCATTCAGGAGCTGGATCTAATCCTTCTGCAAAATTTAATTATGTGCTTTCTGAAATGGAAGTAAGTGGCAATTTTCTTAACGCAGTTATCACCATACTTTAATATTATAATAATACTGATTTATACTCTTCTCATGTCTCTTTTGAACTATCGTTTAACAATGAAAAATACCTTCTAACATTTGCTGGAATGAAAAAAGGTGAATATAAATACATATATGCACATAGGTGTTAAAAGAGGCAGTTTCTCAATATATCTATTTTGATCTATAATTACTTGCCAAGAATCTTTCAAAGACTGCTAAATGGAGAATGAAATTCAACTCTATCTACATATCATTACAAGGTAAGGATAAGTTTATAAAGCATTGAGTGAGATGCTAATTAGCTCTTCTTAAACTAAAGAGGAATTAAATTATTGAAATCGACGGGAGGTATTTTCAACTCTAATCAGGCAGTTTAATGGAGTTGTGCACACTGTGCCAAACATATCCTTTTTTTGCAGCTGAGTTGACTGGTCTTGATTTTGACCAGAATTTATTTAAAGAATAAACAGTTGTTATGACGACCTGCTCAATTGTTGGACTGATAAGTTCGTAACAACTGTAGAAGTGTGGTGAGGCTGCATGAAGTAATGGCACCTGCATTACTCATTTAAGAATCAATACACAAAAATCAACTTTCCTTCAAAGACTGTAATGTTTCATTAGAGATTACTGTTCTACTGTGGTCTATGGAAGAATGCCATAGAGGCACTAAATTAAATTACCCAAGCAACAGGGTAAAATATCATATAAAAACATCATGTTAAGGGAAAGTGAGTTAGTATCAATGCATCAGATTAATTAAATTAAGCTGAATTATACTTAAAATAGTAGCAGAGCCTTATGATTTCTCAAAAATAATTTTGAAACCTACTAAGCAGGGTTCTATCAATCTTGATACCAAATGATACATGCAAATTCCACACAAGTAGACTGGGAGAACACTTTTAGTAAAAGGTGATATATGAAAATAACGTTCTAATGCCAGTACTATTTGTTGTAACACCAGTAAATTCTGTTCACACTATTGGTGGTTAGTTTTCTTTCCACCTCTCCACTTTCAGTGGCTCTAGAATGACTCCACTTCTTCCTAAAGCAGTGTTTAATAACCGAGTAAGACTGTAGGAGTCTATTGGCCTTTAGCTTTTGTGTATCAGCAGGAACTTCAATAATACATAAGCTGTTCTTTTTGCATGAATAAATTTTGTGTGTGTGCCATCTACTGGACCCTGCTCAGAATGCAATGTTAACCCATAGATATTTTCAATTATATTTGTACCTAAATAAAGGTATCTGCAACTAAAGATATGATAGCAAAAATATGAACAGTATAACATCATCTCACTTTATGAAAGCAATAGGGGGTTTTGAGTGACTGTAGTTCACAGTATATAATTCTAAAAAAGGCAATTCTGGATTTATATTTTTTTCAATGCATTCATGCATTAGAATGGAAGTATTGCCACAGTGTAGGTCTGTGGAATTGAGCACTTTTCTATATTGTAAAATTAAAGGTCCATGTTTGAAAACATTGGACTTATAACAGTATGCAAAACCAGCACTTTTAAATAGATATCATAAAGTTTAAGGCTTACAATAATAGTAGATAGGTTATGTTGTTTTGAGCCCTAACAGTCTTAATCTCTCAAGTCCTGGGTAACTGCCACTTTAAAATTAGTATCCCAGCAGCAAATTTCAGTTCGGGGTTAGAGGAGGATTCATATCACCATAGATCACAGAGCAGATTTGGCACAACATATTCACTGTTTTCCTCTTCCAACACTAATACATTCCATTCTGCTGTAAACTTTCAATTGGGATTTTTTTTTTTTAAAGTTAAGAATTGAATTTAATGGGATACTAACTGAGGCTGTAACACTGGATTGTACTGGAGAATGCAGAAAGTGAACAATCTGATGAAATGTCAATTTTTTATTAATGTTTAAAAATTACTAATAGAGCTTGTAAAATTTAAGGATAAATGTTTTAATTGGGAATGTCTTGTGATCAGATTACTTTCTGAAAAATCTATCCATTTGTAGCTATGTTAAATTTATTGGTTTTTTTCTTAGTGTGTCATTTACTACATTCCAGTTTTCTGTTGCTTAGCTAAATACAAGAATTATCACTCATGTCACTTTCAAGTGAAAGCTTTCAAAATTAGTTATACAGATACAAACTGAATTTGTCATGCCATCATGATATGAGTAGAAGAGATCAAATTTCATTTGAAGTATGTAGTCAGTTTATTTCTTTGCTTTAATTCATTTTTTATTACTTTAGACACTTTTCTCACAGACAGCTGAGCTCTTCGTATCATCAGGCTAAGCTTTTTTTGTTAAATCCACAAATTCCTATTATCACCTATAATCACTGAAAGTACCTCTTCTCCCTTCTTTTAAAGCTTCAATAAAGTCATTCCTAGGCAAGCAGTCTTGTATGAACTTAAATTACTTAATCTAGTTCTGCTTTCTTACTATTATTTAAAATATATTTTCAATACTATGCCCTCTGAAATCAGTGGGAAATTTGAGTTTAGAACATCCCCAATTTCATCCTTGTATCTAATACTTTAATAATCAGTTTATGCATGCATACACACTCATACATTTACATACTTTTTTGTGATTCTTAGTTTGGGAAAACACAATGAAGCATGATTTAAAACTTAGTTTTGTGCATACAACTTTTATTTGACAATTATTTTATTTTCTAGTAACATCCACATTTATCTGCTATGAGCAGCCCATAATCAGTGATGTGTAGAACATAATTTTCAAGTTTAGTCTATGTTGATGTATTGAACATTAGTAGAATAGTCACTTGACGATAGACTTGATGTTGTTTTAAAAGTCACTTAAATTTTTACAGTACCTGGTAATAAAACAATATTTAAAAGCAGAGCTCTGTTTTGTACAATGGCATATATACATTGAAAAGGTTTAAACTATTTCTGTTGACATGGCAAGATTTGAAACACTGCTTCACCAACTGCAGTTCTCAAACATATGTAAATATATGAGGAGGGGAAATGGACCTTATCATGCAAATAGACTACTGCATAGCAGCCATGATAAAGATATGGAGAACGGGGCTCACATTAGCTAACAGCTCAGATTAATTAATTGGTCAGTTGTCCAAATGTGGACAAAACCTAAGTGCTGTAGAAATCTGAGGACCAGAAACACTATATACAAAGCATATCAGAAAAGAATATACTTAAAACACAAAGTGAAATAATTCTGCAGGCTTGCTTACAAAAATTAAAAAAAAGAAACTGCTTTATTTCTTCCATAGAATAATTATGGTCATCATGTTTCTGGAATTCCAGCCTACAAATTCAAAAATATATAATATATTAAAGAAATCAGAGCAGCATGCATTTTACACATATCTACATGATTTCGTATAATTATTTTAAAATTTTGAATTATAAAAGTAATGTATTAATTCCAATCTTGTCAAAAATTTCACTCAGGGAGAGACCTATAATTATGAGATGGAAAATCAGAGAGTAAATTATCACTATAAAAACATTTTTGTGTGTGAAACAATCAGAGATGCATACTGTGTATGTATAAGATGGCAGTTTATTCCCAAGAAAAAAGAACCTTCAGTGGGTTTCAAACCACTGTGGGTTCAAACCACTATGTCACTTCATTACTTTAAAAATAGAGGTCCTAGAATCATAGCATCATTGAGGTTGGAAAATACCTTTAAAATGATCAAGTCTAACCATGAAGTTCTATTTCTGTGTCTTCAAATGCCCAAGTTTGTCTGTATTTACAGGTGGTATGGGATTACACTTCACTACTGTAATTTTTTTGGGTACCAGGAAAGTGCTACGGAGAAAGCTTTCAAAGTAACCTAGCTACAATAAATTATTCTGCTTTCAAGTTTGATTTCTTCTTTTTTTTTTTTTATTGAGAAAATTTACATGCTGTTTTGAGAAATTACCTAAATGTGCAGCTCCTCTTCTTTGTCATCAGCCCCAACCTGATCTAATTAATTAACTTTGGTTGGAACACATATTTATTGGTTGGGTTTATGCAGTTTTTGTATGCTACTGGATAGACCTTCCTTTGCCGGACCTGCACCTGAAAGTAGTGGTCTGAGGGAACAGATTATTTAATCTAATTTTAATTACATTTTCTAAGTAAGGACATAAATAATTTTTTATTTTTCCTTTTTTTTTTTTTAATAGTTAAGTGACTTGGAAGGAAAATATTAATATAAACCAATACATTGGTTGCTTGGCTCTATCAAGGCACTTTATCTGGAAACCCCCTTTCTTTGTGTTATATAGTATGGAAACTCAAGCTTACTGAAAATGGAAAGACTCTGTCAAGGAATGTTGTCATTAATCCAGGAAGGTCTTTTTCTTCTTGACCAAACCAACAACTCATCATTAGACTAGTAGAGATATCAATGACTGTCAGGATTCTGCAGATTTCAAGATAGGTCCATTTTTCAACAAGAAATGTTGGGTATTTATGTAGCTTTCCTGTTAAGGGCAAAGTATAAAACTAAGCCTAATTTATAATTAAAATAAAAATCTGTGTATGCAAAAACCCTTGAGAATGCTTTCTAGAAATCTGCTTCTTACTTCAGAACTTTTCTCCTTTGCCGCTACAAAACTCTGAACATTTGCCCAATGAAACTTGCATCCTACTTTGAGTAAATGAGTGAAGCCCAATTTACCTTAAAAAAAAAAAAGTCTGCCTCTTGAGCCAGTATTTCTCCTCTTACTTTACTGATTCTGTTCAGTCAGTGGGCATAAAGCCCACTTGCATAAAGCAAGATGCTAAAGACCAGGTTACAGACCAGTGCTCTTTCAGGAGAAGCAATAATGGAGAATTTGAACTTCTTCACCAAACTGAGGTGAGGCAGGAAATTCCTCCAGTTAACCAGCTGAGGTGGAGCTGAGTGTTGCCCCTGTGCCATGTAATACTAGTGGTAATGTTTCATATTCGTTATCTTATTCTCATCCAGTCATTACTAACATGTTCAGAGATGCTCTGTAGCATACTCTGTAGCAGGACGCTGGGTTTTAAAAACATAGAACAGTTATCTCAACTGTCATATTACCTAGTACCCTGAAAATTACTGCCATCAGTAAAATCTGACACTGTTAAGTCCTTGGTATCTGTTTAATATGACAGCAAAACATGGTAAAGAAAAGTGTTTGAATGACTTCTTGTACAAACATTTTTTTATAACTTGTATATGTCCTAAGAATTTTAAATTGTTTCATAGTCTTAAAAATCAACTTCAATATTATTCATTCAGATGTTTTTAAAAACAGATAATTAGAGATTTTACAGTAGTTAAATACTGCTAGGTCCAACTTCAGGGAGGTTGGGGGGGAAAGGGGACAAACATAGTCCTGGAATTAAACATACATCAGGCAGATTCTTTTGTTGACCCCCAAACCTCTTGAACTAGCACTGTTTGAAAAGCAAGCATAGCTTTGTCTGAACCTGATGGTTTTAAAAGTAGCCAGGAATCCTGCATGTAGTGTGGCATCACCTAGCCACAGGACTATTTCGTAATTTTAGTGTCACTTTATTATGTTGAAGTTGTGGCCAGAACCTGGTTCTGCTGTTGTCATCTGAAGCTGTAGTGATTTAGGGGCAACAAAATGTTTTATTTTGTCTTTACTTAGGAATGACAGGTATTTCTTAGTGGCTGTGGCTGAGAAAGCCCTGTAACTTTAATGCTGATGCTGATCCATTTTAGTCACCCTGATTCTTATTTGTGTTTCTTCTTGGTGTGAAAACCATCTCCAGGAAAGGCTGCCTTTCTATTGGGTGCATGGATAAGTCATTGGTTTTCTGGATGTTGTTAAGGCCTCTTCCTTTCATTGTCTGTACTCTGCACCGTCTCAGGAGAGTCACCAGAATTGCTTTCATCATTACCATGGCAATAAACTTTCCTACGCAGCCCCGAGGGCCAAATCCAAATGGTTGAAAGTAGCGTGAAGGAACCTGCACAGAATAACATGAGGAATAAACTTTAAGACACATTTTTCTTCATAAGACAAAATTATGATGGGAATTGGTAGTAAATAGGTACTGAAAAACTTGTGGAAAGAATCTCTGATGAGCAATGACTTCTTTCTTTACACTGAACAGCCCTCCCAAGTCAGGTCGAAATACAGAGACACCTACAGAAGGTATGCCATTTTAAATGCTAAGATAGCAGGGAGTTTAAAGTTAAGCAGTTGAACTCTGCCCATGTATTTCAGTCTGTTCATCCTGTGAACTACAGGGATTTTACCACAAGCTGTGAAATTCAGTGAAGCTTTTGCTCTTTAATATACATTACCATGCATTAAAAACTTTTTCAATCTCATAAATATCTAAGATACAGGCTGATACCTTGTCTAAAGATAATCATAAAGCCATAAAACTACTACAAATGTCATTAAAAAGCTAGTGTTCCTGAGAACTAGTTTGCCATAAAATTTAATGTTGAAAATTTTATTTGATATCTAATTGAGAGATAACACTTATAAAATGATTGTCTCCTCCTATCAACTAAAATGTGAAATACAGGATTCCCAGAACTGTTGAAGAATGCACAGCCAGCTTCTGCTACTTTTATTGACATTGAATAGATCAGTTATCCAAAACAGTCCCAACAGCATGAGTAGTACTGCTAATGAGGTACAAAGGTACGTGTTATGAGTAAGAAAAAGCAAGTCTGTGTGTGTATAAACATAAATAAGTAGTTTTTCTTCATCTGTGTAGCTTTCTTTTATATAAAAATAAGATATTAGCTGTGCTCTGACTTCCTATTTGACACAAGAATAGAGTAGAAAAGGTTGCTTTATATTAAATTATCTAGAAAAAAGTGTCATTTTTTTCTTTTTCAGACTAAGGAAAATGTTTTTGTTTAATTTTTTTCAAATAAACTGATCTGTATTTTTTGAAAAATGATAGGTCAATACAAGTGTTTATGATACAGAGCAAGTACAGCAGCTGGCAGTATAGTGCAATGGCAAATGCACAGCCTGGGAAAATGGAAAAATGTTTTGATTCTAACAATGCCACCTTATCATAAATAATAGTGTGGATTGCTATTCACTTAGAGAACCAGATGAAAATTTTACCTGCTAGAATAATTATGTGGCAAACTGAATGCATCAAGTCAGATAGAAAATGCATGGTTAAATATTTGGTCAAGGGGAAGTATTTTTAGTAGCAAAGTGTACTTAGAAAATGAGCAAGAAATCAATTTTGATAGAAATACTTAGAATGAAAATAATGGGTGGCCAAATGGACACTATTCACAGTGAAGAGATATTTCAATAAACTTTATCACTTCGTCTCTTCTTGAATTTTCTACAATGACTTTTTTCTTGAGCTGTTTTTAACACTGTGTGCTGAGCTTGCTATGGGTAATCAACCAGCAGTTTAGAAACGTTAACTAGGCTGTCTAGTGCTCATTTTTACCTGTGGCATGCATGGTACTCCTAGACTTTTTGATAGGAAAAATGTAAAACATAGAAGTGTTTCTGGCTTGGACGTTCATATCTTCTGTTTCTTTATTTTCTTAATTACTTAATTTCTTAATTAGGTGTTTTACTAGTAAGCCCATTTTGGTGTATCAAAGTGGGTCATCTATTTATTTCTTTAAAACTGAAATTATTGTCTGTGGATGCTTATGTATGCAGCTGCTAATGACTCAAAAGCAAAAGATTTTGCCAGGTAAACACATTATGTCTTAACTTTTTTAGTTAGATAAAATGAGAACTATGACAGCTGTAGAAAACATTAACCCTTCAGCTTCAACCCCATTCAACCTTAGCATTTGACAAGCCACTAGAAAATATAAGAGAAAGCTTGCATACTAGGAAAATGTGTGTAGCCATGATAGTAAGATTAACATTTGCAGCTGAGATTCCCTTCACAGGGCTAAGCTGATTTTGCCCTCCACACTTGCACGGCTATTTTTTCCAGAGATCTTTCTAATTCCCTCACAGAGCGCTAACCAAACCTTAATATTTCCTATTTTGTGCTCTCTGTCACAGTATCTTCTGCTTCCATCTGCACTGGTTAACAGTTAAAAATGAGTTAAATTACCATAGAATCAATCTATTATTTTCTTTAAATACAGTTTTAATCTCTCCAGATGATTGTTGCTGAACAAATAGTTTTGCAAAACAGTTTGTTTATTCAGTTATCAGAAAAGCAGAGGTCTAAATGAAGGTAAATAATCTGAAGGATGATTTGCAATAGTAGGGGATTACAAGTAGGAAAAAAAATTTCACATTGCTTTTGATATGGGACTCAGTAATGCAGACTAAAGAAAATTCTAGTTCTTTTGCAAATTTGAGTATAACTTAAATTGAAATGCTGTGCTGAACTGGGACTGAATTACTCCCCATTTGCAGTATTGAGTTGGTTAAATCCTAGGATTTCCATTTAGGACTATAAAAGATGTTTGTTTTTATTTAGGAATAAAAAAAAGAGAGAGAGAATAAAATGGCTGATAGATTCTCCATGACTCAGGAGTTACTGTACTGCTTCACCTCTCCAGAGAATCTTCTTGTGGTCTCAGCTATGTGTTGTTCTGCTTGCATGGCTCTAGCTCCCTAAAGTCTCTTTATTTTGCCCGGTGTCAGAGAATATAATGGGAACTATGTTTTTCTGATAAATTACATCAGAATTTTTTAGTAAAAATTAAGGTGTCTGGGAAAACTTTGTTTTCAATATCATAATTATTTTTAAGTAAAAGGCACTTTGATAGGAAAATATCTGCCCAGCTTTAATAATAATAATAGTAATGAGCAGGATGTACAGCCAACTAGGCACTTAGACAAAGGGAAAACAGTCTTATGGTCACAAAGTTCTTGATCAAAATAAGAGGAAGATACATTGTTAATAAATAATACCCAATTTCCTGTAAGAAATAAGATAGAAAACTTACGTTTTTCTCAAAATTTTCAAGAGAAAACTCATTTGGCTTTGGGAAGAATTCAAGCTTATGCATACGTCCAATATTGAGAATAATGTTTGTCCCCTTTTTCACAGGATAGCCATCAATTACATCATCTTGTAAAGCTTTTCGCATGATCAAGTCCACAACTGGCTGGTATCTCATGCTTTCATAAATAAAATTCTCCACAATTTTTAAGTTTGGCATGTCATCACTCTCTATATCTCTGTCACCTTGAGGAATAAAACAGATGGTGAAGGAATTGGTTATGAATTTAATAGCTTCCTCATAAAAATACCAAAAATTTTTTTGGAAGATTTTCAGTTCCTGAAATGGTAGGAAGGATCTAACAGCTTCTAAGTAGTTTTATGTAGCCTTATATATTTGGGAAATCTGGTATATTGTTCATCAGCATAAACCCTAGTTTATTAATTTATGATCTTCTTACCTTATCTTCTTCTTAACACATTATGAGTCTGTGCTCCACTTTCTTGTCAGTGACAAAACTCTGAAAGTCCTTCCCTGACTTTTGTATGACTGAGAGCAACAAGACACAATGAAGAAATCTTCTGAGAGCTGACAGCAAAAGGAATCTGGGAATAGTCTGCAGATGGGAGATAACTTTGTAGGGACCTTAAATTTTCACCCTGTGATTGAGGTTGGCTAGATGTACAGCTAGGTGCTACTGTGGCCTGACTATTAAAGCTACTGTGAGTACCTTCGTTCCAGCTTGATTCCATCAGGACCAGTATCAATGCCACACCATACTGCCAGTGGGAGCTACACGCAGTTCAAGAACTACAGGCTGACCACTGCAGTGGTAGGCTTTCAAGATAAAAGACAGCTTTGCTACCGCAGTTGGCTGTTTGCTTAAGGAAAAGGCAACAACATTCTACTGCCTTAGAAATCAAGGCTGTCAGAAAGGAATAGGGAAGATAAGTGAATACTCAGCTCTCATGAGAACAATAAAATAAGGTTATTGAAAGTACCTTAGAAAAAGAGTAAAGGATTTGTTATACACTTTGTAGTGTGTAACTGACCAATTTTGAATAAGAGCAGATGAAACTAGTTTTTATACTAGTTCAGTGTCAGGCTTTGAATGAAGTCTAGAGAAAGGGAAGAATAGAAATTGTGTTTTGAATAGTTAATAATTAGTACTTAAAAAGGAGACCAGTTTGATATCAAAATGGATGACAGCAGAATATAATTTTAATTTTTTCTAGTCTTTCCCTTCTGCAGTCATAGTGAAACTTAGTCAGGTTCTATATATACACAGAGAAATATTGGTGATTAGAAGTACTTGAATACTTTTGCTATTTCAAGGTAAATGGAAAATAATTTCAGTGGAATTTGAAGTGAGTGCTGATTTGCACTGCTGTTGCTGAGGAGTGATATAGCGTGTTCTTTCTAATAGATCATCAATTCTGATGATTCTTGTTTGAATCTGTCTTACAAATTGCTCATCTTTCATTTGATATTCAACAAAATCTTTACATATAATGGTATTTCATATACTTTACAGCAAATGCTTCTGTTAGAAGAAAATACTTAGAGTTTTCAGCCTTTGAAAAATCAAAATTAGATCACTGCTGAAGCAAAATTTATTCCCACGTCACTGACTTTGCAGCTCCTGCTTACCCATAACAGTTTCAATTTCTCTCATCACCTCCTCTTCCACTGTGGGGTGCTCTGCAATCAGTATTAGCATAAAGAAGAGAGTCACAGACAGAGTATCAGGAGCAGCGATCATCATCTCCAGCACACACTGGTTCACATTCTCAGCAGTCAGATCCCCTCTGTTCTGAAAAAATTGGAAATTTTAGGGAAAATGTTGATTGTTGAACCCTGATGCCAACAAAGGTCCTATAGCAGTAGAATGGGAAGGACCTAGTATATCTGCTTTAAGCAAAAGTAAAAATATTGATAGTCTTTCTATCTCATATGCAAAATAGCATTTAGTTTTTTGCTATGCATGAGAAAACTCATGCTTTGGTGGGTGTGTATCATCTTACAGAAAAGCAAGAGTTTGCTCTTAGCTCAGGTTCTTATTGATGTATTGCCTTTCCTCATGAGTTTGTGAGCTGTCAGAGAATATACAAGATAGGATTTACATAGCATTTGAAGCCTTTGCAAACAAAAGGCAATATATCAAGATAAAATACAGGAGTTAGGGGAAGACTGGAGGACATTCAGGGATAGATGTAGGTAGAGTTTTAAGGTTGTTGTTTAATCCATAAAAAAAATCAGTCAAGCACCTGTTCCCAAAAAAGCAACTATTCAATGTTTGAGTCACCATCAGGGACTCCACAGAACCCAATAATTAGTATCCCTTTCAGATGACATGACTTTCAGATAGATATATGAAGTTTAAGCTGCAAAGCCTGTGTTGTTAGTGATAGGAGGAGGTCAGAAAAATCAGTTAGCTGTATTTTGAGTGCATTGCCAGTACCTGTGCAAAAATCAACTGGGATGCAAAATCCATGTGTTCGTCCAGCTTTTCAACAGTGGAAAGCATTTGTCGTTTCTGTTCTATCAAGATTTCCATTGCTCCTTTCAGATCCTTGCTGAAAACAGATAAAATCCAACATATTGATAAATATCTGCAGACTTTCAGTATACATTAGGATATGGTTAGAGACATAGATATTATACCAATAAAAACATCTAAGAATGATAGAAATTAAGTATTCCTAACAGTGGTTATATGGTTCTCTGCAAAAGCAGTGATACTAAGGAAAGGTATATTTTATTATTATTTCTTATTAAGTAATTGCTTGTTACTTGAAATCTTATTGTCTTTTTATAGGATAGACTGAAAAGAATGAAAATATGTCTGTATATCCTATTAATGAATAGAGTTTTTAAAGATTGATTAACATTTCGGAATAATTTGTTTATTTCCTTCTATTTTATGCTGTATTTTATTAGTAATAATGTGAACTTGGAGAACATGAGGAATAATTGTTAGAAAAATGTAGGTAAATGTTAGAAAAATTGTGCTATCTTGATGGTAGAGCTGATCTAAACTTTTCATATTTAGTCAGCAATACTGTGTCAACAGTTTGCATTTCAGTGATGGAAAAAGCAAAGTCCCACAATTTTTATAATTTTATTTGGTATTTTCAATTAGCTATAGGTTTGAAGGCAATTCTTTTTTGAAAGGATTTTGAAAAGTTTTTGACCAAAATCCTCAGGCTTTCCATTTTGTTTGTTATTGTTGGGGTAGGAAATGTGACTGGGGTTTGTAGGGGTAAAAGCATTTAAAACTTAAAACCTGGTAAAGTTCTCTTTATTTATAACTTTTAAAAATGTATTAGAAATAACAAACGGTCCTTTTTGCCAACTTTATCAGAAGAGTATCGGAAGTCATCATAACCTGTGGTGGCTCTTTGCATTGCTTTAAGTCCAGCAATCTTTATCTGTAGAATGTTATGAATATGTCCATTTTAATGGGATTGCTTTTGAAACATCACTATTTGTCCACAGGGGCTTTCTAGTAATAACTGGGCCAGCACAGTTAGCTATTATTAGAATCACAGAATAAAGCACTAATCAGTGCCATAATAAAACTGGCAAGCAAATGTTAGAGAAGGTAAATCTTGTGTCTAGCTCATAAGAAAGTTGTCAATTACTTTAGATGAACCTCTATCTTTCCCTTACAGCTTTTATGTTATATAGCACTATCAAAACAATTTATTACACATGCTTCATAAGTAGTAGTTTTTCTTGCTAGATGGAATCCAAAATGAACAAACTGATTGCCAGTTCTTTTTATAGCCAGTCCTCTTTTGTCAGAAGAGAGCAAATGAGATCATAAAAATAGAAGAGGCATTTTGTATTTTAGCAAAAAGGAAGACAGCAAAATGTGTTTGTTCCTTATTCAGGAAAAAAAAAAAAACAAACCCTTGAAATGAATTGTCATGCTGAGCACTGATCCTTGACTCAAAAATGAGTTGACTCAAAAATGCACTTTGAGGGCACCGATAAATAGAATTGTGCTCAGGGGTTAACTCTTCTGGGACAGTGCCACGAATGTAGGTGGGTTTTCTTGTTTTGATGAACTGTGGCCTACTATTCAACCATCCTTGACTATGTCAAAAGTCATTTCACCCCATGTGATGGCTTTTCCTTGTCTGTTTGAACTGAACCAGTGATTTCAATTTAGTTTCATATTTGAGCTGGCATTAACTAATATTTTGGTGAGTAAACTAGGACTGAACAGACAAGGGCTTTAAATCATCCCCTGAGATCAGCCACTTGTAGCATCAGTGGCAAATCTTGTTCTGTTGCTATCTTGGGTCTGCAGATAGGGCACTTCAGCCAACCACCTTTGCAAGTTTCACAATTTATTTTCTAAAAGGCAGAGGAAAACATCAAGGAAGATCTCTTAAGAAAGAATGAATCTTATGCAAATGGTTTGTAAAACTGTTGATACTTACACTGCCTCTTCATATTTCTTGCACAGCCAAGAAATCTTAAAAAAGATGTCAGGCTTTAATAAAAGTGCTTGCCAAGCATCAAAGTAGTTCTGAATCTTAAGTACAATGGCACTTTCTGAAAATAAAAATTAACAAAAAGCAGTATAAAATAAACCACAATAGTTAAATAACATGAATGCTTCAGAGAAAATAATACTAAGGCCCTTTTCTCCACTCCGACTAAGTTCATGGGAATTTGATGAACAATTGGGTTTAATATGTGGTAGATAACATTAGGAAACATTTGTAGCATAATGTAGAAAAGGTATAGATCTTTGTAAAAACTCTTGGTAGCTAGCGAAAAGGAGACAGTGGTGTGTCAACCAGAGCCAAATGGTCTCCCACAGGAGAGCAGAAGCAGAACTCATGCAGCATACTAAAATGGGATAATTTATACATCACAATAATGTATTTCTGTCATATGGTTTTGAGGGTGAAGAAATCACAGCAGACATAAATTGTGAGGTGAAATTTTCAAGGCAATCATTTAGTTTGGTGGAAAGATTTCCACTTCTTACATGTGTACGATATTGGGGTTCTACCAACTCAGTGCATAAAAATCTCTTTAAATGGGACTGTTTATTAAGGTGAGTGTGACACGCTACATGCATTTTTTTTGTCATATAAAAGTCTCTTTTATAATTAAAATTACTCATAAACCAATTTCAATTCATTATATGGTGATATAAGAGTCTGTTCTTGCTCTGTTTACTGAAACAAAACTGTTGAGTGATGTCAGTGAGTTTTCCTTGGACATGCACTTTAGATCCATCACTAGGTATAAAAATAAAGCTGTTAGTACCATCCAAAGGTATCCCGAGAAAAAGCTTGTTAGATGTGTCAAGCATGATCCGTCTCATAAGATTCAACACATTGATGTTTCCTACTTCTGTGGTTACTTCCTCTAGTTTGTCCAGATGATCAATTGTTGATTCAACGCAAATTGCTATCATACGCACAAGACCAGGACCAGACAGAGCTGAAATATATGTACAAAATTATCAAAAGATTGGTTAACTTTCATACCCTATATATAACTTATCATTTGGTGATAATGGTGTCAATAAAATGTAAAACATTATCACGTGAGTGACTGGTATAAAATCATTATGAAACTTACTGATTTATCATCTTTTGAAAGAAAAATGTGAGCCTTGGGAGTTAAAATGGCAAGGAACTCAAAGCCCAAACTTTCCTTGCATCCAGCCACTTTGTGTCTCAGACACATGTTTTATGCTAGGTTCATACTGTGCTAAGGAAAGATATTTGGCATCATTTGTGCTATCATTCTGTGTGGGAAGGTATCCATATCCTCATCTGCATTACAGACACTGTGGATGTCTCGTCTCATTTATTGCATTTTAAGAATTCAAAAGCAACCAAAAGCAGTGGTCAGTTTGGTTGCTATGTAATCCAGCGGCATTTTGATAGGCTCCAGCTGGAATGGATTCGGACAATTTTTGAATGAGTTTGGAAATCTTGCCCTAAGTAGTCCATTTAAATTACTTTTCCAAACAAGAATTGCTGTAATTGCCTCAAGGACATTAATTTATCAAATATATGTTGAGAGAGATTGTATGTTTGTAGCTGAGAAGAGAGGAAGTCTGTTTTGTAAATAGGGAGAACTGGTGGTTCTAGGAATAAGTAGAAAAAAAAGTTTTTTTTTTTTCCCTGCCATCTTCAACCAGTACAATAGTGCTGATATTTTTCAATAGCAAAATCATGTAGGAAAGGCCCAAATGTCATATAAGAGCACAGATATATCAACAAAATAATATAGAAAATTTAAACCAATACATAATTAATTTCTTTTAGGTGCTGTGTTACTTTCATTTTCGGATTCTGGAATCACTGTCATAAACTACTGCAGTCTCAGCTGGTGAGGATATTTTCTGAGTTGTGGAGCTGCAGAACAAGAAGTCTGGCAGTTTTGTAATGAAGGCTGTAAGACCATTGGAAGAGCTAATTCTAATGATATGCAAATACTGAAAATTTTTAATTTGTGGAAAGAAGGTGAATCAAAAAATTGCAGACTTTTTAAAAGTTACACTGGAGTTTATTTATGTAATTTCCTATTTGATTTTAACCAGTGATATTAATTGCTTCAATCTTTTTCTCTGTTACTACATTGATTCTTAGCATATTAAAGGAATTTATAAATGACTCCACTGTGCAGATGTTCTAAATTAGTTTTGAAGCTAAAGCACTTCCATCCCCCCATTAGAATAAGACAGAAATGTCTCTGAACTCAGTGGAGGTTGGGGTAGGAACATTTATGGAAGTGCAGGTTGAGCTAATATAAGTGCTGGACTTGAAGCATAAAATCATTTAAAAGCGTGGCTTGTGGGCATCATTTAATTTTTTTTATTTGAATGAGATTAAGAATCTGCAGAACTACTTCAGGACCATTTCAAATAGCATATCTAGCAGAAAAACTGTGAAAGAACATGTGCAATAAAATATTTCTATGGGATATATAAAGAGAACAGATTTCTCTAATTTAAGTATGCAAAGGACAAACAGCATTTCATAAAAGATAGACTGTCTGCTACAGTAATGCAATGTATTTGCACACTGATTTACCTTTAGTGAAAAAGGGTCGAATTTCTTTCCAGTGTGCTGGGTTGTTATTAAATATGATCCCATTTTCGTACATGCCAATGCACTGTAATCCAAGCTTGCTCCCAAATCGAGAAACATAATGCCAATGTTTCATTACATGGAACACACTTGAGGATCTGGGAAAGAAACAGGGAGAAAAAAGCCAAAACCAAAAGTACTTTTTCATAGATTGTACGTAGAATTTTTATTCTGACATTTTATAGTTGCTCTGAAGTGCTCACTTGCATTCTTAATTTAGCAGGAAGTACAATGCTTGACATTAAATGTTGTTCCTTTTACATTATTAAAAAACTTGATGATAAATGCCTTCAGAACATATATTAGAGCAATAAGGTATTCTGTTCAGATTTAAAACTATTTTTCAGTTAAAATGCAAATGGTTACCAAAAGATTTTAATCTGAATAGTGTGTATACATGGAAACATGGAGGCATATGATGCACTTGGACAATGACCAATGTCAGATATTTCAGAAGATGAGGTGTAAAATATTTGACAATTGATATTTTCATCATGATGTCTATTAAATTCCAGCTATGCTGTAGCTATTTGGTTGTTCCCAGACACATACGGAAAGCATAAATATACGTGCATCATTTAAATATGCAGCATCATAATATGATATGTGTGGGATAAATATTCCTAAATAGAAATTTAGGGGAATCCATGATATATGTCATTCTTTTTACAGTTGATGAGGTTTGTGTACACATGCTGGCAAAGAGGTTGTGGCCAGCGTTACTGCTTTAAGGTACAAATTCCTTTAGAGGGAGCTAGCATTTTAGAAATGCTGACATGATGAAAACCTGATCAAATGAAATCCAACAAAAAGAAAGAAAATCAGAACAGAGATTGAAATGAGACAGTACGCTACTTTCTTTACCATGTAACATACTCTGTGGACCAAATCCCAGACTTCTTACATGGGTTACTTAGTTTTTTCAGTCAGGCAAAGTAAATGGAACTTTTGCTATTGGCTTTGGCAGTGCTGGGTTTTCACCATAGTTTTGCATGACCAGAGGTAAAGTTAACAGTGAGTTGCTATATGGTACAAAGAGACAAACATGGATTAAGGACTGGGGTAAAAACAGGGAGGAGTGTGTCTGCAGGTCCAACCTTCCAAGGAAATCAGCATATTCTCTCTTTCCTACACTTCCCTACATCTACCCTCTCTTCTAATTTCCTTAAAGGTTTTTTTTTTGCACATCAAGGCACATCATCTGTATTTTCATGAACATGAAAAGATGGTGTTGAATTATGACAGCTGTTCCTATTAATGGAAAGGTATAGGGGGCTCATTTTGCCTCGTTCCATTCCACGCATCTATGCAGGAGACATGCAATAATGCTTTAAGAAAGGATTTTGACATATGACCTTGTGTGAAGAGATTTTTATGAAACTATTTAATTAAGTCCTCCAAAAGACAATATCTTCTGTAACCTAGACTGCAGGTAGTTCTCTCTGTGCACTAGCATCTCAGTATGATTAGATTTGATGGTAAATATTCAGCTGACATTGGTGGAAATAGTATACTTTTACAGAATTCAGGTTATGTTTAGTTTTGCAGTGAATTTATGGTTCACCTAAAACTTAGTTCTGCATTACTGTTGTTTTTTTGTTTGTTTGTTTTTTTAAAAAGAGTTAAGTACTAGTGTACTATGTACTGTCAATACTTTTAAGCAAAATATATTTCTGAGGAAAAGCGATGTATTGACTGTAAAGTCTGATGTATCTGTCGCATTGTTTATCATTACTCCTGATTTCTTTCTGATGAATTGGTAGTACAGAAAGTGGAAGACAGCAATAAAAGCTCTTAGCATTTTACATTATCAAAACATTATAGCACACTAGTTGATATTTACACCTATGTAGGATAGGAATGTAAAGTTTTCCTGTCATGATTACCTGTTTTTAAAGAGGCAAAACCAGAGAGGGATGAAGCTGACTTGCTTTCCATGGCAAATCCTGTGATAATCCTCTATACTACGTTGCCTTTCAAAAGCTTTTACATAATGAAAGCTGAGTACGGGTTGATTGATATTGCTGCTAAAAAGGTTGTGATTCTTTATGGATTACACATGGTAAATGTTTTACTACTTTTTTTTTTAAATGGCATAACTCATAAGCATCCAGAAGATCCAATGTAAGAAGAAAGAAACCATCCACGGGAGCTAATAAAATGATAGACTGCAGTTTAACATTATGTTTAATACTGTGTATAATGGAAATCTATGAGCAATCCCATTAACTGGAGTGGAATTACTCATAGTCCTATAACGCTGCATTTGCTTAATTAACTTGCTGAATTGGAGCCATAATCTTCAAGCATTACTCCCATTTTAAGGAGAAATTTAGGAACAGAGTAAACTAAAATTTGGCTTAATCCTGTACTGCAGTTGGTCTAGGTTCCTCATATTGAATGGAATAGTAAAAGAGATGGTAAACATTTCTTAGGATTGAACCACAGTGCTTAATCTTCCTTTCCACAAACAAACTGAGAGAATTCACATAGACTTCAATAGCAGCATCTTTAAAGAAACAAAAGACAGAAAAAGGTCTGTGAACAGCAGGAACTAAAAGTTTTTTGTTAGGATAACTTTTGAAAATAATAACTTCAATTCTACTTAAAAAAAAGTAGCTAAGAGGTTGTAAAAATATGAAAAAAGCTCTCTGTATTATTAAGGATAGAAAATAAGGATTTACTTGCTAATTATAAATGTCTCTTCACCGCTGATCCAAACTCTCACAAATTCTCCATATGTCTTATTGTAGTAGTTGCAGGCGTTACCTACTCCCATCCAAAGAAATCTCCAATGTGAAATGAGGGGACCAATTCCCATACAATATCCTGGCCCTAAGAAATAGGGTGAGAAAAGTTTGGTCTCAGCAATGGTCACTGACAAGAATATACCTCTGAACATCGTCCTTTTGAAATGAGTTTTTTAACATGGCAGTCAAGGTCTGTACGAGGTTGTTCACATACACAGTCCCGTTCTGAAGTTCTGTCTTAGAGGAACTTGCACCTACGTTGTGGAAACCTCACTTAATAAATATGGAAGCCTATAGTCATTTCAGTGTGCATATAACTAATAACATTCATTACTTCTTTGTACAACTTCACATTGCTGCTTTGAGATTGCTTAACAATGCCTAGATATCAGAAAGAAGAAATGATCTAGAACAAATGCGTATGGTTTGTTAAAATCACAAATTAATAAATCCTTTGAGTGATTTTTGTGTTGAAGAGTCATAGTAACACCTACAAAAGTCAATATCCTTTTCATGTAATTGAATGTAATTTATTACATTTCTCTTAAATTCATTAAAACTAGAGTGAGAAAACAGATATTTGAAGGAAAAAGTACTGCTGTGAACTTACGAAAACATGCTTAAGTAGGAACTAAGAATGTATTAACATTCTTAACGAAGTTCTCAACTAAATCCTTCTGCTGTAACTCAGCACCAAATTTCCCCCTTACAACAAAAAGGAGAAAGTGGAGACAGCGTGAGAAAATTTGCCTTTAATTACTTTTAAAAGGAAGTTTCCTTCTTAAGGGAAAGCTTAATTCGCCCCTTTTGTCTGTAAAACATAAATCTAACTCCATAAAACAAAGCAAATTAAGTACTTACAAAACTTTTATATACTGTTTAAAAATGTAAAAGTTGCTTATGGCTCCACCTTTTACTAATAGAAATTGCAAGAACCCAGAGTACTTAAATACCTATAAACTTAAAGCATATTCATTTAGTTCTACCTTCACCTTGATCCATTCAAGCATTCAAATAGAATGCATCATCTTCTGTGAATATTTTCCCGTTACCTAACTTTTGAAGAGTTTTAGCATATTGAAGGGCATTTGGCAAGGACCTTTTTTCAGAATTTCATTCAGGTGCCACTGTATTGGTTTAGGATTATTCCTGTCAAATACCTTTGTGAGATGTGTACACTGTTCTCATTCACGCGTTGCAGCTAATGAAACATAGCCTGAATCAGTAACATCTACCATAAGCCCCTGAAACATTACAGAAAGGGCCCTCTGAAAGGGAAACCATTTAATGTTCTGTTCTGGAGGGTCTTCAGTGCCAAACATGGAGAAAAAAAAATTATAATCTACTAAAATCTGAATAATTTCCTAGGTAATAGTTTGTTTCTAGTAAAGACAATTTAGAAAGCTTTGAACTTAAAACATGAAAAAGTAGTTTATAATGCACATGAAATATGAACATCTAGAGTTTGTAAAATGGTATATCTTTCTGGCATATACATAATAAAGCAGAGAAAAAAATGTCATATATTTATATAGCTAAACCAGGTTTATTATGGAAATTCTGAGATTAAATAGAGCCTGATTTCTTTTATCGGTTATTTTAAAAAGCTGTACTATTTAAACTGACTTTTAGTAAATTTTGTTGGCATACAATCATTATTCAGCATTACTTTCTCACTTAAATTTGATAAACAAACAAACCTCTGTCAGCTTTTAGGTGATACTATAGCTAAAGTTAATTTACCTGGTATTGATGAAGTTTCTTCATGATTCCATATTAGAAGCAGAAAGCACATGAGAATGAGTATGGGCACTGTGGCCACTGGTATCGTATCTGGTACTAGGCTAGTGATGTAGTGTGTTGGATTCAGAGTTTCCAGTACCATCTTTTCCAAGAGATTCTGCTTTGCTTTAGAGAGAGAGAAATGGGTAAGCGGCAGAGTTTTTCAAAGCTCAAAGATATATTCAGTCAGTACCTCTCAACCCCTTTGTAGGTCTTGTAAATGAGCAAATTAGCTCCTGAGGTAGCTTTATTTTATAATGAGAGTGACTGCCTGGACTGCTTGCCAGGACAAGCTACATCACAAGTCGAAACAGACATGCAGCAGACACTCTTTTTGCTTGGAACTAACAAAGCTTTTCTGACCTTGATATTGAAGCATAGTTTTGGATACTTTGGCTGACAGACCTCTTATCTCTGATATTGACTTGGCTGGCACATACTGAGGTTTACTCCTTGCAAATTTCTAACCAAAACACAAGAAGTTAAACTTTCAGCACATGTGGAAGCATTGAATGAGTTCACTCGCAAGCTTTTATCTCTGTTACTTAGCCTTTTTCCTTCCTGCATGCCTGTAATGCCAGAGACCTTGAATTTCCAGAATAACTATGTTAGTTTTTCATGATTCAGATAGAGTGTGCCCCAGGTTTTTGTTTGAAACAATGTATTATGTGTTTAGGTTTTTTGTTTAGGTTGTTTTGGGTTTGTTTTTTTTTTTTAATTCTTGTCAACCTTTGAGTGTAATATAATGTATTGCATTTCTTTATGGTTCTTCTGCTAAATACTTTGGAAAATATAGTGTATGCTATACCAAACAAGATCATGGGTTGTCTGATACCATAATTTTCCTCAGGCAGTAACCAGCACTTGGCACAGGAAAGAAAACCCAAGCAAATGGACAGGTCTGTTTTGCACGGGGGAGTAGAAGGATTGCTTTGTCTTTGACTTTAAGTTATAAAATACGAGGGATGATTGTACCTGAGAAGAAAGATGATGTTCTATGAGTGAGAACTCACATAACCACAGAAAGATACTGCTTGCATCTGCACAGTAATTTATTAATAAAACACTTTCTTCATCCTGCTCTGGCAATAATTAAGAATAAATTTGCTTTGCTCCTTCCTGTGACTGTATTTCAAAAATGAAGGATATCTTTTCTTAATAGGAAACTTTTTGTTACTGTTTACTTTAAGCAAGTGCCTTCTTGTTTATCTTGTGCTTTGGTCTCACATTGCAGAAGAAAGTATAGCTTACTTTGTAGTAACTGTCAGTGATATAATTATATTAAACTAAGGCAAGAATGTGATAGATGCTTTCTAGATAGTAAGAAGATTGGTGTTTACAGTCGAAGTAGAAAATGTATAGAGTACAGGCAGAGCCCTGGGGCAGGGAGCAAGCAGTGGCTCACAACCTTGCAGGTGCATGCAATGCTCCAGTGTTTTGGATGATTACTATGCAAGGCTTCTGGTATTGTTGTGATCCAAAATGACCAGGACAGAATATGCCATGTGACCTTCTAGAAACATGCGTGCTATTCCAATAGCTAGCAGTACACCTCTTATGAGAGTGTCCATGTACATAGCACATCTTGTACACATTCAGCTGTTGTACTGTCTTGAATGTAATGAAAAATGTTTTTGTAATCACAAGCATTTTTTATCTTGTAATGGTATTTTATTAGTGTCACTAATGTACTGTTGCACACTAATGATGTTTGTTTAGTACAAGTAACAATGCTAGCTTTAAATTTCCTTGAGTACTATTTTACCACAATATTACCACAATAAAAGCATGCCTACATGTTTTTGTAAATACTTTTATTAGTTTCAGTCCCTTTCACTATATGAGCGTACATTATAGAAGGAAATAACTACACTTAAGGCATATAGTTTCACTTTTTTGTTGCTTTGTTTCTGAATCTGGATGGACTTAATCTTTGTACTCCATTGCTACAGATAGGCTCTGATGTTCATTGTTTTTTGTTGTTTTTTTTTAATTTCTGAGACATTCTGGTGTGTCTGTACAGTAGTTTCTCTGCCTCATATTCCCTATGAACAGAAGTATGTAGGTGGTTATGCATTTGGGTGGTATGATGGGATTTTTTGTTGTTGTTGTCGGTTGTTTTTTGTTATTTTTTTTGAATTGCAAAAGCGTGCTGGACCACAAAAAATTCACCTTAAAAATATTTCAGCTGAACTGTTTGTCCTGCTTGTACCTATTGTATTTTTTAAGAGTTGTCCACAAGGTCAATTACTTCTAATAAAAACTCAGCCAAGTAGATTTTGATAGTAAGTAGTCACTGAATAGACTGAAGAAGTTCAGAAATGGAACAACGCTAGAGTGCCCATTGTGCACGAAGGAAGCTGTCACTATTCTTGCTCATTTTGTCTTGAAATCTTCTATAGGTAACTTTCCTTTCCTTGCAACTGGTTGAGGTATGTGTCTGATCAGAGGCATTTGTTGGTTCTGATTGTTACTTACGTGGCAGAGGGGGGACGGGGATGGGGCAAAAAAGCTTTTAAAATCAAATAGTGGGAGGAAAGAGACTTATAATAAGGAAGTGCTTTTGTGACAAAGCAGATGGATGTGCACAGGCTGCCTGACCCGACAACAATTGTGGATCTTAACCTCTGAGAAGTCATCTGCCAGCAGAGGGCCCTTTACATTACTGATCTTTTAAGTCCTGACCGTAAAGCATTGTGAGAAAATTTTAGGTTCTGTTGCACGTTTTCTTGCAAAAGGTGATATGATGAATGATGACAGGATCCACAGTAAAGAAAAAAGTGCATGTATCTAAAGGACCAATGTGTTGACCCTTCTTCTTCCAGCTAGAGCTTTGTACTTAAAACTATGTCAGTAAAAGTGCAAGTTATGTATCATATTATAGAATTGGAGTGGAATATTTCTGATAATTTTGAGAAGGAGCTCATAAAACTGCCTGAAAACTCTTGAAGAACCATTCTTTAGTGCTGGAATTCTTTCCTTTGTAGTGGTTCATCTGTCAGGAGGGACATGGAGTAAAAAGTCTGCTACTTGTTATAAATCCTCAAAGGTTATTGACCAATACTAGCAGCATCTGCTTTAGTTAGGTTTAACTAAACAGTTTGGAAAAATAATATTTTAAATAGACTGATTTCATACAAAAATAAATCTGTTGGCTTATATGATCCCAGTCAGACTTTATTTTTCCAGATAAAATGTTGTAGCCTTCCTCTGTTTCTAGAAGCTGATCCTACATATTGCCTGTTTTCACTCAATTAAGATTGACGGTTTCATGCAGACTGTAAAGGTTCACCCTTCTACATGTAAGTATGCAGATAGCTTTTGTTGTGCGTTTCACAACTAGAAGGCTAATGCCTAGCTAGGTAAGTAGTAGATTTCTTGTATTTATTCTGTGGATGTTGCCTGAACATGCAGTAGTCCAAGACGGTGGCTCATGGCATCTGCACCGGTCTTTTAGTTTGTATCAGGGGTAGGCTTTGATAGCAAACCTTCAGATTATTCCCATTCCTGTGCATATCACAGAGAAATCTCAGAGCGTGCAAACTGGGGTCTTTCTGGATGAAAATAAATCAGGTAATGTACTCCCAAAGCTGTGTCTCATGCACACCAGCTTTTAATGGGGATTCAAATAATAAAACCAGTTCAGATCTATATTGAAAAGAACTCCCACGAAATATGTATAGTGTAGGGTGTGGATCATTGCCAACTATTTTGTTTTACAGAGCTGCTCCCATTGTACCAGTGTTTGCCAATGTTGATATAGCCTAAAAGGAACACAGTACCTTTTGACAAATAAAATAGTTGTTTTTAATTAGTTTTAGGCATGTAACTCACTCTCTGTATTGGGATTATAGCACTCAACACAGGATGAGGACTGTTTCTGACTCTTAACTGCACGTTGGACCTCTTTAATAGAGCTTGTGCTGAAGGAGTTCCATACAGCTATTTTAACATTGCCTTCAAATTGTGGATTTTATTGCAAAGTGAGAAATTATTTTCCCAGCTGTTGAATAAGAAGTCATACGCAGAACTACTGTAAAGTTAGTTGCATTTGTGTGAAACCTATCGTAAGAACCACTAAAAAGCATCTACCTTTTTGTTACATGGTTACATTCCTTGTAAAGAATTAATTAATTTGAAGTGGATAATTGTCACCAGGAGTACGGCATATGTCACATAAACCTTGGTACTGGGATTGTCTCGTTCCCTTGAAAGTCTGTAGGGTTTAAAGTTGAGAACACATCAAAAGACTTACCACCTTGGGGCCTGTCATTCCAGGTCATCTACTGAGATATCTTTTGGGTTAAATCAGAAGTTGTCATGTATCAAATAGGGATTCATTGACACACACATTTAGGTGTCATGAAGGAGCCATTTGAAGCCACTGTACGAGCTTGGAGCTGTAATTTCTGCAAGGTGATAGTCAAACAGGTATCCTACAGGCTGCTCTTCTCCTTGTGATTTATGTAAAAGATTTTTCTGGTACAATGGAGCTGTAAGTCGTGTCTTTAACCATTCCAAAGAAGTTACTGGATCCTTTTAGTGATCCTTAATGCTGAAGATCTGATGCTGCTGACAGAACCAAGTACTGACCAAGATGATAAATTATTGGGGAAATGCCTAAATGAGCTTTTTGTATTACTATTGATCATGGAGCTTAGTGAGCTTCCAAAATAAAGTATTTATAATATACTGTCAGGTTGGTTTGGACGTTGTCTTTAGGACTAGCCAGTGAAAGTTCTGATATTCTGAAAGTCTTGATTCAGATTTATTCTTCTAGAAGTTGCTAGTTACTTTAGATGTCTAAATTGATCTTCAGAAGATGAATATTGACATCCTAAAAAATCACTGTCCACTAGAGCGTTAAGCTTCCAAAATAACTAATCAGCCCTAAAACCACAATTACCTGTAGTGAGCAAGACTTGCAGTACTCTGACTAAAGGTTTGGTAGTCATCCCTCTCCTTCCTGGCCAGTGTCCATACTATTTTCTTGTACCTATTTATACAACATGGATGTATGAGGCAAGGTACACTATGTGCTTCCCAAATGACTGTGCAAAAAGAGTTTCTGCTTTCTGAACAATCTGTAATTATATGGTGATTTTTCTTTCAGAACAATAATGATCTGAAATTACAATTTGGACTATGTCCTTTTCTGAGGTTTTAATTGCAGTCTGATGTATGATTTGGAAAAATAACTTGCCAGTTTTAGTACCTTTCACGAAAGGTCTCATTGTTGCTTAGGAACCAACATAATGTCCATGACAAGTATTATCGACATTAGATGGTGAAAGGGTTTAATCTGAAACACACATCTCCTTAAGCAGAATAGGTATGTCAGTGCTTGTAAGTCATCAAAAAGAGCTATGAAGATATGCATATTGTATTGGTAAGAATATATTTTACTACCTGCCTACCTCAACATTTCCCTAGAACACCATAAGCTCTAATTAACTCAAAACTAACCAGAAAATGAGTCATGGATAGACAACTGAAATTCCTAACATGCTTTTTATCAGACTTCCTTTTTACAACTATGGCAAAGCAGACCTATAAGAGGAGGGGTTTTTGTATGTAGCTACTATCAGTTCGCTATTACTACGGGGTGGTTTTGATTCTAATTTAGCTGATAGAAGGCAACATGCTCTGCCATAATTATGTCTCTGCTGTAGTACTTTTATTGCTAGCAAATACTTTGACCAGCTTAAGTAAAACGTTAGTTGACATAGAAGGGACAACTCTGTAAGAAATATAAATTAAATATTTTACTTTTCTGGCCATAAATACCACATATTCTATCAAAGTATGTAAATTAATCCTGAAGAAAATTTATCTGGGTATTTGAAAAAACAAGACTAAGGAAGAATGCATGACTATTCTCAAGCCATTCTTCCTGCAAGAGACTGTATTAATCAGAAATAATTATTAACTAAGATGCAGTAGCTTAAAGAAAGACAACGCTTTTCCACAGCCAGCACCAACTGAGAGAGCTCAAGCTATGATAGAATGAACAAAATCTCTGGGTGGTTTCCAGACTTGTTCTACCTGATGACCCTTTTTTTTAACCTCACTCAATCAATTTTTTTCCTGTTGTGACAATGATGCTTGGAAATGTTAGTTTGTCCAAAATCACTCACTTTCCAACTAATTCGACATTGCTATACATCATCAACAGTTGGCAGTGTCCATTCCATGCTATTTATTCTACCTTAACCTTGTCATGGTACACATCTTTGCATGAAATGTAGTGAGTGGAGCAAAGTCCACTTTAAAGTAGATAGAGTGAGATCAGAGACCACAGAAACACTGAACAGGTTTGGGTTTTTTTTAATCAGTGGAGCTTGTATCTATAAAACCTAACAAGTTTTAGTATTTCTTGTTGTAATACAAACAGTTTGAAAGGTTGAATAAAGTGAACACTTTCTAAGGATGACTATTCTGCAAGAACATTGTCCCGTTTTTTCAAAAAGAAACTTTGTAGAATACTTACAAAATACAGAACACATTATTGTTATTTTAATACCAAGAATTTCATTTAAGACTTGCAGATTTTCTACTAAAAACCCCCAATCTCTATTTAAATAGTGGCAACATATAATTTGCACAAACTTAATTACAGCAACTCAGATCAAAGCAGCTCCAGAAGGCATGCTTCCCACTCAAAACCAAAATAAAAAACATTTCTGTAATGTCCTACTCACACTGTTTGAAGAAATATGCTAGAATATAAATTAAAAATTTACCTGTGTCCTCTTGTTACTTCTTGATTTTTACCAGTGAAGAGTGCTGTCTTTGTTACTGATCTGTTCCTTTTAAAGATCTGAACAGGTTTTCTGGTCATCACTCTATGTGGCATCTTTTATGCAGGTGCTTCTTGTTGCTAAGAGATCAGTTGCTTAGAGATGGAAGTTTGGTTTTTGTAATAGATCAGGGGCCATTGCTATTGAAAAGAAAATTTTGTCATTTTATGTCTGTGGCTCAATGTATCTGCTGCAAAATAGCCAAAGATATACACATGCCTGATGCTGGTTAGAATTGTAACTGGAGAGTAAAGCAGAAAAGTAAACACATCTTATAATTATGTTTGATGGCTCTGAATATCAAGAAAGGAGATTTGTCATTTAACTGGTGGTGCAGCTACCAGAAATTATATTAATTCTTTGCCTAGCATATCTAAATGTGTTTTTAATTTCCAACAGAAAGGAAGAAAAGTCCAAAAGTTTTATTCTAAAATTGGGATGCATAAAGTCGTCGATAACCTTTTGTAAGATACGATCCTGCACTGACATTGGAAAGGCCTTCTGACTATCCTATATATTTTTGTACATACTGTTTACTTTATCTTCCTGGCTGGTTGATAACTCTTCAGAATTACTATACAAAGTAAAGGCTGGTTTCTCTGCTTTGTGATGCTTCTCTTTTTTGCTGTAGCCTTGGGCAACTTGAACAAACTTCAGTTATGAAAATCCAAATTTTTTCAAGAACTGGATTAAGCAATTACAGGAAACATTAAATTAATGACCAAAGATCCACAGAAAAAGTGATGATGATGTTAAAAAATGAGACTAACACAAAAGTATGAATAAGGTACTTGTGTCTGTTGCTTACTGGGTTTTTTGAAACACCAACAGAAGTCTGAATTTTCTCAATTTCTGCTATGGCAAATCCTTAGCTGTCTCAGCTGCATTTTCTATAAATTTACCCCTATAAGTCCAAATAGACTGTTTTGTGAAATAGGTCAAAATAATCTTTTTTTGCTTACTGCTCTCAAGTCTAGAAAATCCAGCCACTCAAGACTTTTCACCAAGGTCCTTATTACTGCCTCTGGCAGTAAAACACTATGCATCCTTATCTTTCACTGTCAGGCCACAAATGTAAAAGATTCCCGTAAAATGTTTTCATTATTTTTTTTTTCTCATTTCACTCAAGGCTTTAGCATTAACATTTAAAAGGAATAAATAAAACAAATTAGAGCACTTTTAATAAGAAAGCCCATTAATGGCTAAAAGGGTCTTATATCTAAAGGACTATGACCTCACTTGGAACAAAAGGTATTTAAGAGCTACGTACAATAGTTCTAGTGATGGAATTTTTTTAACTCGGGAAAGGATGGAAGAGGCCTAGAATTTTATTGAATGTGAAATCTCTTTTGAGAAGCCTTTAATAAAGTAAGTAAATAAAAAAAAAATGCAAACAGTTTGGGGAGAATAAGGACTGAATTCATGCGGAAATACTTCTGGCATTACTGCAACCTCATTAAAGATACACAGCTTACACAACCAGAAACCCACATAATTTCAATCTGAGAACTGAACTCTTGTTCTTTTTCCATGTGCACATACTCTTCCATATCTATTTATTCTGGAGAAACTTGTTTACAGTACAGGCAGAAATGGGCAGAACTTCAGTGAACAGTTCTGTTGTGTCCTGTATTTAGAGCTGGTCACAATAGTGGTTAAAACCTGTTGCATAATATCTGATGTTCTGAAAGTGTTAAAATCACTCTGTTTTATTTAAAAAAGAGAAGATAGCTCGTTTTAATTTTTAAGCCTACGTAAAAATTTTGGGGGAATGAATGCATTAATATTTTTTGTTTTAACAAGCCAGCTCTATGTTTTTACTGCTTGTAGACTAGGGATGTTTACATTTAGGAGGAGCTAGATTTTGGGGCTTTTTGTCCATTTCCTGGTATATTTCTTATAGATTGTTAATGCGGACAAACTAACAAGAATGGTCAGTTCTGAAGTAGAGGGACAATTTTTCCATGGATATCAAATTAAGAAAGCTTTATGTAGCAGTATAAGAAAGTTATCATAGAAAGTTTCCAGCTCTTTCCCATGAGTTGAAACTGGTTTACTGTATTTAATATTGCTTTAGCTTCAGCTGCTGAGAAGAATAAGAGCTTGTGTTGAACTTTGCTTGCTGGTTGTTGTTTTTTCCTTTGAGTTCCCCACATATTTTTGTCAAAAGTCAAACTCAATATTTGTTGCCACTGCAAACATATAGAATCATAAATTTTCACATCATTGCTTTTGCATTCTGTCTAGGATGTAAAGGGAAATTATGATACCTCAAACCTCTGTGTGGTTGCAGCTGTCACTCACTGACTTTGGTGATGGTATATTGTTTTGTAGGTGTTGGGTCAGGCTGTAGCATTAAAGAGTAACATGGCTGTTGGAAAAAGGGCCATGGGAGGCATTGCTTTCATTATTGGTGAATTGCAATTAAAACTATTATTAGCTTAATTTGGAAACACTTATATCCTTAGATATACTTTATTATACATGCAAATGGTAAGAATAAACTACGTAAGTACTCATATTATTTTTAAAAGCTTCAGAATGAGAAGTTTGGTAAAATAAGTTAATAAAAGGAATGTGAAACCAATACAATTTGTTTCTTTGTCAGTATGTGTTGCTTGAGGTTTAGGGGAGTCCAAGAATGATCGGCCGGTTTCTCATACAGACATGCTTTGATTCCTTGCTCCATAAGCATTTATTTAATCACAAGTACTGATTTCAAAAAATGAAAAATCTGGTAAAATTTTTGTTTGGGCTCCTTCTTGTGTCAGTGCTATGTATCTGCTTATTGATATAAAGGATTTGTGCAGGAAGTGTAATTCAGGGGCAAGAAGCCAGTTGAATTGGTCAAGAAGAAGTCACAAAAGGGGTTAAATAATGTGAAAATACTTGTTTACACTTGAACTAGGTTTTGTCAAGACTGACTTCTGTGGGATACATCTTTAAATCAAATATTATTTCCATATACCAGAGAAAATGTATTTAAGTTTTTTTATGCCAAAGAATTCCTGGAACTTTGTATAATGCAACCAGAATGATTGGGCTTGTTGTTCACTACAAAGATCTGTGGTTGAATACTACAAATTCTTCAGAGCCTGAGTAGGCATTCACTGAATTAACAACGTCCTTTTTTATGCCATTAAAAATAAGGCAGTTTTTTTTTTCCTGAATGTTTTACAATAGACTTTTGAGGAAAAAGGATGCAAAAGTTCTTCATAGTTGAGCAGAAGGGTATGCAACCCTGTAGGGACCCTGTGGCTCATATGCTAAAATTGATTAGCATTCTGTTTTAGTAATAAGGGCCTGATTCTGACCTAGTAACTATGTAGAAAGAAAATAACTTCAATTAAATAAGTGGAAATTAAATCACTAATATGAGAATCAGTATTGTGAAACTAGCAGGATGGTATCAGGCTCAGATTTTAATTCTTTTAATGTCCTGATGGTTTCAGTGCAGTCATTAGGGTGTGAGGTAAACGCCCACCTTACCCCAAGGATGGGTGGCCACTGGTAAATATGTCCCAAATATACTCCAGGTTGTTTTACGATAAAAGGAAACAGACATCTGTATGAACATAGACTGTCAGCACAAGGTCATACTAAAGATCCATCCATCTCAGTGCTCCATCTCAGATATTGGTCAAAACGAATGCCAAGTGGAGAGTATAAGCATTGCGCAAACATATATGCTCTCCTCTCCCTGCCTTCCCTCCACTATTTAAGGATAAAAGAATTTAAAGTGACAGTCTCAGCCATCCCTATGTTTGCGGTAATGGCTACCTGCCTTTTCTAGCAGTAATGGCTACCTGTCTTTTCTAGAAACTTCAGGAAAGACATTCTAGCAATTTAACCAGGCATTTTTCTGCTACCTTTTCTCTTAAATTTCCATATGTACTATTTTCCTGTTATCCTAAACAAGTCAGTTGTCAAGTACTAAGAGAGCTGAGACTACTGCAAGTATCCTTATTCAAATACTTCCGGTGCTACTTCATAATTTACAGGTGTGATTCAGCCATGGGAACAGATAATGTTAAAACTGTTAGGTTGTCTCACTGGAAAGCAAAATTGTTCAACAAAACATCCACTGCATATGTCAAATCTTGTAATTACCTTAAAATTGTATTGAGTGAACTGCTTGCAATTTTTGTTTGTTTTGATTCTGTTTCAGTCCACTGATAAAGTAATAAGTACTAGTAAAGTGCAAAGTGCAGGCAATCTGCTTTTAGCCATTTTCTTCCATTTCCAGGGAAGGCTTGCAGTGCTGCCTTGGTAGGTACCTGAGTGCTTCTTCTAAGCATCTCCTTCATTTGGCCGGCATCCACAGCACTCTGAAACCTGTTTACATCTCTTCCATCAGCATTTCTGAGAGTTACTTTTTCATCCTTTTACAATGACATATGTATTTATTGTTGTAAAATCACCCTTTCAAAGAACAGTGGGTACATATGCAGGCGTATTTTGAGGGAGTTAAGAGCACACAGTATTGGAAATCACTTATTTCACATTTTGTGTGTGAATTTTTCTTACGCAGTGTCTTGGAAGGAGCTGCATGGCTCTTGGCTGTTCTAACATAATACTCAGTGCAGAGATTATCTCCTTTTTTGCCTCCCCAGCAAAGTCTTCTTAATGCAAATTACAGTTTGGCTTCTCTAGCTAATGCCATTTTAAAAAGATCACCTAAGGGTGGTTGTGGGATTGGCTGAAGTCCATTTATACTGCCCACAGTTTTTCTTTTATGCCTAGCTTTAGAAGTCTATATTGCTTGCAGTTCTAACACCAGGCTGATTTGGTAATTCTGTTTCTCAAATCTTCACAACTCACTTTCTAGGGTATTTTCCAAAACCCCCAAACTTCAGCGAGTGTTGGAAGGTGTTCTATGTAGTTGCTCAACATCTAGAGTGTTGTGGTGTCCTGCCTGGTTCAGTAAAGTACTTTACCTGTTATTCTGGTTGTTGGATACTAGGAAATTAATTTTATTTGTTTATTTGGGAGGGGAGGGGGTGGTGATAATTTTTTAGTGCTCAGTGAACAGAGTTAATAATGGCAGAAAATACACACATGCTTTAAAACAAATGTAGTTGTGTAGGGAATTACATTTCTCCCAGTAAACTCTAAAATCCCTAGCTGGGGCTCTGCTGAAAAGAATTAGGGTCTCTGAGTCCCGGACTGTTTGTGTAGTTGTTTACTATAGATCAGGAAATTACATCACTTCACTTTAACCCACATGATCAATCCCTGAGAATGACAGCAGGTGATATGGTGGGAAGCTAGCACAGTTCCTCTTGTTTTGTCAAACTTTATCAAAACCAAACCATCTGCTTTAATGTTAATTGAGAAATTCTACTGGAAAGCACTCTTGGTGGAATTTTTCTGGCTGGCTTACTAAACTAGCTGTGAGTGAGACACCTGTAATCACCTCTTATCAGGATCTGGGCAAATAAGCTTTTTGGTGAGAATGCAGAAAGTGAACTTTTTGTAGAATTTAATTAAGAAAATAATGACAGGTGGCTAACTTTGATCTATCTCAACTATACACAATGGATTTTTTTGTGTATGGTAATTGCTAGACAGGTTTATACAATCTACTAATTGTAGTAAAAGTAAAGTAGTCTACCTTGTAAATTAGATTAACAAAGCATGGGCTAGATGCATGCCATAAGCCACTTGTTCCTCATTTTTCCATGGAGGTCTAGTTATTTCCAGAACATCTAAGCTAAAACTACTAGAAAGCAGCCTCTTATGTTTCTATTTTGCATTTGAATGAGTTAGAAAAAAGCCCAGATCAGCCAAAAAAAAGTCAGATGATATGCGTCTTTGTGTCTCCCCTTGAAGAAGACTAATAAATAATAGAAAAAACAATCCTAGTTTTTTTCTGTAGTCCTCCTGGGTAATGTGCATCCACCATAGCATAGAAAGACGACCATATTGGAACAAGAAGGCCCTTTCACTCCCTGATCTGATGAAGTCTCTATACAGTGGTAGGTTCTGTGAAGCAAACACTTCTCCATGTAAAATCATTCTAGAGTCACCAACTTGTTTCTCAGATAATAGCTGCCTCTTCATTAAGCAGGAGATTGGGCTAGGTGACCTCCTGAGGTACATTTCAACCTTAATTTTTCTGTGATCCTATTCATCTGACATCTTTCTGGCAGTGTATCTGCTTCTCTGGTCCCAATCCAACTTGTCTCAATCTTATAGTAGTGGCTTGGAAATTGAGGGGTTTTTAGATCCCATTTTCCTCTCATCTATAACCCAGGACTCTACTTAGTCAAGAATTTTGACTACCATCTCCTAATCCTTCCTCTTTAACTGACAAAGAGAAAGTTTCTGCATAAGATTGCTGAGCAGTGCTGTGTTTAGCAGCTTAAATATTTGTGGTGGCTGTTATTCTGTTAATATATTACACATAAAAATCAAAATATCTGTGTGTTCAGTGCAGTGTTCTTAAGCAGGCCTTCCGTGTGCTTCCACTAGCTACAGGATACTTCCTCAGAATTTCTGCTTGCTGAAAATTCTTTAGAAATGTTTAGAGAGTGCCAAAAGAAAGGCAGGCTTTGGGAGAAGCTCATTATACCATCAGGTACAAAACAGTCAATAAGTACCTCTTGAAATCCTTTCTGCCTGTACTGCCTTGAGATAGGTACAAGTCTTCAAACATTATCACCTTTGGGGACTTGGGTTTTGGTGTTTATGTGTTTTGTTGGTTTTTCTTGGTTGCTTTTGTTGTTGATGGAAAGAGCTTTATAAAAGCAGTTCTATGTAGGCTTGAACACTCAAAAAGATCTCTTCAGTAATTTCTTTTATCTGTCTGGAACAGAGGCAGATGCGGGAAAAACTGTAATTGGTATGGCTGAATGCAGCTTCTTTAGGAGCCATTTGTGTACGTGTGTTTTTATTTTCTTAAAAGCAGCTCTCGCTTGGTGTTTGTGTGCTCTGTGCTTCATTACAACCATTCTTTCCCTGAGAATACATATGTCTATAGCAGCACAGGAGACACGGGGCTAGTTCAGGTTTTCTTTTGAGGGTCATTTTCACCCCAAACCTGTATCACTTAACTTAAAGGAGGAGCTGCACACACCCCATTGTGGTTTTGGTGAATAGATATTTAAGTTACTGGTAAAAATATATATAATTCACTGTGGCATTGTATTAATATCAGAATGTTAACTGTTACTTGAAAATTGTCTATCTCAACTGCTACTGCATGAACTGATTATTATTTTGGACTGTACTTTGGAATATTTTGACTAGATTTTGAAAAATGTTTCAGTATCTAGCAGCCCTTCTTTGAAGGGAGTAGTGACGGCATTCAATGATAAGCCTTTTCAAAATACTTGTAAAGAAAAACTGGCTCTTTGCTTGCTAGTAGATGCCTGTAGAAGGTGGTGATAAACCTATTGTCGGGCCTCCAAAAACATAAAAACCTTTCTGAAGCTACAGTATAACGATAAGGAGGTGGTGGGCTGTTTCCTCAGTACTTGGTCAGGGCAAGATGCTAGTCCATATAGAAATACCAGAGTCTGACCTATGATGCATGAGGAGATAATTTGGACATTTCTTCTAACTTTTGAGAGCTTGAGTTATCGGTAACTTTCAATAGTATTTTCTTATATTCCTCATGCTTATGGCAGTTAATGGTAATATAGCTTTCTCTTAACACTAAACATGTGTTGTCATTTTAAAAATGCCAAAAAATTAATGGAAAGCTTTTGAGGAGAAATGGTAAGGTAGGAAATAGGGGGTTTTGGGGATTTTTGTCCTAACTTCAGTCGGAATAGGATAAGGTGTCCTTTAAAGTATTTGGAGACATGATAAGGTAAGGTTCCAGAAAACAGATTTTGAAGTTTGATTGTTAGAGCTTGACTTATCTCTGCCTATTTTTACCTCAAAATCTTCTCTCAGATATCAAGCATATGCTAGTAGTGTGTATTAATAACTTACCCTTCATACTATTTCATGGTTATCCAGAAAACAATTTCATTTATCTGCCATGTTTTCCAAATATATCTAATAAGGTTATTATTATTATTTTTTTTAACGATCAAAGGGGTCCCAGGACTGAATGGGTGTATTGGGCTTTGAGATCTGTGAAGAAAAGAAAAAAAGAAAAAAGAGTATTGCAGCGTTATGTTGCTTTTGCCTTCTGAAGGTAGGCATTAGATGGCTGTTAGTCAGCATTGTTCTTGCCTCTTAAAGAGGATTTAAAACTTGTAATAAAATTAAGCTGTATTTTCGTGGTGACTCCCCCGCCCCACATCACTCTTCTCATTCTGTCCACATCAGGTTGGTAGAACAGTATTAAAAAACTTCTAATGAAATTCAAAATGGAAAGAGTTAATGATATGTATATTTTTCTCATATTAGTCTGCCTGCATAAGTTCAGATCTTCAGACTATGGTAGACCACGCTTGTTAATTCAAGAAGCACTATTTATTCCAAAGATGGGGACAGTGTGTTCTTGTCACAGGCAGAAGCAGCTGTAATGAAGTATTATAGGAACAGGTCACAGATGTGCTTTCTAAAACTAACTTTCTCTTAAGTATCTGACAATGTATAGTTTCAGCTTGATAGCTGATCAACTTGTTTACATTTTTTTTCTTCTCCTGAATTATTATTGCAGCTGGTGAGAAAGAGGAAGAGGTATGTGAAGACTCCTTTGTCCTTAATGTGCAGGAATTAGTGAGGACTACCTCAGGTTTTCTCTCTTTGTCCATGGATATAAAACTAATTTGAGAGCAGCTCTTTGGAGTGTGGGAAATGGGGAAATGGGCTTTGAGAAACAAACTGCTGCCTTGTCATGGAGAAATGTTCAGGCTATTCAGTGTAGTTTAGGATGAGTCTTCAGATTGCCACAGGCTACTCTTTTCGTTCTTTCTTTTATTTTTTTGAGTAAGCTCTGTCTGCCACAGTTGTCACTATATCTGCAAATCTTGTGCAGCATTCTTGTATGTGATGACTGCAGTAAAAGTGATACAGACTCTTGTTCTTGAATGTGCAGCCACAGAGGCAGAGTACTTTTAAACCACTTCCCCCATTTATTCCATTTTGATTTCTTTGCACGCTATACAAATATTATTTTTATTATTGTTTATAAGAACTTGATTTACTCAGGATTTTGTCATACTGATTCAATGTTAGTATTATCTACTTTACATTGTAACTCCTTGAATGCTTGAGCAGTTCATGACAGTAAATTAATTTCCTCTTTTGCACAACTAGGGCTTTAAAATAATTCTTAATCAGATTTGGAAATTGTAGAGTTGAAAAATCTTTTATTAGAACTTTTATTTCTTATCATCAACTTTTTCATTTATAAAATGGTGTGCATGAATATGAGAACATATATGATTAAAAGCTTATGGGTGTTACATTAATATAAATAAACATATGCATGTGGGCCCTCTGCAATGGCTGCAGCCTCCTTTTCTGTAATATGTAGTTTGAGTATATTTTTCTCAACCCGTTGGCAGGATTCAAGTTCTTCTGTCCATCTTTGAGGGGAAGTTCCCAAAGAGATAATACACACTGCTACTAGGTATGTCTTTCTTCCATTGTAAAGATTTTTCCTTACTTCTGGAGCTTGTCTGTTGTGGCTTACCTTTTCAAAAGTTTAAATTTCTGAGCACTGTTTTTGTTGCTCCAACTATTCCTGCTTGAGGGACTTCAGAACAAACGTCCTCTGTTCCCTAACTCCTATCAGTTTACATTATAGAGAACAAGGGAAGGTCTGGAGTATCTGCTTCTCTGAGCTTTCTTTGCACTGTAATTCCCATTTCTTGGCCTTTATTTAAAGGGAAAAGATTGGACTGCAGTCTTGAAGGAATACTGAGGTGTAGTTTCTTGCTGTTTGGACAGATAATCACTGTGTATGGGCCAGATGCTGGCACTACCCTCCTACTCCATGGGATCATTCCACGAATGGTAGAGGGCAATGGATCCACTTAGACTGCTAGACTTTCATGTTCTTGTGGGGATAACTTCAGCAGCTTGAATACATTTGCTGTCTATTGGTGCCACTTTAAGAAAAATGCACCAGCATCCACCTAATTTTCCCAAGCAAATTTCTGTTATTAGGCCATTATTGTGGGAACAGGAGCACACTCTACTTCTGTTGTATCTCACAGAATTGTTTCTAATGGTCACTTGGATATGTTGTGGGATGTTTCAGGCATTTTTTTTTTTAACAAATAGGGATGCTTTCCACCAAAAGTTCAGAACAAAAATGTTAAACTTTTGCTAAAAGGGAAGTATAACCAAACCTCTAGTGCATATAATCCCAACCGGTGAAAGCAGTCATTATAAGAGTGCTTACAGAACAGAACGTTCCAATGCTGAAGATGCTGCAGACATTTCCTCCGTAGAATTAAAATACACAATACTCAAGTTTAGCTTGGAAGGAAGGTACACACTAATAAAATGAAAATGCTACTAACCACTTTTAGTTGTTCTGAATCCTCTAAATTGCTTCTTCAAATGCTGTTGGTTATTTTGCTAATAGTACCGATTTCTCTGTCAAGACAGCCTTGGCTGGCACAAGCTCTAAAGTGGACAGGGTTCAAAGGAGCCTCTCTGCACCTGCCATGTAGCCGTCACAGTGCTTGAAGGCATAGCAGGTTTGCAAAAGCATTTTCTGTGCACAGGATTTATTGCTTACATAAGAGTTTTTTTCAGAAAGTGTTTTTTAAATGTTTTATAAATTCATCTGTATATCAGTCCAGGTTATGAAGTATTTTGTGACTGATCAGTTTCTCATAAAATGCTGGGTTTTGCCATTTCTGTTGTTTTGGCAAATACAAGAAGCAAATGTTTTGAAATAACCTATGGAGAAAAAAGATACCATAAATGTTAATGAAGCCAACTTAAAGCTGTGTAGAATCACAGAATCACAGGCTGGAAGGGACCTCAGGGATCATCTAGTCCAACCTTTCTGGGAAGAGTGCAGTCTAGACAAGATGGCCCAGTATGAATTGCAGGTTGAAAATGCTCCTTTAAAATAATTCATTCTGTGCTGAAATACATTGTTCTGAACTTCTGCATTGCCTTCACCTTGTAAAGGCTGAAAGTCATTTTTGTAGAAACAGACATGTTGTATGTTTAGGCCCTCTCATATAAGTGTTTGATGGAATATTACAACTTCATGCTATACAACACAGTGCAATAACTGTACTTTTCTGCAGAAGAAGCAGTTTGCAAAAACAAAATAGGTACATGTGATTATGTACCAAAACAACCAAAGTTGCCCTTTTGTTGTGAGCTCAGAATTCACGAGCTCTGAGGGAATCTAGCATGTTACCCAGAATATATCCCAAGTGCTGCAATCTGTAAAAATTATTTTTGACTTTAAAGTTGTATGAGGTAAGTGTGCTTAACCTGGGTCCTTTCTGATGAGCTATGAAACACAAACAAAGTAGAATTTATCATAGCCTCCACAGGTAGACTTCTGAGTCATCTGTAATTGTGTTTATCAGCTAGTCCTACAATAAAAATGTTAACTTGTCAACTATAGAATTGCTCACAATTACTGGTATGCGTACAGAAGTAAAACACAATGTGTTTTCTAAAAACCTCGTTATAGCTAAACTCAAATTGAAGAAGCAGTGTTAAAATTTATTCCCCTGAAGAGACATGGTTGCTGAAGGTTATGTCTAAGATAGCAGTGTAATGGAAACAGGGCAAAATCCTCTCTACAGACTCAGTGTTCGGTGGAATCCAGTGAATTTTAATACCTGAAACACTCAGGATTGCTAGCAGTCCTAAATGAAGCTTTTGTAAATAGCCTCCCAACATCGCTGCACAGTGCAGTACTCCACAGTAATACTTAAGCTAACTCTGAAGGAAATACCTTGGTAGCTGCTAGCAGAATGACCATGTTAGTTTGATGCCCTGCCTGTGATAATTCCCTCTGCTTCTTAGTAAATGTTCTCAGATGGAAGTTTCTCTGCTGCAGTTGGGTGACCGAAACCACTGGCTTTGCTGTTCAAGATAAATGGCTGGTATATGTAATCAAGAGGAGATCTCCTGCTTCATATTTTTCTTAATGATTTAGATTATATTTTTAGGCTCAGGAGAGGTCAGGTCAAGTAGATCTCCTATAAAAACTAAGTAAATAATTAATCAAAGGCTTGAGTGATAAGCAGTAAAAATCAGGTTAGAATGATCTAGATTATGAATGTTCTTTTTAAATGAATAACCAAACTAGTCATTGTGGCTTTGCTTCATATAAAAATGGATATGTTCAGTAGTTCTCATGTCTTGCCAGCAGACTCCCTACATATCTGTAATAGGTGCTGATCTAATTCTATATGAAATAAATTATAATCACTCATACATAAGAGCATTAATTTGAAAATTAGTATCTAAAAAGACAAACCAGACAGCTTATCATAGTCAGCTAGCTATTCAAAAACACTCATCAGCCACCAAATTGTATCAATAAAGGAATATTAATTTTAAAAATCCCAGGATTAGCCCATGATTAGGCTGCGTCTGTTCTCTGCTGGAAGAGTAATGTATCATGGTGAATCACTCTAGAACTGTCAATTTAAAAAAATTTTTTTTTTTAAAGTAGCTGATTTGGCTAATTTGGTGAGACACTATGGTTCTTCCTTACTGCTAAACTTCCCTTACCTAGTAACCTAAGTACTTAATATCCAACTTTCCCATCTGAAAGAACTGTATAATCATGTTTAATTACATTGATATTAAACCTATCCTAACGTTAGTTGTAAAATCTATATCTACATACAGATATTAAATACACTAAATACAGTAAATTCTGTGCTTGTTTCTGTTATGGAGGAAAGACTAAAGCTTTTTTAAGGAAACACAGTATTTTGGTTTTTTTTTATACTTCATTCTGTGTGTGCAAGAAGTGACAAGTAGGACATTCTGAAACTGAGCGAAAAATAGAAAACAATCAGCTCTGTTACATGAAAATAGAAATCAATATCTGGTAGGAGTTAAACCTCCATTTTACTTTTTTCATCATATTTATCCATACATATATATAGAGATGGGAAGCTTTTTTGCCCCATGCGCAATCGAGTCAATTCTGAATCAAGATAATGGTCTGTCCATTGATATTATTTGGAGTTGAATCATAACTAAGAGTGCAAATAAATGACAATGTACAATACATTAAGCAAAATCTCCTCCTTGATTTCCTGGTTATAGATATCTGGTCTGGTTTCCCAACAGTCCTTTTCAATGCCTCAGTTAAACTCTTAAACTATTCCCTTAGTATAGCCAACAAATAACTGCAGGTTCTAAAAAAACCCAAACTTTCTGTCTGAATAGGCAGTTCAGACTGCTTTCTTTATAAAGTGCAGGATACAAATAAAATACCCTGGTCAGTGTCAGTACTGTTTTTCTGTATTCTTGATAATGCTGCTTTGATAAGACAAAAGGTCAGTATTGCATCCTGTAGATATAGTTCGTTTAAACAAACAAGAAAATGAAAAAAGCAGAGGGGGGCATGCTCGTACTAAAGAAGATTTCATTGAAATATATGCATAAACTTGCTTATGCAGGAACAATGCAAAATTTTCAAAGGGGCAGTGCAGAAATAACCACACAATAATAAAACTGGGGGTGCAGAGGAAGGAAACAGAAGGGGTGAATGTCCTGGTCACTTCTTGTTTGTGATGCAATTTCTTCTTCTTTCTTCAAGAAAAAACCCTTGATAAAAGGCAAGTAATAAAAAAGAGCTTGGGAAATTAAAAAGTGTGTTTCTGAGAGCAAAATGATTTCTCTTTAGGCCTATTTGTCATTGTTGACACAAAGATCCAAATCTTGATTTAGAAGTAAGAACAAAAGCAGAAAGAGAGTGCAATTGTATACCATAGTGACAGAAACTGTCAGAGAAGAAATGGCAAGTTACCAATATGTTTCTGAGAATCACAAACTTGTTTTGCAGTGATCTCCACTAAAATATTTCCTGAATGACCTACTAATTGGCTGTTACATTAGAAAATATAATGGTAGTATGTAGGTAGAAATCAACATAAATCGAGTTGCTGTGCCAGTTGCCTTTATCCTGTAATTAAATCCTTAGTTTATAATTTTTGTTAAGCTTCAAATACATCCATTTTACATCTTGGTTGTTGAGGTGACGAACTAAGACTGGCAACTCTACCTAGATCTCTGGTTCCTCTTTTATGGAAACACTGAATAGCATAGTACATGTTACACAGCAAAAAATGTTAGCTTAAGGCTAAAAGACCATGTAGTTAAAAAGGCTGTGCAGCAGAAGAGTCTGAGCTCAGCTGCCCAACAGCTGTTGCTGTTGTCTGCAGTATAAAATGTACCTGTCAATACAACCTCTTGCTGCTATCAAGAATACCGCTAGATCTGATCAATACTCCCAACCTCTTCCTTATAAGAGGACTTCTGCACCTGCAGAAGGTGTAGATGCTCAGCACCTTTGAGACTGCAGTCCTATAGCATCCAGTCTGCCAAGCACATTCAAAAGTCTGATAAAATTACTCTTTTCTTAGAAGTCTTCTTGACCTGATATACTTGTTTAGAAAATTACTATTTTTTTGAGTCATGATTTGTGGCATTTCTTATCTTTTTGCGGTATCTTCAGATCTTTTAATGTGGAGACAATGAACATAAATTCAGACAGTCTGAGGAGATTCTTCCCAGACATGGAATGTGCCAAATTGCTTGCTTGTTGATGTGGGCTGCAGCTACAATGCCTGTAAAGGGATTAAGTATTCCGCCAGAGTGCCCCCTCTGTCCTGTATTCCCAGAACAATTTGAATGTTGTGTCATAGCCATGTGCCATTTTGAGATCTGCACAGGCTCGCACATTTTCGACTCTGCAAATTAAGATATACACAGCTCTGAACCAAGAGTGTCTGGGGGAAGGGGACGGAATGCGCCCCTTCTTCCCCCTGGAAGAACCTCAGTGCCTTCAACACTTCATCCCTAAACAAGGCAAAATATTCAAAATACAGTTTTATGTGTGTACATTTTATTATTGAGTTATATGTGCAGTTTTCCTGGAAATTGTACATCTAGATAATTTATATATAAACCCCTACTTAAATTTAAAGCCTAATCTAATAATAAAAATCTAATATATAAGGACTCTATCTCCTGCTGCTTTGCTTGGTTTCTATTTCTGTTGTGTGATGACTTGAGATGAGGTTATAAAATCTTTGAAATAGAGACAATCTTTCAGGAAATGTGTCTGAATAAGGTCTATCTTTGTATCCCACTTTTCCTGAGTGGTAATACTACCATGGATAAGATTCATTTTCTCTAACTTCAGAAACGTATGTCTAAACCTGTCTTCTGGACTCACTTTGTATGCAGTAGAGGAAAAGCATTCATTTTTAGGATGTGATTCATCTTGTTCTCAGGTAGAAGTCTGTGGTCACTTAGTTTCCATGCCTGTCTGTAAGAGGCACTGAGGTGTTATGGATAAATTTATTTAAGGTTCCTCTTAAGTTGATCCAGTATATGTGATTTTTATCTTGATTATGGGTAAATAGGTAGTTGGTAATTATTTGATTAGTAATGGAAACTATAACTTTTCTGACTGAAGAAGATCCAATTCTACAGTGGCAGTTGACTTTAAAGATGAAAATTTCAGATTAATTTAAATTGCTTTAATATAGTTGTTTAATGTCATTCTAATGCATGATTTTACTGCTATCTTTAGCATAATCTTTCCCTGTCAGATATGCCTGTGTATTTTTAAAATTACAATGTGTTTTACTATCAGGACCTCAAAGATTATGTTCTGTGGTTTTGACTTGAGTTCATATATAGTGCCTATAACAATCTACCTAATAGGGCTAGCAGTTCTCTTTTTCTTGTGAATGTTCTGAGATCACATTGCCATCTTCTCCATTTATAGATTATCCCAGTGCAGTTGGTGCATTTCTTTTGCAGCTGTATTTGAGGCTGTTACTGTGTTCAGTTTTCTGAAAGTCATAGATACCTGTGGTAAATTCATTATTTGAAATTTCTTCTATATGATTTGTTAAACAGATTATACAGTGCTATTTCTTTCTCTTGGCTTTATAAATAGTCTTATGATATGTATTTATTGTATGTATAGTGATATATCGAATTAATATGTTAAAAGTGCTCAGGCAAAAATAGTTTCAATTCCCTGTGAATCACAATGGTAAATAAAATGAGTGACAGAAAGTTATGGGGAAACAATCTGGCACACTGTTTGTATTCAACACTTTCAGATTGAAAATTACCAAGAGATACAGATCGCTTCAAACAGCTCTCCATTAGATTGTACTATGTGCAGTACTAGCTGTAAGAGGGATGGAGGCAATGTACACCAGATAGAATGTGGAGAGAAGGAGACATTTCTGAAGCAGAGAGGCAACCTGCTCTATTGCCACCTATCTTTTTTTCTTCCAGTCTGGTATCCTTGGGCCACAAATACATCTGCACTTTTTCCTTGGACAGATTCCTGGAGAGTGGATGATGTAAGAGTTCCTGTAGCATACAAACTCCAAGTTTTTCCTGTATTGTTGGAGTACCTTTACCAAAAAATGTTCTTTGTTGTTTTGTGTGCCACTCTCTATTGAGAGACAACTTAGGTTTGGCAATTTGTTTGGTAATGTATATTCAGTATTTAATTCCTGGCTGGCTTTTGGGGTGGTTGACGAGCATCCTCTTCTTCTTTTGATCCCTTACTGAACTGCAGGATCCTTTGCAAAAAGCAAGGACTATTTTTCAAGGGTAGCTATCTGTGGATTTCACCAGTTCTATTCATTGTTTTCAGGTTCTAATGGTGTTACAAAGATGTGATAGATCTGTTGAGCCACTTATCATTTGTCTTGTGTTTTGATCAGTTGCTTTTATTCCCATAGTTTAAATTATGTATGGGTGGTTGTAGCCATGGTGTTTGAATTGATTTGTTTGACTTTGCTCCTTAAGTCATCTTCCTCTATGATTCAGCTCTGTTCTTTTTTCTAACATATGTTGGAGGAATTCTAAGCAGATTTCTGGGAAAACAGCCTTTAGCTGCCAGTGCCTTAATGATGTATCTCTAAGGCATCTTCCTCCAAATCATTGAATGTTCATTCAAAGACAATGAAACATTCTGCTGATACCATCAAATATAGTACTCTCTGTGCTGCACCACTTGCAGATATTTATGGGTTTTATTTTGAATTTTAAACACCAGCTTGGCTTACCTAGTAAGAAATGTTTTTTTATTGGTTCTTAATTTATGATTTAAGACTGGATATTCCATAATAACAGCTGGTACACCCTTTGCTCAGCATAAATTTATTTATTCCTGCAACTTTGTATGAAGCAGGAAGTCCCTGAAATCAGAGATGGTACTTAAGGTATATGTTGCTGATTCCTTAAGGAGCTTTATATCCCTGTGCCACTGAAATACACAATGGAAGCTTAAAGGGGTTTGGCTATAGCTCCAGCTTTTTCAGATAGTAATTTGTTAAGCATTATCTAGCAGTTCCAACTCCTTCCATGCAGAATTTTTATTTGTCTGTAAAATATTACTTGAAAGGATTTTACCCCATCTAATTAATTATTCCTATAATTACTTTCACTTACTCCAGTACTCTTCAGTCTGTAACTTTTTTAATTGGCTGCTGTTTTGGGAATAATATACTTTTGTTTAGGGCCCATCTGTTTTCTGGAACAGAATTAGTGATTAAGTATTCTTGCTAAAGTATAGCAATGAAAAAAGAATTCCACACATATTTTTTCCTATTAATACCTTCTACCCCAGGTTGATATAAAAAGCTAATTGCATTAACCTTTCTGCAGTATTCTATAGGATCATCCAAGGCTTCTTCCAAGAAAAAAAAAACCCAGCTCCTCTAATATAAAATGATCAGAACTATACTATTTTCTGTACATGTTATTTTCCTCTAATTCTTAAAAATACTTCCTCTCCACCACCCACCTTGAAAAGCAAGCCTGTGTATCCAGTATGCCACAATCTGTGTGGAATGTATGTGAAGAAATGGAGTGGGTTGCATTCTGGTGTCTGTCAGTGATACAAGTCTGAAGTAATTTTGTGGGGTGAGGTTAATCATGGAGCTTAGTGTAGCCTAAATCACTGTAAGTCTGCTATTGTAGCTGACCTACAGTTATTGCAAAGATATTTCAACCTACGTATTCCATTTTTTCCAAACATGAATAGACTAGGACGTAATATGAATTTCAAAACCAAGCCTTTCCTTTTGCATGTGGTCAGAAGCCTTTTAACATTTTAAAGCTAAGCCTTTGCTACAGAAACAATGTTGGTTTCAGTGCCAATATTGAATTGCGACTGGGATTTGCATGGAGGAACTCTGCAGCTGCTCGGCTGCGAATGTGTCGTGGTTTGAGCAGTCATAACAGAGATGCAGAGAAAGGGCAATTACAGCTCTTACTGTGGCTTGCCTTCCTGAGTATATCCATGCTGAACATATACTTGCAACAGTTACCAGGATCAACTGCTGCAAAGGAAAGCACAAGAAACTTACTGAAAAGCATTAACTGTTCATGAGTTTGAGTCTGAAGAGTCATCTTCCTCTTCTACTTTGTTGGTTTGGAGAGTAGATTTGGAATCCTAAAAGAAATATATCAAACCTTTACCATATTTCCTGGGAAGAAGTAGATTCGATAAAACCTGTCACTTATCATGGGGGGTTATGAAAGCTTTATGAAGACCTTTTTTTACTTTATCTAGTTCAGGAAAAGATATTACCTTCTTTCTAATAGCGCTCGTAAAGGTTATAATCTGTATAATCTTTTAATGGCATCATCAGAGGAAGTTTGGTTCTCTCTCTTTTAAGAGCATCATCCTCAGCAACTCAGTCCATTTTTCGTCATTAGCTATCCAAGTGAAAACAACATGCCAGTCTCCAGTGTGCTTTTTCACTGGAACAGCTGCCTAAATGATGCGATTTCAGTAATAACAATTTTTGCAAAGTAAAACAGCAGCGGGAGCATTAGTTAAGTGTGACACCATCTGAATACATTCTCAGCCTCACAATAATCAAGTGATAGTCTTTATTCTACACATAGTGAGTAATTTGGATACAAAACTACCTCTTGTGATAAAACTAAGTTTTTGTCTCCTAACAATTTTTTTCAACCGTACGACTAAGCTGAATTCTGAAAAAGCATAAACGTGGAGTCATATCTGCAGTTTGCATATTTATATTATTTCTTTCTAGTTCCCATATAATTTGGGCAGATTTATATCATCTTGGTATACCATGCTTCACTGCGTGTCAGTTATGATGCAAATTTGTGTTAGGACATGCTTTAGAGAAACAAATTCTGAAATGCCAGGAAATAATTGAAGTGCTGTTTGCTGGCATTCTGCCTACCTGGAGAAAAGACCGATGGGTATGTGGGATAACAGTTTTCTCACATGGGTTTAGATTGCTACTGAGCATATTGTTTCTGTCCTTTTGGTAAGGAAATAAGAGTAAGGTTTCCAGAACTTACCAGCAGTATTTCCAAGGCTCCATTCTGCTTTTCTGATCACCAGTCTACCATGGGGACCTTTGATTTTCATCATGGAGAAGGAACGGAGCCATCAAGCATGAAACTGCATTGCAGTTGACGACAAGTGCTGTGTGGATGGACCAAGAATTCAGGTGTGTTATACAGGGACAAGAGATCTAGAAGGAGACATGATTATAGATGGGCAGCAGAGGATGAGAGATATGGGAACATTTGGACAAAGTGCTGGTTATGTGGTACAGGATGAGACTCAGTAGAAAGCTCGGAAAATCATGTCCACAGCCCAGTAAGACAGCTGCTTCTGCCGCTGGAGTAGCTAATAGGACTTTCTGACCAGTCTAAGCTTGGGAACCCCTTTGCCACAAAACTGTGCTGTCAACTGATTCCTGACTTTCAAAAATAGGACAATTTCTTGAAAGAAGTAAAACTCTGTGTGTCCTAACAAACTAAGCATGGTACGGCACAGACTGCTGTATAATCTGTGGTATAGGTAGCAGCTTTAGAGCAATCGACAGCCTGGGGAAGAATCCTACAACTCTGCCAACTAAGCAGGTTCCGTAGCACTGCCCTGGATAGGATGTTCACAGTGATCCAATGGCCCATTTTTTTTTTAACGAACAATGTTCAATTTCTTTTTGATTGTAATGCAGAGAAAATCCTGTAAAATTAGACGGAGAAAGGAGGGTGCTGTATTGCTTCTGTTATTCTCCAAATGGGTAGCTCATGATTATTATACTCTTTTTACTCAGTCATTATGCTCTGAAATGGACAATAAAGATGAAGAATTGCTGTTTGTTATGCTATATAGTTTCTGGAGTTCAGTTCTATTTATGCTCTCAGAAGGAAAGCTTTAGTTTGCTGTTATGATCGATACTTATTATTTTTATGATATCTATGAAATTATACTCTAAGCTTGCTTAAGGTATAATGCCTTCTGGGATTTTCTATGCAAGGTTATATTTCTTTTTTTTTTCCTTCACAAGATTAATACTATAAGCAAAACTCCAATACGCCCTTCTATGATAAGCTAGGATATCACAGAATCACAGGTTGCAAGGAACCTCAGAGATCATCTAGTCCAACCTTTCTAGGAAGAGCACAGGCTAGACAAGATGGCCCAGCACCCTGTCCAGCTGACTCTTGAAAGTGTCCAACGTGGCCGAGTCAACCACTTCCCTGGGGAGATTATTCCAGTGGTTGACTGTCCTCAGTGTGAAAAATTTCCCTCTGGTGTCTAATCGGAATCTCCCCAAGAGCAACTTGTGTCCATTCCCCCTTGTCCTCTCCATGTGACTCCTTGTAAAAAGGGAGTCTCCATCTTCTTTGTAGGTACCCCTTAAGTACTGGTACGTGGTGGTGAGATGCCCTCTGAGCCTCCTTTTCTCAAGGCTGAACAAACCCAGTTTTCCCACCCACTGCACAGACCACTTGTCTAGGCCATAACACATTAATTTCTCCAGGAGGAGGCTGTGGGGGACTGTATCAAAGGCCTTGGAGAAGTCCAGGTAGACAATGTCCACTGCCCGCCCCATGTCAACCAGGCAAGTCACCCTGTCATAGAAGGCCACCAGGTTTGTCAAGCACAATCTGCCCTTAGTGAAGCCATGTTGGCTTTTCCCAATCACGTGCTTCATTTGACTTGTGAGGGCTCCCAGGAGGATTCATTCCATAACTTTCCCAGGGATTGAAGTAAGGCTGATGGGCCTATAGTTACCCGGATCCTCCCTTGAGCCTTTCTTGTAGATAGGGGTAACATTTGCCTTCCTCCAGTCCTCTGGGACATCCCCCGTTCTCCATGACTTCTCAAAGATTATGGAGAGTGGCCTTGTGATGATGTCAGCCAGCTCTCTCAACTGCAGAGTAAACACTTATTTTTGTAATCTTCACTGGCATCAGAAAGACTATTTACATATATGTAGAACTTTGTGATAGCTTCAGAATAGTCTGCCAAGGCCTCAGAAAGTGATTTTTCAGGTTTTTTTTACATATTTGGTTTTGTTATTATTCCTTAGAATGTCAATATTTTACTGTTGGAACACATTCTAAGACTGTTCCTCCTGCAAAAAGATATGCATATCTGTATGATAGTAGTAGTCTTACATAAAATATATTATCTGCAGCAATATGGTAATGAGCTCAAGCAGTATTTTAAACTTCAGGGAGATTCTTTTTTTCGTGAACATTTAATTGGAGGGTAGTAGTGGGAATATAAAGAGAATCAGATCATGAAGTTGCAGTTCTGTCAATGTTTGGGGTGGGTTTTTTTTGGTTTTTTGTTTGGTTGGTTTTTTTAAGTAGCCAAAATAAGTTTTAAATAGCGTACTGGTTTGTGAAAGTACCGCTTGAGGCATTAGATTCCCGATCTTGCTTCGTAAAATATAGAAAGCTGAAAAACTTACTGTGATATGGCAGAAGTTGAGCAGAACAGATCTGAGGTAGCGTAACCAGTTCCTAGACCATAAGGTAGGAAGTATTTGCACAATACAGTGAAACTTTTTATTTTTTTCAAATCTGACGTACAGGGTGAAAGAGGCATTTTGTGTGTATTTGCAGTATGTATGAGCTACCAAAGAGATCCCCAGGATCCTGTATTACAGTGCACACACAAGAGTAGACTTTTAAGATTGTGCAGTGATGGAACAGGACACCTGTTCAGAATTTTGAGAAAGGGATTAGCATTGTTGGAGCAGGTCCAGAGGAGGGCCACAAAAATGACCAGTGGCATGGAACACCTCTCCTGTGAGGAAAGGTCAAGGGAGTTGGGGTTGGTTCAGGCTGAAGAAAGAGAAAGCTGCAGGGAGACCTTATTGCAGCCTTTCAGTACTTAAAGGGGGCTTATAAGAAAGATGGGGACAGACTTTTTAGCAGGGCCTGTAGCAATTGGACCAGGGGTAATGGTTTTAAACCAAAAGAGGGTAGATTCAGACTAGATACAAGTAAGACATTTTTTACAGTGAGGGTGGTGAAACACAGGAGCTAGTGCCCCAGAGAGGCTGTAGATACCCCATCCCCAGAAACATCCACGGTCAAGTTGGACGGGGCTCTGAGCAACCTGATCTGGCTGAAAATGTCCCTGCTCACTGCAGGGGGTTGGACTAGGTGACCTCTAAAGGTCCCTTCTGACCCAAACCATTCTATGATTCTGTGCTGGTGAGCCCATACTCCTTGGGTATATGAGAATTTTCTCTGTCTTGTCTTTGTCATTATGGGATGAGAAAGAATGATATTTGTCCCCTCTACTTTCACCCTGCTCTAGCTAAACCATCATGACAGCTTCAGAAGGATGACTCCCCAGTGAGATGTTTGAGGACACCAATGCCTTTTGCAGTAACTTTTTGTTTCAGAGAGATGAGAACTTCAATATGATGGAGTTGTTCTCCTGTCTTGGCTTTTCTATGGTGTTTAACTGACTGCAGCAGAACTGCATGTATTAAATTCGAATTTGATTTACCTAACAGTTAACCCTTCAGTGCACTGTGGAATTAGCATGAATTGCAGGTCAATGGCATAGTTAGAACGGAGACAAAATGTTGTACCTGATCAGTTGCAGAGATCGGCAAAGAACTGTCACTTCGATAGAATTAGGATCGAGAGCACTCTCTTGTAGGAAACTTGGTATTCAAAAGCTGTGAATTTCTTGAGATTGATATAAGTAGTGAAATGGAAGAAAGCACAACTGCTTTGTCTTTGAAATTAAAATGTCGGCTTTTAAAACAACTTTTCTAAAAATTTTTCTGAGTTTAGTAACTTTCTGTCATGGTGTAACCTGGCAGGCAGCTGAACACCACACAGCCATTCGCTTGCTTTCCCCCCAGTGGGATAGGGAAGGGAATCGGGGGAGGAAGTAAGACTTGTGAGTTGAGATGAAGAGTTTAATAGGGCAGAAAAGGAAAGGAAAACAATAATGATTATAATGAAGGAATATACAAAATATGTGATGCACAATGCAGTTGCTCACCACCCACCGACTGATGCACGGCCAGTCCATGAGCAGTGGCCCCAGCCAGCTTTCCCATAGCTTATATACTGAGCATGGCGTCACGTGGCATGGAGTGTCCCTTTGGCCGGTTGGGGTCAGCTGTCCCAGCTGTGCCCCCTCCCAGCTTCTGTGCATCTCCAGCCCTCTCAGTCGGTAGAGCATGAGAAGCTGAAAAGTCCTTGACTTAGTGTAAGCTCTGCTTAGCAACAGCTAAAACATCAGTGTGTTATCAGCATTATTCTCATCCTAAATCCAAAACACAGCACTGTACCAGCTGCTAGGAGGAAAATTAATTCTATCGCAGCTGAAACCAGGCCACTTCCATATTCTGGACGAAGTCTTCATATTTGGTCAAACTCTGCTGTTCTTTACAACAGTGAGATTCTGGGTAATTAATTTTCTTATTGTTACTGTCAATTAATTGGGATATAAATTTGTTACATTAAAGGTGCGCCATGTCACAGAAGAGTTGGCAGGAATAATCTGGGAAAAGTCTGTGCTTGAACATCTAAAGCAACAGGTAAAATGTTATTGAATGACATATGATGTTCTTAAAATAGCAAAGTGCTCATATGAGCTGCAGAATGATGGTATGTGAATAAAGGAGGGATTTTTACTACGCAGTATCATTTACGTGCTTGCATCACACCTTTGGGCAATGAAGTTAATGAAAATCTTGATACCTGGAAAAAACTCATGTGCAATTTGAGTCGCTTAAAAGTATGCAGTGACTGGGGACAGAGGCAGCTACGGGCTGTACCAGGCATTCCCCCTCTGGAAATCACGCCTGGCTTCCCTGGGAGCGGGGACGTGACCGCGGGCGCCCGGTCCCGCCGTGGGAGCGGGGAGGAGGCTGCCGGGGCCGCGACCCCCCTGCCCGGCGGCGCCCCCTCCCTCCCCCCCCTCCCTTCGCCCCCAGCCCCTGCCTCCTCTCTTCCCCCGCTCCGCTCCGGCGGCTCCCGGCCCGCCGCCACTCCCCTCCGCCCGGCCCGCGTCCCACGGCGCCGGGGGGACATAAATCCCTCCCCGGCGGCGGCGGCTCGCCCGTCCGTCGGCAGCCGGCCCGGGGCGATGGAGGCGGCGGGCGGCCGGGCGCTGCCGTGCCTGCTGGCCGCCCTGGGGCTGCTCTCGGCGCTCAGCGCCGCCGGGACGCTCTTCCTCCTGGCGCAGTGGCGGGAGCTGGGCGCGGCGCTGCGGGAGCTGGAGGCGGCGCGGCCCGGCGCGGCCAACGGCTCCCTGCGGGACCCGCTGGGGCCCGGCCGGGGCCCCCCACCCGCCGCCGGGCCCGGGCCCGGCCGGGGCCCCCCACCCGCCGCCCGCAGCAAGCGGAGCCGCCGCGGGGAGCGCGCCCGCGGGCACGTCCGCGCCGAGAACGACGAGATGCTCATGCTGATGACCTACTCCATGGTGCCGGTAGGGCGGAGGCGCCCGCCCCGGCGGGGCTGGGGGGCGGCACCGCCTGCGGCTGCCCTCCGGGGGGCCGCGCCGCTGCCGGCTCCTGCCGGGGCGAGGGCGGGGGCGGCGGCGGGACCCGGGGTGGGGGGAGAGCCGGCAGCGCCGGCGCTGGCCCCCCCGGTACCGGCCCGGAGCCCCGGGGAGAGCCGGGCTGAGGCTGGGCCCGGCTTCGGCCCGAAGAACCCACGGCGCGTGCGGGGGGACGCTCCCGTTGGCGGCGGCAGGTCCGGGCCGCTGCGAGGCTCGCGTGGGGCAAAACACCCAGCCGGTGCTTGGGGGAGCGCAGCGCCTGCCAAACGGTGGCTGCCGGCTGTAAACGCTGAGGTGCTAGGAGTTGAGGGGCCGTATAGCTTACAGGTTATGATTAAACTTTTAAAACGGTAGTTAGGTAGGCAAATGGAGCGAAGTTGTTTGTTAGTAGCGTGGATTTAATGAAACTTCAAAAGTTTAGTTGCAATAAGAAGTCAGCCTTCCAGTTTCCAAGGTGTCAGATTTTTAAATCTCTGCACCGCTCATGGAGGAGAGCTGTATGTCCTTTGGCAACACTGCATAGTTTTTTGCAATTCAGTGGCAAGATTATCCTTGCTTGGGAGGAACTAGGTCATGTAGCTGAAAAAATATGTAGGTCATATAGTTGAAAAACTTTGAATAGATAGAAAAAGGAAGCGCTTGAGTGCCATGTTTTTTAATTGTCACCTGAATTGCACTGATTGGTAAGAATAATGCTGCTGAGATAATTGGAGGGTCCCAAAGCAAGTTGTAATCATTTCAGCAACCTCAACAAAACCATCTGGATTAAAATGTGGTTTGAATTAGAGCACACATGGACAATGTGTATTTTACAAATTACAGGGTAGAAGCCACGTGTTTTTGAGGGGTGTGAGGGGGAAGAGAACCAGCAAATTCTGATATTCAAGACCAGTTAGCTCTTCTTGGCTAATTTAAATTGAGTCTAAAACTTTGGAACGTAAGAGCTGTTTTAGTACAGCCTGGAATCCAGTAAATTCTCAGTATGTATCTGACAGAATTGAAATCCGTAGTCAAATATAGTTTGATTTTGCAGCAACAGAATACTTGCAATCAAAATACTTGTCCTTTATTTGAGTCTGTTAGATTTGTCACTTGAAGCTAATGATGCATTAATTTTAAAAATACAGATTGAAAGCGGCAAATAACCCTGCTAGGACTAAACATCAGTCTGCCTTTCTGATTGACTTACACTTGTTCGTTCTGTCTTTTGGGACTAGTGCATTCCATTATTTGTAGATAGAGTAATTGTACAAAGACGAATACATGTGCAACTGGGTAAATATGGTCATAAATTGTCACATATTGTACAGCCCTGAAATAATAATATTTTTCTTTTCAGACTATAAACAGCAGACTTTCCTATAAACAGTTGAGGCATGTCCAGTGCTTGTGTTCATAACATTCTCATTTCTGCTGGATGTTTTGATGAGTTGCAGGACTCTTTGGAGTGTTGACTCTCAGCAGGCAGGACATGTAACATGAACGTTTGCCTGGCCAAACCCCATGTATTTTGTAAAGATGTCTTTTTAACTGATAACTTTTAGTCTACTCTAGATTAAAAGCATCTGTATGAATGTCTCCTCCAGCTTGGTTTTTATAAAGTCTGTCATTGCTGAGATTAAGTATTTTGAATGGGCGAAAGTTATTCCAAGATAAGAAATCACTTACTTGGAACATAGGTCATCTTCCTCACTGGATATGCTATGCTGGAAAAGTATACATCATTTGATACAAACATAAAATAAAATTGAATGTAATTTTTATTGGCTGATGTTGGCTTTTAATACCTTCCACTGGCAGAGACAATGCATGGACAACCACGCCTGTTTGACAGTAATGGGTGAACATTAGTGCCTAGATGATGTATGGAGTTGTCCGCCCATTATTTTCTTCATATTTTCAGTAAGGTATATTGAGCAGATTCCTATGAGAGAAACACTGCTGGAAGAGGTGGATGGTGTCACAATATTAAGGCAGTTCTGAATAGTTTATCCTCATAAGCACAGGGTGGACAGTTGTATGTTTGTCTTTGGAGTTATTTCTGTAGGCAGAGTAAACTAGATAATTTTATGGCATGCATTGTTTTCAACTTTATTTTCTATGCAATATTAGGTCCGAGTGATGGTGGATTTATGTAACAGCACAAAAGGGATATGCTTAACAGGTATGTTTATTGCCTTAAGCATTATACCTGAGTCACCTTCAGGAATACCGAATGACAATGTTTTTCAAGAACTTGAGGTCAGTGGCTATGTCAAAGAACTATGCTATTTACTTTATCGGAATTTACATATCAATTGGGTTATTTATTTTAAACAAGATAACATGCTCTTTTGGGACTTATCTATACCTATTTACTATAAATGCTGGAATTTAAGGAGTTCAGCTGATGTTTACTTGGAGCTATTTCTTTCCCATGTAATTTTCATAAGTAAATTTAATAGATTTGGGTGTTTAAAATACTAGTTGAGGTTTAGTCTTGGTATTTTTGTGTATGTCCCCATACTTCAAGGCTAACAGGGGATGAACATATATGGTATAGAATCTTGCTTCCATTGTTGTAACTGTTGTGGAGTAGTGGGGCTTAGATGGGGAGTGTGTTTGCCTCCCCTTCCTTGGACCACGATAACAGGATGTTGGGTTTCCCGTGTTACCAGTGAGGTGTTGGAACAGCTGATGGCTGGAACAAGAGAAGATTTGAGAAGATTCTATGTGATTTGGTGAAGAGCATGTCAGGTATTAGCCAGCTAAGGGCTATGGCCCAGCTTTGAAGTCTATAACAGACTGAGTTGTGTTCTTTTTGGAAATGAGATTGGAAATAAGCTACTTTTTATGACTTTAAGAAAACACTTCACTTGCTGTCTGGTTTGTATTTCGAAATGGCTATAAGGTAAATTTGGGTCAACTGATCTGAACGTAAAGGAGAATTACCATAGTACACACAGATGTTAGATACTACTTCTGAAACTGTACATCAGTCCTGACTGCAACTGAGGCTGAACCATAGATAAACTAGAGGTTTATTTCTCTGGGGTCCAGACTCCTGCTACTTTGGTTCTTTCTGCACCTTTTTGCTCTCTTGACAGTATTAAACTTTGTCTCTATTACTGGCTTTCTCTGCTAGAGGCCTCTGAGACTTTTGCTACTTTTCAAGCACCTTTCTAGTTTATCTTATGATTACAAAAGGATAATCAAGAGCCTCAGTTTTTGAGTTGAAGAAGTAATTGGATGCACTAATGGACTTAACATTGTAGTGTGGAAAAAATGGTCATTTACTGGAAAATTGGCAGAAAGATGTTAACTGATATTACTGGCTGTACTGATTAAAAGGGATAATTGCTGTAATGGTACTATAAAATGGTTTTCACTTTACTAATAATGCTTTCTAATTAATGCTGAAAATTGTCATCTTTAGGGAAATCTAGTAATTACTGTTATTTTCTGTTGTAGAGAGTTTTGTTGAAACAAGACAGTACTTTGTTGGCTGGTAAAAATGTCTGCAGAACTAATTTGGCTCTTTGTTTGCAGCTACCACCTTTCTTTGTATTCTTCTAACCTGCTTTTCCTGTTTGTGGTTTTCCTTTGTTGTTGTTCTTTTGTTTGTTTGTTTTTAACGTGTATTGGGGATCATATAAGATAAATCTTGTTACAGAAACATTTTCTGGTTTACCTTGCTTTACTCTTGCCTGCTATTCTTTCCTGTCTTTAAGGCCCTGTATTTGTACTAAGTCAGAGAGAGTGAGATAGATATTTTTGTATTACATGTTGCTGAATAACTGAAGCAAGTCCAGATTCTAACACATCAACCAGGTTCTATGGGGAGCTTGGTCCAGTCTGGAGACCAATTACATGTGAAAAGCCTGATTGTGATTTAGACATAGTTAATAGGCTTGACAAGACCTTTTTTCTTTTTTTTTCTCTCTGTTTAATTAGTCTGAATCCTGAACTGCAATAAAATACCCATAAAACACAGAGGAGTGCGGCATGTACTTTTACTGTGTATTTTCAACAGGATTTTTAATTCTGACATTCATCAGTATTGTAAAGCTATTCTTCATCTACCACAACAGGATCCTGGAGAACACTTACATAAAGGAAATTTAAAGATTGTTAGGTGCCTTACAACCATGGCATTGCAAAGTGAGATTACATTGTAGAGGTGGTTGTTTGTCAAACCTTTATCGACTGAAATTTGCAAAAAGCAACATGTATGTATATATGTTATTGCTTTTAAGGATACCCTTTCAGTAAGTCTGACTTTCTGCTAATGCACAATTAGTTGTTTATAATACAAACCAGTTAAACCCATAGGTGTTAATTTTGCAATGTTCTGATCTAATGCTAATCATTTCAGTTTGGAATTGCTTTTTGTTTTCTTGATAGGTTAAACTCACTATTTCTTCTTTTATGTGTTCTTTTGCATGTTCTTGTTGTAGGCCCCCCGGGTCCCCCAGGTAAGATACTTGTCCAATTGCAGTAACATTTTTGGGTGATTGTAACAGTTGCTGGTACAAAATGTTGAAATGTAGAAATGTATCTTTTACAGAATAGTCTTCCTTTGCTAATTAGAATGAAGGAGGATTGAATGACTGCCTGCCTTTATAATTTTCCTATTTAGGTCAATTCATGCCCCTTCTGAGAGGGGGGAGGTTTTGGACATTATACTTTTCTAGTGGAGGCAATAGCATAGTTTCACATTTGCTAAAACATACTTGATCAAAACCAGATGAAGTAAGTAGCATTTGGCTGAAGAGAGGAGTATATATATTTAAAAAACCCCAAGGAAACTGATATTGTAATTTAACACTAAAAACATCTCTTTAAAAAATATGGGTTACTGATTCCAGCCTCCTGCCTTCTCCATAACTTTCCTCCTTTCTTATTTAATTCTCTCTTTCTGCTCCCACTGGTGTGGTTGCTAGGCTATAAGAATGGTTACTTGATTTATTTCTGTGCTACTTTAGCTGTGGTTCTGCTTAGAATAATTCTCTGTATCAGAAAAGTATCGGGTGCTTTTTGTTTGTGGGGGTTCAAATAGCAATGAAGAGGGAGTGATGTATCAACCGATTGTGGTTTGGCACTACAGTACTCTGGACAAGTAGGTAAATGCTTTTCTTGTGTTAGATTAGTCTGGCTAATATCATAAGCAACTTTAAAGCCTATGGGGCTTGTGGAAGGTGTTATAGTCACTGTGAAATTCAGAAATAGGATGGGCCCCCACTGTGTTTGTCCTTGAAGTGGAATCCAAAAAGCTGATCTGTGCTGGCGTTAATTTAAAATGTGTACAGGATTCATTGCAGTCAGTTTTCTTAAACTAAGGCCAGGGTAAAAAAGCACCTTACCTTTACGTTTGGTTTCACAGTTTGTTTGTTTGTTGTGGGTGGGTGTTTGTATTGTTTGGTTTGGTGGTGGGTTTTTTGTTGGAGGACACTTTATTGGCATGGAGAACATAATGGCCAATTAGTGGATTTTGTATGTCTAAGGAATACATATATATACACACACACCCCCCCTTAGTAGAGATGAAGATAAATTTTATTTAACAGTGAAAATTCAGTTGTGCTGTTTTGTTTGCTCAGGGCCTCCTGGACTTGATGGGCTGCCCGGCTACAATGGATCAGATGGTGTCCCAGGTATACCAGGACAAAAGGGAGAACCAGGAATAAATGGAAAAAGAGGAAAAATAGGTATTTTTTTTTCTGGTGGTTGTTTAAAAAAGAAATCCTTTCTTTACTGTTATATTCAGGTGTAGTTACTTTTAGACCTTTGTAGGGGGAGAAGGGTTTCAATGTTTTAAAGAAGGTCCATGTTGCAGAATTCTGTAGCATTCATTGTTTTACACTAAACTTTGGTGTAGGTTACTTCAGACTTACTCCACAGTGAGGAAGATGCTATACATACACTACAGAATATTGCAAATTAAAGCTATTGAATGCATTTAGTTGAATCTCAGTATTCTGAACTTGCTAGTAAATATTGTTATTGTAAGAATATTTCCATTCCATCAACCTGCCAACACAATGGCCCTTTGACTTTAGACATCTTAAAAAAAGAAAGCCAGAGTTTGGGGGTGGAAGTTGTTATATAAACCTTGGAGCAGCATTTTTATTTAGTCTCAGATAAACTTTGTAATGCAGTAGGGTCTCAGGTACTATTTTAATGTAGCTGACACAGATGAGGCAGCTCTGCTAAATAGCCCATAGGCTGCGTATAGCCCACAAGCAATCTTTCATGTTGGTCAAGGAAACTATTTCGTCTAACTTGTTGATTTCACAATGACACGTTTCCGCTAAGAACAGAGGGAACCAGCAGCGGGAGTGCTGTTGTCACTTGGCTGTCCAGCTCATCAGCACGTGAGGAAATGGAACAGGGCTGGCTAGAGAGAACAGTAGTAGACTGGGCACGTGAGGTTCAACAGATCACTGTGCAGTAGCTGCAATGGCGGTAAGCAGTTACTGTGTTCAGAGCCTGTAAACTATTGTGAAGTTGTAAAGCAGTAATTGGTGATGCACAATAGCTATGTGCGAGCGCTGATGGATAATTGGTGCCTTCAAGGCAGAGTGAGAAAGCAGCAGGCTGTGTGTGGTAGGAGGGTAAGGGGGCACAAGGGCAACAGAATGGTAGAACCGAGAGGGGGTGGAGAAGAGGAAGGGTATGTTGATGAGTAGACAGGCTGATATTAGCGGGTTGGCATTTATAGCGGCCCATCTATTACGCTGGCTTTTGCACCTAGCTGTGTGGGCTTGCTGGCAGGTACAAACGGAACAATTGTCTAATCTATCTTGAGACATTACGTGGTCTGTCACTTTAGTATCCTCAACGAATTTTTAAAATTGGGAGAGAGAACTGGTCTTCAGAGAGTCAGGTGGCAATTGTGCCAAAGACACGTTTCAGATTTCACCCCCATACTGTAATTCTGTTTCTGATTTCACAAAATCAATTTAAATATTAAAACCATATGTGGAAAACCAAGCATTTTCTTCTCAAGTATTAATAAATGTAATTTATTTGAAACCTATGCCTGTGAGAACATTGATGTTTCTATTTGTACAACTGTTTTATGTTTCTTCCTCCTAAAGCAAGAAAACACTAACTGCCGCAAAAGTCGAGGGTGCAAAGTTTCGATGTTTCAGTTGTATGAACACACCACTGTTTTCCTTACTACAAAGGGATATCTTTTAAATATCTATCTTTACTACATGATCAAGCGCAAAGAGTATACGCACTGATCATGCTTCTACCATGCATAGAGGGAGGGTTCCAGTAGCTACATGAAATGTTACTGGGTAGCTGTATCAATGCTCTGTTGGGACAATGGAAAATGTTAAAAGTGCAACGTGCACTGTAACGTTAGTGCACAATGACTGTAAGAAAAAGTCTAGAAGAACCATGAAAATGCCCTTCTTTAATGCCTTACACATGTGACAAAATAAGTTACTTCACATCTTTCCTTAGTATTCCTACTTACCCAGAATTTTGCCAGCCAGTATTAACAAGGCCCAGGTCTGTATATTTCGTGTTCAAAACTGAGATCAGGTGAAGAATGTATTACTTGTACCAAATGGATCGTACACGGTTTCCCTTCATATTAGGTTACAACGTTGTTTTGAAATTGGAACGAATTACAGCTATCCAGTTAAATACAGGTGAAAAAAACCAACTAGAGTGAATTCCCTTTTTGTATTAAAAAAATGTGTTGATTGATGCTTAATATTGGAATGGTGTTCTTGGTACTGAAATGCTTTTTATTTGTAGGTATACCAGGACCAAAAGGTGATCAAGGACAGAAAGGAGAACCTGGAGAAATGGGTTTACCTGGCAAGGATGGCATGCCAGGAGGAAAAGGTGCAAGAGGAGCCAAGGGTGAAAAGGGGGATGCAAACAATGATGTGATATTAGAAGGTAGGAAGAAGTACTCTTAGGAGCTCTATTGCAATATGTACTTGGCAGAAAAAGATATACTCTGCTCTTGAAGCATGAATGTGATCTGCAAGAGTAGGACCAACCTGCATGACCATGTTATCCACAGTGAAGTCTGAGTATTTTTCTGCCCAGGAGATTATGTTCTCTTTGTAATGCAAGTCTTCAAAAAAACTTTTCTGCTTGGGCTTTGGGTTGAGGTGTACATGAATTTCACGATTTCCAGTACAATTCCAGACAGTTGACCTCTTTCTGCTCTTTCTTGCAGTGTAGTTTTATTTTTCTATGAGAAAATGAGGGCTAGATTTACACTCAGGAATATATGAAGCAGCCACAAATATAAGCTGTGTAAAATTACAGCACTGTAGCCTCTGAAGTTGAAGTCTTAGAATACAGTAAGTAGAAGGCAACAGTGCTCTAATGTACCTCTAATACAGACAGATAAATTGCATTGATATCCTACAACTTGTGAAGATCTGTATCGCTCACCTTCTAACAAACAGCATCCTAGTGTTCTGTATGCAGAGACCTCTTCAGAAGGGAGAGGCTGTTTTAGAGATATCTCAAAGTCTGTCATGAGGACACATATAGTTCTCTGCAGGTTGCCTGTTGCCTACAGGGCCTGCAACACTGTACTCTGTTTTGTACCCAGGTGCAAAAGGTGAACCTGGACCACCTGGGCCCCCTGGACCACCTGGACCCCCAGGGCCTCCAGGAAAACGTAAAGATAAAGGTAAAGCACAGCTTCAGGAGAACATATACAGCAGCAAATGCACAGGTTAGTTCTTCCTAGTGTTCTTTTTAGTATTATAAACAGGTTCAAGATTAAAACCATTGCTCCAGGTCTCACAAAACAGTAAGCATGTGTTTAATTTTGCTGGCGTCAGTAAAACTGCACAAACTTAATGCTGTGTATGTGCTTAGGTGTTTTGCTGAAATATAATTTGGATAAGGCAGCAAGCTATGTCCAGTATTAGTCTTTTAATTGTGCTATGCTAATGCTCAGGCAAAGTATTTACACATGGTGATTTCTTTTAATGGGGTATACTTGGAAAGGAAGAGAAATGCAGTTAAAATTTTTTAGTTTTTAAGCGCTGAATTTTAATTTTACATGTAAATATACACCTGTTAACCAGTCTACGTTTCACTGTATTCTATAAAATGAAATTGCCTGATCATTGGCAGAACTGAAGCAAGTTTGAATTAGCTAAGAATTTTAGAAGCTGGAGGAATACAAAAGGATTCTCTGAGACTTGGGTCCGTTTGAATACGTAAGCTTTGGAGCAGGGCAATCTTTATTTCTTTTCCTTTGTTGCTTTTTATCAGTATTATATTCTGAATGAATGGTGGATCATGAGGCCCTTTTATTTCCTTTACTGTAGCTGTGTTGGTGAGATATATGGCTAATTCCAATATTCAGAAAGGAAAAACTAAAGACAGAGTAGATTCCCTTCAAACTGTGGCTGCAAATTGCACAGCAGATACTGTTAGAACCAAAATATGAGCATGCAGACTACCAGGTTATAGACTGTATAGCAGCTGCTCCACTTCAGCAAAAAGTCACTGATTAGGTGCTGATGTAATGAAGAGTTTGCATGAGATATCTCTGGCATGGTTTTCAGGTGTGCTGGATATCAATTAACCCTCATAGATTGAACTTGATATTGTGGGTTGTTGAAAAACCATGTCCACGTCAGTGTTTCATGTAACAACTTCTACCCATGTCTTAGAAGATCTTTTCTTCAAATAGATTGAAGTTGTGACTCAGATAAAATCCGTGTGTGTGTGTGCGCTCATGTGCCCGTATGTGGCTTTTAAAGAGTAGTGCTGCCTCTGCTGTGTGGAGCACATATAGAGAAAGTTAGTTGGCATATATCTCCTCCTTCAGCAGATGGCTGGCTGGAAGTACTCTGCAGTCTCAAACAGTGGATTTTGTAAATACATCAACAGATATAGTGTACTGAGCATATTTTTTCCATGCCTGAAGTTTATATGGATTTAAATACATTAACAATATCTAAATACTTGGTGGAAGAAAGTGTTTGTGTCAACATGATACCAAAGACTATATTCATATTCTAAAAACCTTCTATGGTAAACACATTTCTTACTATACTTGTACAGATATTTATATTTATCATAGATAAATTTCATTTTAAATTGGATTTTTCAGATAGGCTTTGAATTTCTTTTGCACATTTGAGTGCGAATAGCTTCTAAGAGGTTAACAGGGACATTGAGACTCTGTGAAAGTATTTGCGACTTTTGTAATCAACTTTATTTTCAACAACATTGAAAAGAAAATGTAATCTCTGTGATCTTTGACTTCTCTAATGCTCTAAACAATTCTGTTTTGAATTAGAAGTATTAAATGAGGGTTTGATTTTTCTAATGCTTTTCAGTGCCAGTTCAGGCACACGGGGCAGGGAGAGTGGGTGCGGTTGGGAAGGCTGGTGCTTGGAAATCAAGGGTGTTCTTACTCATTTTGTTGTGAAAATCAGCAGCCATGTTTTAAAAGTATTTCAAGATGGATGTCTGAAGTTGCTGGACTTAATGAAAATTTTGGCAAAAAATGTTATCATATATTCCTGAAGACTCTCTCTCAAAAAAAATCTGGTTTTGAGATTTGCATTTCAAATTATTTCTACATACTGCAAGAGGAGAGCCTCTTTTCTTTTTTTTTTTTTTTTTTTTTTGGCCAGTACAGAATTAGCAGTAGAAGGTGAGAGGAGCTGATTGTTTGGATGCTCAGGAGCATGGGTTTTACAACTATTGTGGTATTGTGATAACTGGAAAATTTTGGTTCAAGGTATTGGCTGAGTATGGAAAGCAAAGAGAAGCTGGTGCAAGAACAGCATTGTATTTCTAGCTTACTCCAGCTTGAGAATGGAAGCAAACTTTTGGTTTTGGATCTACACACTGGATCTGCCTGTTCTTGTTTTATACCCCTGGATGGTATGGCATTCGGGATGATAGTTGTGGATTTCTGTGACTGTTGCTACCTCTACAGTTCTGGGATGAATTTTTCTCCCAGCTGTTTTCAGGGAGCTCAGAGTGATCCTATAAAAGAATAGCAAAGGATGTCTCAATTACTAATCTTCCACATCTCTGGAAAAGAGAGTTATCTGTGACAGTGTTTGGTAAAGCGGGGTTTCTTTTGTAATCGGGAATGTAGTTTCTTGATAGGCATACCAAAATGGTATGCACAAGAACTTCATGCAGATATTAAATGTGAAACAAGCAGAACAATTTGTATGTCTCACCATCAACAGGGTGATACGTTTTTATGTCACAATCGTTCTGCACAGTTTGTTGAGCTGAAAAATCTTTTTAAAATATTATAAATGCTATTAACAAGTGAACATTTAATACTGGGTGGAACATATATAAATTGTTTCCGCCTCTTATTTTTAATATAGCATGTAATTGTAATTGTAGCAGCATGTAAGAACCTCAGTCGGGAGCTTCTGGGCATTGAAGTATCAGAACAGAGCCCAAAAAGCCTCCTTACAATGGAAAGTAGACAGCTGGAGCAGAAATCTCATCCTATTTGAAATTCAGAAATGCATGAACTGTTGTACAAGACAAAATTGGACCATTTACTCAGGTAGCCTCTTTTCAAGTGTTGAAACAGACTGAAGTGCTTTGCCAGATAAGCTATCTGGTGGATTTCTGATGGATTTTAAATCTTGGTGTGCAAATGGGAGTAATACTCAAATAACTCTGCAAAGATGAGATCTTCCACAATGAGCATTTACGGTTTATGAGTCAGTAGGCTGCAAGATATTATTACCAAAATTCAAAGAATAAAACAGCTTTTGTAATTAAATATTCATATCCCTTTGAAGAAAACAGAATGAGTGATGATTTACAACTGTAATTAGCTTATTACATAAGAATACAAGAATGGTTTCTTTAAATTAAATTTTGAATCAGGTAGAACTTTGTCTTTAAGAGAGGAGAAAAATACACCTGAGCTTCTACCTAATTAGTTCTCAATGGTACTGTTAGCTAAATTGAAAAGAAACAAAACATCCCTGCTCCATACTCCCTCGCTCCATCCTTCTCACCCTCCCCAGACAGACCAGATCAATAGTTTTAATGTCTTGTAAACTCTATTAACTCTCAGCCAGAATATTTTATGATAGGAATCAGTAGGATATTTATCTTTTTTTTGATGGAAAGAAAGCAGTGAAAATTTCACATAAGAGTCTCTGATTGAAAACTATCTTTTTAATCTCAGTTGCTTTCTGTTTCATGCAGCTGGAAGTCCTCAGAGTACTGCAAATATTCTCAAATGCAAATAGTGCACTCAGCTTCACCACAAACACTGATCTGGTCCTTGACTATTCTATACTCTTAGATAAACTACTGTATAGGGAACTGCTCATTCAGTTCACTGTATCTATTAGACTCAGCCTAAGAAAATTGGCTTGTGCATTGCAACTTATAATTTCCCAAGTGGGTTCCTTTTTTGAGATATTTTGACCGTATTTTGAGATCAGAAGCTGGAAAGGGAGCTAGAGGGATTGTTAGATTCTAGCTATAGACAGTCATTTTCCCATGGTTGGATTGACTGTTTGTGCCTTATTTTGGAGATATGCTGTGATCACTTACAAATGTGAATGTCATACCACCAGATGCCCTAAATAAATGGGTAGGGGAAATATGTGTTGTTCTTGCTCTTTCTTGGTGTAGTTTCATTCTGCATGAATAAAGAGAGGATATAACCTAAAGGAAAAAACAACAGTGCACTGTAAGCTGTCCTTTCTTTCCTGAATGTCACAGTACCCTTTCAGCATTACTTTATAGTTATTTCATATTTTTACTCTTTCTCGTTTAAGCTTCATGACAGCCCTGTAAATCCCTGAAATATATTGGAAGGCAACAACAAAAATGCCTGCCTGAAGAATGCATGTCAAGCAGTATGAAAAGTGTAAAGAGATGAAAGTTAAGAAGAATTACAAAACAAGGCTACAGTGAAATCAGGATACCCTCAGCAAAGAGCTGGGAACTGCTTTCTGTGGTTATTTGTTCTAAGCAAACTGAAATGTGCTGCCTTGTTTTAAAGGCAGAAGAGGTATTTGGGCTTACAGAAAAAGGTCCATACATAATTTCATTCAGGCATTGCTTTAACAGTAAATGCTAAGAGAAAACCCAAACAGTTACTCTTTAAATTGCTGAGGGGTGGGGAAAAACGTTTCCAGGTGTTTATTTGTTTCTAATGTGAACCATTTCTATGTGTATAAGGAATATAGTGTATAAATTTCCCTTAGTCTTTCATATTGCTTCTTTAATGGCACGGATGACTGACCTGCATTCTTGTGCATTATGTGCTCAGTGTGTTAGTATGTTAGTACTTTATTACTGTCTAAGGCATTAACAACATGAGCAAAACTTCCAGTGTTGCCTGCAGAATACACCCCCTCTGCTGGTATATGTAGATTTGGGCATGAAGCTTTTGAGTTTAACCATCGCTCGTTTCCAAGAAAGCATTCTTGATATTTACTGCTAAATCAACCAGCTATCTCAGTTGTCTGAAGTTGTCTAAGGAAAGGGGCAACTCTGTCTTTCTAAGCAGCTACTTAGAAATTCACAGCGGAGGAATTAAATCTGTTGAGCAAAATTGGTTACTCCTCAAAGTTGACTGTCAGCCTGACAACTTGAAGCAAACAAACCCAGCGAACACTTTGTTTCCTTGGCAGAAGTGAGAGCAGGTCTTTTTAAATCTCATTTAATGACCAGATCAACGTAATCTTTTTTTTCCCCAGATGAAACAAAATCCCCATTGTCATTCCTTTATTTTAGTGGACTCACTGATGTGCATGTCTCATGTCAAATATAGAAAAATGACATGCTTTACCCTTTCTCTCTCAACTCTAGGTGAGACGTGTGCTGTACCGAATGATGATACCCTGTCTGGAAAAGCTGAAGAAAGAATGCCTGGTCCTTCAAAAAAACCTGGTAACCTGCCACAGAACATGACTAACTGCTACTTACTGTTTTAGTGCCACAGATTACAGACATGTGCTTTTTCTCTACTAGAATGTGTCATAACGTCTGTAGGAAGTCCTGTTCACTTTGTCAGTGTACAGCAAACGTTTGGAACTTGGATGCGGGAACCCACAAATATAAGCGATGAAAGGATTTGGCTTACCATGCATTTTTCAGGTACACTAGTAGTAGTAGTTGCTGATCAAAAATCAGTTGTTATACTAACACTGCTTTCTTAATTCCTTCTAACTTAAGTAATATTTCTAATCAAGTATGATGGGTTTTTTACCCACGTCTTTTTCAGAATATTTTCTATATTACCTGACATATTTCCGTAACATCTGACTATACATATAGCTATATGCATTTGTAGTATCTTTAGACATTTTCAGAGTCAACATCAGATTTTGAAAGTAGTTTGAGGATTTTAGTTGGTTTTTTTTTTTTAACCAACCCAAGTTTACATAAATGCCTGTTATTCATGCTTTTTTATTCTTTTCTTTCAACAGTTTCCTATGGCTTTACTTCCCTAAATTGTAGCTAGGAGTTTCGCCTTTTCATTTAGCTAGGCATGAAAATGAATCAGATGCTGCAAGAGATACATTTAGTGGAGGAAAATTTCCAGGACCTAGGTGGAGAAAGGAAGTATTTTATGTGTATTTACCAACTGTGTTCAGAATTAGGGCCCATCAGGTCTGTGGGAAACAGGCCCTTGAATGCCACCTCTATAGATATTTTTGGTGTTTGTCTCTGGATTATTTTATCACATTCCAGCAAGTTGAATCACTACTGAAAACAAAAATACAACTGTTGTCTGTCAGATATTTGACTGAGGTTGACTTTCAGTAGAGATTGAATTTTAGGGTAGATATTTAAAAATTAGATGAACCAAACAAATCCTTTTTTCATGTTTTCCCCTTCATTTAGGAAACTCCATAAAAGAATATGAGAATTCCAATGCCTTGCTGAATGACAGCTACAGGATCATTAATATCACAGGATTCTTTTATGGATGTGGTCATGCAGTACAAAACAATCATCTGTACTATCAAAAGGGAGGAACCAATGTCATTCTGAAGTAAGTCAAACATCGTTGGCTTAAGGCAAGTGAGGTTGCAGAAGGAGGAGCAATGGTTTAGAGTGACAGAGGCGAACCTCAGAAAAGCAGGCTGTTTTCATTGTAGCATTTTATGTTTCTTTTTGGTCTTATCTAGAATGGGAAGAATGGAGGAATGGTTCAGAATTCTTTCCAGAACAGAACAACTAATTCTTTCCAATGTGTAACTAGAATGTGGGCCACTGGTTTTCCACCTGTGTGTGCAGATGCTGTGGGAGGAGAGGAACTGGGAGGGCAGTCCAGGTCCGTTACTCTGTTGTGACAGTCAGTTCTTTAAGCTCTGTGTTAACCTGAGCAGTTACTACACGATAGGACAACTGGGCCTCCAGATTAACAAGATGCCATGTGCAGAGGTGACCACAGATTTTTCTTCTGGCTATCCCAGGGTCCAACGGGTTTCTGCTAAACATTATATTGCTGTGGGTGTTCTTGCACTTGGATTCTTTCCTGTGTTCATAACTGTGAGAAAAAAAATGAACTAAGGAAGTTGGGGGTCAGAAAAAAAAAACCCTGTATTTGATTTTAAAAAATAAGCTGCGCATCTGCCTGCATCAGAATGAGAATTGGTTCAGTTGCAGTTTGGGGCACACAGATGAGTGGTTATATGATTTTAGCCCACTTGTGGAACTTGGCTTTCCAGAGCTGCTTGCTGGGTTGATGCACACGCTTTGCTCTTGGATAGCACTGTTCTTAGCTGGTAGGGGTTGAGTTAATGCTGTTAGTGCAGAGGAATGCAGAGGCACCAGCTGAGGACATGGCGACCTGGTGAATTGCAGATTCCATTGTGGAGGAGTGGCTCCACTGTTTGATTTCCTTGTAATAAGAAGTTCCTACAACTCTCCCAATGTATCTCCCTGAATTGGAACTGGGAATTACATCCCTCTTTCTTCAGTTTCTACTGAGGACAGACCCAGAAAATACAAATCAAAAACAATATCTCGTCTTGTGGGAAGAGCCAAAGAACGACAGTCCAAGGGCAAGTGAAAGATTGCATCTGCTTTCAAGTTCTCTTACACGACTCTGATGTTTGAGCCAAGACCATTACTACACTTTGATGTCTATTCCCAAGCAGGTGTGAGCGCTGCCTTTCTGTATTCATTTGGATGCCAAGGAATGTGAGCAAGCTGCTTGGATTCTATAATATTTATTCTGCCAAAGACAAGCCCACTTTTTGGCAACCTCCTTTAAACATTTTTAGGGCTTTTTGTTTACACATCTGTAAAGACAACCTCTGTCTAAGCAATACACAGTGATAGGACAGAGGTTGCTCACCTTTGCTTCAGTACTGTTAATTGGGAAATGCCTTCATGTACAGATGAACACAAACTTCTTGTGGAATTTTTCAAAACCTCTCTGAGAAGTGCTCTGAGATGGCCTTTCTGTTCAGTTATTCACGCTAAGATTATTTACCTTCAGCACAGATAGAATGAGGCTCTGAATTCTGTGACAGTGAAGTCCTTGATTTTGGGCTGCGGAAAAGCTTCTGGGAATTTTTATATTGATCTAATAGAAAGAACAGGTGAGGACCTGGCTGGTTCATTTTGCAAATGTGGAAAAAAATATTTAAAAGGAGTTTCCTGTCACATCTGAAAGCTGGTAAAATGAGGTTTGCCTGACGTTTTGGCAGGTTTTGTCATGATCATCAGATCTCTGACATTGATTGCTTCATCCTTTCTTCCTTTGTTTCATAACATGCTTTCCCACCTCTGTTATTTTTGGTTGACTTCAGTGATCAGAAAAGTGTTTGTAGCTAGAGTTCCCTGTTCACTATATCTTGCCATTTATCCCAAGGTGCCAGAAGATTTAAAGAATTTCTGTCCTCGACTGGGGGAGCAGAAGAGAACTTCAGGAATGAAACCTCATTTTTCTGCTCCCTTCAGGATTTTCACATAAAAGAGGAAAAGACAGGGTGTTCTGTGTTGCAGATCTTGCATGTTTCTAATTACGCTTGAGATATTTTTTTATCTTGTTGGCTCTATATAGACAAAAATCTTGAAGAAAATCTGCATTTCTCTGTGACTATTGCTGCTAAGGGCTGTCCTCCTAGTCCTTGCCCTCGCATGAGGTCATTTACAAAAATGAAGCACTTAACAAGATTAACTGGGTTGACATACACATTTCTCAGAAATCTTCCTCAGCCTTTGAGGTTTTTTGTTTTTTTTTTTTTTTATTGCACATACATGATGCTGGAATGTGGAGTTGCTGCAGACATGAGTTTTACAAAAGCTGAGGAGAATCAGCTAGTTAGTAATTCCTCACTTTTCTTAGGATGATTTTTCTAGTATATGCTATCAACACTTCTTCCACAGAAAAGTTACTCTTCCAGTATTTTCCCTTCTATTTTAAGTTCCTGGATATGAAATGTTCCTGTCATTAGCCTGTCTTTTCAGAAAACTTTTGTAACTGTAGCAGATTCCTGTACTGAGTAATGTTTTTCCTGTTTGAGGAATGAAGCTATACAGTTAGACAGAAGTCAGACAATGAAATGTGCTTCATGACAGAAGGCGTTACTTAGAAGGATAAAGCATACTCGCTCTGCCTTTGCTAAAGCACTTTGTTATTCAGTGATTTAATGCTAACTGCAAATGTGTCTTGATAGTAGCTGGTTACCCTCTCAAACTAGGAGGGGAACTCAATTTAGCTGCTCAATGATGCTGTCCTCAGATTATCATCCTATCAAGGAATGTCAAGGAATAAAAACAATTTTATACATCAGAGATGAGACATTCAGGCTGTCCTGTTGGAGGCCAGCATGAGGTCAGAACTTTGGCTCTGCAAAAGTAGAATTTTTATTCCTTTGATGTTTCCTTGAGCACATCACTGCATTATCTGAACTGTTTTCAAAAGAGGAACTCTTAAGACTAGGTGAACCTGCCCAGAATTCATACTGATTTCGTCAATCACATTTTCTCCCTTTAGTTCCCACCTAGTTGAAAGCAAACTTTGCTACAACCCTCACTTCACAAGTTTGGGCCTTCACCTGGTATCTGATTCTTTTTCATACCCATTCCTATGAGTTGCTTCTTTCATCTTAGTGATAATAAAGCTTATAGACTAAATAAAGTGAAATCTACCAAAGCAAGTTCATGCTTTTGTGCACCTTTTAGATTGGTTACTACTTTGGACTTTTCTCCTAGTGTTGTTTTGGAAGGTGCTTCGTCTTAACAGACATCAGAATGGTCCTTGAACTCATGTATTTTCAACAATGCTTCTATCAGTAATCATGCATAAATGAATTTTTAACACAACATACTAAATGCTTTATCTCATTTCAGACTTGGGCTTGATAAAGTATCATTGGGCACACTGCTAATTGAAAATGCCTTATATCATCGTCGTAACTACCTCTTTTCTAACTCGAAGACGTATTTCAACGTAGCAGTGGATGAGAAGGGTCTTTGGATTATATATGCCTCAAGTGCTGATGAAAATATAATAGTGGCACATATCGATGAAGAAACATTTTCAGTCATTCGGCATATCAATACTACATATCCTAAGTCCAAGGCTGGTAATGCATTCATAGCATGTGGCATTATGTATGTTACTGATACTAAGGATATGACAGTAAGTTTTGCTTTTGATTTATTGAAAGAGAAGCAGATTGATGCAAGATTTGAGTTACGGTCTTCAGAGTCTGTTCTTGCTATGCTTTCATACAGTCTAAGAGATAAGAATTTGTATACGTGGGAGAATGGGAGCTTAATGGTATACCCTGTACACTTTGGCAGATGACTATATTTTTAAAATGTCATGTATGGGAGCTATGTTTGACTAAATAGATTATTTAAAGCTATAGGATATACACATGGGGGGGGGTCTGTTCACTTGGTATACATTTCTGTTAACTGATGGTGGTTTGTGTGTGCATAAAAGGGAGAACAGGCACTTTGAATAAACACACTTCAATTATATAGGCCATTCTCGCCTTTTAAAAAGAATAGCTGTTCAGTATTGCAGCTGGCACACAGTTAGCACAGACTTACTATTGTTTTTCCCCTATTATTCAGCTCATAATTATATCTAATACATTGATTATTCCATGGTTGTGTGCTCAGCAGAGGCTATTTATAACTTTCAGTTGCAATCATCGTATCTGCAATTATTTTCTAGTCCATGAGTATGGTCTAGTATAAACGTCTAAATAACAAACTTCTGTGTACAAATACCTTTGTTATTTTCACATAAAACTTTCCACTGATTCTATGTGAACATTTTTTTTTTGTTCTGGCCAAAGATATATAGCTATTAGAAATAGTGGGGATGGAAATAGTTGTTTAAATAGAAAAAAAGCAGAAAGCTTCAAGTTTGACAAGTCCAGTCAACTATTACATATTCAAAAGCAAACTCCAGCCCAAATACAAGAAGAATGGGAATAATGGCATTATTAAATATTGAATATATATGAAATTGTGTTTAGTAAATGAAGCATGGGCATGGGAAGAAAATTAATGAGGTATAAAATTGAAGGAAAGATGTAAAATTTATGATTAAAATTCCCTTTTTAACAGTGTTTGAGTTGCTTGTGTTGCTGCAGACTCTTCCTTGTACCTCACTGACGTGTAAACCATACCACTATATAACTTGCTGATAGCTATATTTAAATTACAATAAGGTATATTTCTAAAAAAAACAAAAATACCCCACATTCATCTGTACAAATGAACTCATAAAATGAAGGGTATACTTCTTTTGCTGCTATTCTTAGAAAAATAAAATAGCTGGAGCAGGAATGCATGTATTCATCATACTGCTTAGTGACTTAAGGTTAACAACAGAATAATTCAGTGATTTTTGAGCGCTAAAGGTGAGAAATAATAGGAACTCTGATTTTAATTTTGTTCTGGTATTTCATACTTCTAAATTTAACACTGAAACATAAATCCCTACTGTTGCTTTGGGTATCTAAATTCAAAATCACACTCTCAGAAAGCCCCTACCTGAATTTTAAGCTGCCTGTGTATATTGGTAAAGTTCACAGAGCTCATGCAAATACTTAGAGGCAAAGTATCACTTAAACCCTGAACTACACTGAGGCGTTTAATACCTATGTGGCATCCAGGCACCATCAAAGGGATTAATGAATTTGGGAATGTCTGTGGCCTGCAGGACCTTGTCTAGCAAATGAGCTGGAAAAATACCTCTGCTGCAGCTAAGCTTCAGTGTGTGATACAGTGATGGCTGGGCCTGGGCTGCATCCTCTCTTCTCAGCATACTTGCTGGTTTCACTAAGGCCAGGATTCAGGCCTTGCATGCTAAGGAGATGCAGAGGGAAAAGGAAAATTAATACTTTGACCTAGTATATACATCAAAACTTATACACCAAGAATTCTATGTATACCTATAAAGAGTGCAAAACTTCAAAGTCCAGACCTATGGCTCTGTGTATGTGGGCTTCTTTTGATTTTTGTGGGTGTGGTTTGGGTTTTTTTGGTAGGTTTTTTTTCATGGGTTTTCTTGGATTTTTTTTGTTGTTGTGGTGGTGGTGTTTTCTTAAAAATTACTTTATTAGTACCATAATTCAGACTTTTCGGCTATAAGAAAAAAGCTTGGCAATATACTTGAGCAAATACAGTTCAAGCCAGATGTGACAGTTTCTAGATAATGTGCCTATGTATCTTTAATTGTTAAATTTCTGAATGTCATTGCTGAACCACTTGGATCAACCTCTTGGAGAAGGAGGGCCAGCAAATTCTGCCTCTTTTCTCAGTGACAGAACCAGGCTGTGCTTCTTGCAGCTGCCTTTGTTGGAGATGAAGAACTAAATTCTGTTAACCTTATGCTTTTCTAGGACAGCTGAAAATAAAATACAAATGCCTAATCCTTTTTATCTTAGTACAGTCCTAGGTCAATTTAAAGCTAGCTCAGGCACTATCCAGTCAATCTACTGGAGGTTTAGTTAAATCTATTTAAATATAAGGACGAGCTTTGGAATGGACTGTTCCATGAAATAAAAGTAATTTATTTAACTTACAAAGGGGAAACTAAACAATGACGTTAACTCTTCTTTCTTTTCATACTTCACAGCCTACAATTTAAAATCACCTTTCTCGAAAGGTGCTTTTTATTCTAGTATATTTTACAATACAGCACAGACATCAAAATTTTCATTGGAGGAATAAGACAGTTAACATTTAAATACACAGACATCTGTTCCAGTCTCTTAAGAACATATTTTTGTTTACAACAGAAAAATACATCTGACAACAGTAGCTAGTTATATTACAAGCAAGCAATATTGAACTCTGCATAGTTTATACAATATACTGTGGTAATAATTTAATTACCAATTTTATCCACTATTTACTAGCTGGCCACATAAAGCCTGACATTCATCTGAAATGTGGCATTATACTTTCTATTGGTATTCTCTTAACAGCGTCATTTAACAAAGTATTTTCTGGACAAATGAATTTCAAAACTAAAAGCTTACTAGAATCATGGATGTCTTCACAACAAACGTTTAATGCTTACAATACATTCCTAAAGTAAAGGCAGGTGTCCAACAGAAAACATAGCTGTCGGAAAGAAAGGAAAATAGTGTGCAAATTAAAAAACATCGCATTTAAAAATGTTTTGATGTGCAAGTTACAGTATCAACTGTGTATTAATACTAACTGGGGAAAAAAAATCTCAGCATAAAGTGATACATTTCTCACAGTACATTCCTGATTGCACATGTTCCACGCATTTGCATCCATTACACTTTCTTGCAAAAATCAAATACAGTGAGTAGCCTTAATTAAAACTAAACTATTTTACAATGAGAAGTTGTACACATGCTTCATTTAGTAGGAAAAACTGGAATAAAAATAATCAGAAACATATCAGAAACACTTACCGACTTGCAGAGCTGCAGTGCTTGTTAAAGGGCCGACAAGTGTCAGAATCTTTACAATACACTTACTAAATGCAGCTTGTGGGCTACTAAGCAATAACCCTACCTATGACTGACTGCACTGCATTTAATTATTTGCTTTTACATTACGGTACATGCATTTCCATCCCAGTGATCCTTATGGGAATACTCAAAATGTGCCTGTTGTAAAAGTTGTTGTTTTGGTTTTTTTAAATCTTTTCCCCAGAATACTTAATGCTGTAGTAACTGCTTTGAAAGGAAACAGACTATTTACTTTCTCCACAGTGTGTATCACTGTGTTTTTAGCTACTTGAAGGGACATTATATAAAAACAGGATTAGCTCACATAACGTTACAGAATGTCAAAAATGCCTGAAGGTACATTGAAAGCATTGGGAAGAGCCCTCATTTTCAGCGTGCCATCTGCTCCACAGGAGAAGATACGATTGCCTTGCGCAGTTTCAATCTGGGTGACACCAGCACCAATATTTCTGAAAATGGACTGCTTAGCATGTTCATGTTTAAATGAATGAATTAAATTATAGCCAGTCAGTCTCCACACCTGTGTCAAAAGAATGAAAAATCACAGAAGGAGATTAAAATTAGGATTTATACTTTCCCCTAATATTTCAGATTCCTGGATGTTCTAAACCCTATTCAGGAAAGACAAGGGTATTTTTTGTCTTCTATTAGCAACCATTACAAGAAGTCCAAGAGTCTTGAGAGAGGCTCCTGATGAAACATAAGGCAAGACAGTGTAAGTCTACCTTAATGCAGACCAGCCGGTTACTTGGCAGGGAGAAGCTGCCCTGTGTTACCTGATCAACAGTGCCCCTCGCAGCTTCCCCCTTATGAAAGCTACAGAAATTAACAGGTTGCATTTTTATCCAAGATGAGTACCATCAGCTTTCCAGCAGCTGGAAATGCTTTTCTGCTAAGGAATGCTGCAGAGAGTAAGCTGCATAATTAATAAGTATGCAGGGTGGTAGGCTGTCTGAGCTGTCTGTTGTGTCCTAAGTTGCAGGAGCCCTCATCAAGAGCAGGCCACAAAGTGTGCAGAGGTACAGAAAGCACCTATTAAACAGCATGCAGTCCAGCTAAAAGGAAGGAAACTACATTCTCCTCCTCTTCACCATGTTCTTGTATTTCCTTCCTTTAGGACTGAGGAAATAAGCCCTTTAAAACAGGGACTGTATTTCTGGTTTTTGGTGGTGGTTTTTTTTTGTTTGTTTCTTACTACTATGACATCTCAGCAGCTGTCTGGGGCTACAGCATCAAGAGGAATAAACAGAGCTTGGTGTAACAGAAACCTTACACAGTGTTGAAGTTACTGAGCGCCCCCTGTATTACAAAGAGAAATATCCAAAGGCAAAACAATAACATTTTTAAGAGAGAAAAATAAAGCTAAGGTTTCAGAATCGTGCACTTTGCTTTATCCACTTAAAATTCAGTCACAAGACTTTAAACAATCTGTTTAATCTTCTTGAGCAGAGAACAAAACCTACTTGCTTTAGAAGAATATTAGTATATTTACATTTACATTATAAATGTAAGGCAAGCATCCTGTATATCAAATGTATGTTTGAGTTTTTTGGGTTTGTTTTTGTTTTGTTACTGCATTCATCTGGCTATTTACAGCATGCTAATCAAAATGTGTCAATACGCTACTTCAGCTAAATTCTCTCCTATACATCTCAGCTTCTCTGATACCTTACCTTCATGTTACCTTCTGCTGAGCCTGTAACAAAATAATCCTCAGAAGGATCCAGTGCAAGGGCTTTAACAGCTGATTCATGTGCTTGGAAGGTGTAAAGGATTTGCCTCTGTCTGATGTCAAAGATGCAGATATATCCCTTCCTACCTCCAGAAATTAGCAGCTGATGTTTAGGTGCATACTGAAGTACTGTGGCACCATGATCATGACAAGTGAAGGCTGAAGAAAAAGAACGTCAGAATTTAATAGATTTCAAACTGTAAGTAGCTTTCGATCTTAAAATGCATTTCTTCTGTAAGTTGTTATCTGAATATTTTCTAACTTGACAGATACATTCTTTCATATGGGTAATGTCATATTAGCTGACAGCTTTTTACTCTGGTAAGAGCTATATAGATCTAATGCACAAGAAAGCATGATATGCAGTCTATTTTAGAATACAGGCACATACCTGAATTTGAAAAAATTAAGAAATTATAAAATTCACCATATTAAGTTCAATTACATTCTTGAGTTAAAATAGTATAGCTGAACTAAAAAATGAAATATTAATTACCTTATACATAATTTTCTAATATCCTATTTTTATAGGAGCTCTGACTCAATTTCCTTAAAATGAGGCTGAACTTCTGTGCAGTCTGCTAGTTTTAAAATGTGAATCTCAGAATGCACCTATTGCTTATTCAAGTACTGCAGATGTTTATAACAGTTTAATTTGCTCTTTTAAACGCCTGGCATATTTGGATTTGTATCTGTTTTTCTTTCATAGCACAATATGATAGAATTTAGTTTTTGTTCATTATACAGAAATGAAATTATTGAACTTGGTCAAACAGACAGGAATTCTTTTTAAGAATCTGGCCCAAGTGCTGAAAGACAAGGACAGTAGATAGAAGGAGTTGCTTCTACTATTACTACAGTTACTTTTTCCTCTGTGCTTCAGCAGAGTACTGGATGTGTTAATTAAGTACCAGTTTAAAGGAAAGCCTGCATACACATAAGAGTTCAATAATGCAGCCTTAATTAGTCTGCTGCTGTTTTTTTTTCAGGGTTGTATTCAGATATTTGAGGCTTTATTAATACTGTCACAAAACCAGCTTTGTGTATGACCTTCTTTCTTCATACTTTTCTGTATAGAGCAGATTAACATTATGCTAGAGACTATATAGTACCAGTTCTGATGCATGCATTAGTGTGCAACACATATTTAGACCAGTTCCCCAGTGCAAATTTTTCCCCTTGCCCCAACTGCATACACATGGTATTATTTCCTTAATTGATAAGAAGTAGGGGTTTAATTTTCACTGAAGTACTTACAGTGTATAAGACTGTTCCCAGATGAAACCAAAGTGTCCCAGAGGCACACATTTCTGAGGGGTTGGAAAAAAAGTCATTATGGTCTGTTGCTAAGTGATTCAGGGGGTGACATGACACACAGAATCACAGGCTGGAAGGGACCTCAGAGATCATCTAGTCCAACCTTTCTAGGGAGAGCACAGGCTAGACAAGATGGCCCAGCACCCTGTCCAGCTGACTCTTGAAAGTGTCCAACATGGCCGAGTCAACCACTTCCCTGGGGAGATTATTCCAATGGTTGACTGTCCTCACTGTGAAAAATTTCCCTCTGGTGTCCAATCGGAATCTCCCCAAGAGCAACTTGTGTCCATTCCCCCTTGTCCTCTCCATGTGACTCCTTGTGTCACGTTTTATGTCAAAGCCTAGAAGGTAGAACTGAACAAGGAGCCCTTGATTCTCTGCAGTCATTGGAGAGCGTATGCAAAGACTAAGATGTGTACTAATCCTAGGTTGCACCAAGAAATCACAGAAGTTTTTTTCAGAGAAAGAATTATCTTGCCTTTGCTGAACATGTTTCTCCCGCCAGCAACAGCATCACATCTAACTAGTTGCATTTGGAATGCACCTTGAAAAAGCTGGTTAACTGTTGACCACTCGTCACAAAAACTAAATTTGGGAAAAAGCAACTGAAGGAATGATGTTCAAAGAAATCATCTGGCAAGTTGTAACAAAGCTTAGAACATTGAGCCTTAAAATGTCGCCATGCATCAATGCACAAGAGCTAGCAAGCTAATGGAGATGAATAAGTAGCTTTGGTGAAATTCCTCATTGTTTCTTTAAACACACCTGTTATCATTGGACTGTCCCGATGTAGCAACTAGACTTGAAGAGGTTATAAATGCAAAGTCACTTGTGGTTTTACTGTGGCACTGCCAACTCTATTAAAAAAAAAAACAAAAAACAAACAAAAAAGATGCAATCTTACCAGCTGTAGTCTGCATCAAAAGTTACTATCAGTTTGATGTCACTGATAGCATAACACAAGCAGTCTTTTAAGCAAAGTTTAAAAACCGATGGGTAATGCAGTTTGAAACCTCAGAGAATGGAGCAATGGATTAAAATCCAGTACAAAATAAAAAGATACAAAAATAAGTGAACTGTAACAAATCCGCAATATAGTGTATCACAATAGCCTAAATTTCAGACTAAGCATAATCTTCATGTACTGTTAAGTGGCAGTGAAAAGAACTGAAGAATGTACTTTTATGAAGTCTTGGGTTTGTATAGTCTTTACTGTCAGTTCTGATTTTTAATTTAATCAAAGGTGATGGTGAAGCAGTATATGTAATTATATTGCAGCTTATGGTTATTGTACAATTAGTTTTCCAAAGATCTATCATTGAAACTCTACATTTATTTTGATAAAGTGTGCCAATTAAAAGCAGCAAAATAAAAAATGTTCCAGTTAAATCCTTATGCTCTTGGCCTGTCTGAAGTCTCAAAGGCTTGACTTAACTTTCCTCCATAACTAGAAAAAAAAAAAAAAAATTCTGTTTACTTACCAGATAGGGTTTAGGATTTGAGGTGGTTTGGTTTACTTGCCAAATACTTAGAAATCCTTCACCGTCAGCAACACCACACTGCAAGGAATGAACTGCATTTATTAGCATAATGTACTGGATGCTTACTTCATGAGAGTAAACAGCTGACTTCAGGAAAAAAAACCACCTAACACACCAAACCATTGCCTGCACATTAAAGATCAACAACAATGACTGTCAGGTACAAAAAAGGTAGTTTAGAAGCCAAGTGAGTTCAGTCCTGATTGTTTAATGTTCATGTAATGATTGATGCTCTCCTATGTACCGAACTCCTTCCTAGAAATGGAGGCTTTTTGAGTGTGGAACCTTGTCTTTTAAATCCTAATGTTACATGCTAAAGCTTACAGAGGCATCATTACTCCAGAACTCCACTTGAAAGTGCTTAGTAGAGCAAGATGCATGACAGCATGCCACAAAAACATGATAAGAGCAATTATGGAAGAGCTGTGGTATATCATGAGTGGTAAAATGACTGAGTTCTATTGGTTAACGAAATGCATAACAATTAGTACTGTATGTTCTTTACAGCATATTGTATATCTGTAAATATATTTATATATAATATATATGAATATACCTTATTCTGTACCTTTTACAAAATGTTTTTAGAAATATTTAGAATGATTTTTTATATTTTCTCCTTTTAGTCAGGTTTATGAGTCCTGCCTGAGTGACCTCCATGTGAACCAGTGGGGACAGCTAGTACATCTTAATTTCTTACTTATAATTGTTTCCCATGTAATGTTAAATCGCAATATCTCAAAACACAATCAAAAGACTAATTAAAAAAAAAAAGTTTAAATGAGATTTTATGCTACCTGAAAACAGGTATGCTGGGAGATACTTTGTATTTCCAGCTATTTCTAAATGTTGACCTTTGCTGTTTCATAGCTATCTTACAGTCATGCCCAAACTCCTCAAATTTACTTCTCATGGCTTTTAGCTATAAAGAAGTTAATCAGTAAAATGCAGACAAGACATGCTAAAATAACAGAATGGGCAACATGAAAACCTGAAGAGGTGGGCATTCCTCCTAATTTCTTTCTTTGTCCACTCCGTTTTCTGCATCTTCTATATATCACAGAGTAATTTATCGCCAAAGTATGTGGCTCTTTTGTACTCTTTCTGCTCTCCACTGTAGTGCAGTGTACTTACATTCCTCAAATAATAGGCTGTATTTTTTATATATATATATTCTAGAAAATGCCTTCTGTCAAAATTTTGTCTTGGCCAGAATGTAAAATGTGAAGCACTTCTTGAAGACCCATGCCTAGATTGATACAAGTTTGTTTCTACAAAATAAGCAAGCTCAACATTTATTTTAAAATGTTTCATTTAAAAAGGTCACCACATGAGAACACAGATTTCAGAACAGGGAGAACAAAAAGTCCGAAAATGCGGCAAATGGGATATGGGATAGCAGTGTGAAGATGACAGAAGAGAAGGGAGAATAAGGGTCAGTTTTTATTACAAAGCTTCCATATGCAGCCAAAATGAAGGATATAGAATCATAGAATCATTACAGTTAGAAAAGACCCTAGGATCAAGTCCAATGGTTAACCCAATGCTACCATGCTTCCTAAACCATGCCGTGAAGTGCCGTGTCTACAGGTCTTTTAAATAACTCCAGGGATGGTGACTCCACCACCTCTCTGGGCAGCCTGGTCCAATGCCCCACCATTCTTTCAGTGAAGAGATTTTTCCTAATATCCAATCTAGGCCGGATCCCCTGATGGAGCTTGAAGCCATTTACTTGGGAGAAGAGACCAACACCCACCTCATTACAACCTCCTTTCAGGTAGTTGTAGAGAGCGAATATGATACTGTTTATGGCATCATTCTAGGATATCTTAACAGTTTTGTGGGTCATCAGATAAAACTGTTTTAGAGGTCACAGCACAACCAAATATTTCCTTATGAATAAAAAAAAGGAAAAATCCTAAATGTTGTACTTACCTTATTGCCCTGGGAATTGAAATACATTCTTGTAACCCTGGCATTCCCAGCCTGCTGGAAGCAAACCAACTGCTGTGGCCTTGTCCACTCAAACATTCGAACACTACCATCTTGTGCTCCTGTAAGATCTAAGATTAAAAGACAGGTGTTCATTAATATTACAGTATTTTATAGAAAATTATCTACTCCATACTAGTAAGTGTGATTCACTTACAATACTGATGTACTGGATGTGAAGCCATTCTCTTGACGTTATTCAGATTTCTTTTAATAAGCTTCATATAAAACAAAAATTAAAATATTTTTGAGAAAGACACACTCTTCAATTTTGTTTATACTACTACATGGTGATTGTCCCCCAGTTAAAAAAAAGCCTGTTACACTAAAATTATTTGCATTTATTTACGTTTAGTTGTGGTATAGTAATTAAAGCCTGTTTATGACAGCTTTTTTTAGACATGAAAGTTCAAATAGTATTAATATTGTCTTCTTTGTATAACAGAACTTAAGCACATGTTGATATGTATGCTTTTGATATTAGTCCCAGTGCAAGAATTTAAAGTTTGCAATTGTTCTGGTTTTGGTTGGCTTTTTTTGGTTGTTTTGTCCCCAGAAACTCCAGGTCCTACACCTCAAAGTCCCCATAAGAAAGAAAAACCTGACTGTCCCATTATTTTCTATATCACAATAATGCTATGCCACCATATACAAGGAAATGCTTAGTTTGGCTTTCTTTGTGGCCAGGTCTTGGTCATTGTAGGCCTTTCATGTCAACATTGAATTAACAGTATGATAACTAAGGCACACTAGTTCTCTCTACTAAATAATACACTAAAAAAAATAACAGTCTCCCGAGCCACATGCAACAGAAGTACTTACCACACCAGCTCCAGTGCTAGTTTGACCACTGCCTAACCATGGCATAGATGAAGACGGTTGTATCTGACTCACTCCAAAAGATGGTGCAGTTGACTGAGTTAGTGTTGTGGTAGAACCACGAAAGTCAATATCATCGGAACTATAAAAGAACAGGAGTGTTCTGCTTTAAACAAAAGTGTCTTTGCCATCAATGATGTTTGCTTATCTCATTGTCAAGAGCCTAGTGGCAGTGGGTAGAGGAAGTGATTATAATGACACTATAAACTGATAATTAATTCCTGCACTTATATTGTACAAACGCTTTCCACATGCTCCAAAGCTATCAGTGTTTAACCTCGACAGATGATCCTAACTGTGGTAGGTAGATGTTGAGAGTATAAGCTCTTTTGAGAATAATACTGTTGGAATATCCCTGACCGTGTCTATGTGTATATCTATTCCATGCAAAGTAGTATGGTACAGATGAGTGCTTGCTGCAGCTGATACACTCACAGTTCTCAGCACAACAGAGGAAACAGTAACCCAGGCCGTGGCGTTATACAACTAGCGTCAGCTACCACAACCAGCCTCAACACTGCAATGATGCAACTGCAGTGTTTCTAATGTAGCACTTCATTAGCTTATGCACCATGGGATTTTACTTCACTGTGCAGTGCAGACATGCCCAAACTACTCAAGCCCCTCAAAACCTTAGTTTCTCTATGCGTAAAACAAAGACAGTAATTATTCTTTTGCCTTTCCTTGCTCCTTTATAAAGCAATCTGAAACCTACTGAAGAAGAATAATTAACGTTTTTTTGTATGATCCGCTTGCGCTTACACGGGTATAGAATCATAGAATGAATCATATAATCACAGAATGGTTTAGGTTGGGAGAGACCTTTAGAGGTCATCTAGTCCAACCCCCCTGCAGTGAGCAGGGACGTCTTCAGCTAGATCAGGTATTATATATGCAGCCTCACAGCAAACCAATACTCTTAATATAACCACAAGGAAACAATCCTACCTTTTAGACTCTCTGTCATATTCCTCCCCAATCCATATAAATGACTGAGCAGCCAGGAGAGCTGAAACATCCAGTTCTTGCACATCATGTGTAGACGCCAGAACAATTTCGTTGCTGTTTGCCTATGCCACACAAATAGAAAATACATGCCAACTATAATTAAGACCCTTTTATTACACGTACTGTAGTATTTGAGGCTTACCTTATTAACTGCAAATGCCATTATCATATCTGATTCTTTGTGGATGATTTTTGCTTTTCCTCCAGGGTAGCCAAGATCTGCTTCAACCTACAAAACATTTGTAAGAAATTTCAATTAGCATGAAAATCCATTTTGTAGTGGAACATTCAGACTGCAAAAATCTCTGTGAAATTCATGCAAGAAAAGTTCAGTGGCCTCAGCATTGTTTAGGAAGCTAAACTTTAGACTTCTCATACTCTTTGGTGTTCTAGAAGCCAAAAGTTATATTTGAGTGTAAGAAACACAAAGTTGTGTGTGCAACGCTATTTACAAGGTGTTCGCTCATCCCAGTTATCAGGAGATCCAAAGTTAATTCACTGATTAAAAGCCTGCCACACAGACTACACAGAACATACAGCTTCTGTTAGTCACATTAGAGAAAGAAAAGCCAGTTCCACAGAACTTTTAAGAATGTGCTAGAGGTTTGGGAGAAGGGATACTACCTTGTTTTTGTGATCTTCTACGCAGTTTTGTTTGACCTGCTCCACACGATCTTCTACAGACTACATAACATCACACAGTCACAAACACAAAACACATGCACAAACAAATATAAAAAAAGAATGAAACATTCCAAACTAGATTTTAAAGGCCACCCTGTCAGTAAATGATGACAAATGTATTTTTAACTTTTTATAAAAGGCACAGAAACTAAGACAGGAATCTAAACAAACTCACTTAAAATGTAATGCCTCCTAGATGAACACAGAATGTATGATATAGTAAATAAACGGAGGAGTAATACACACACAAACTCCATACTTACAGGAATTCTTAAAGATATTAAATAGTATACTTATTTCCCGTGGTACTTGTGTTGGTTTAAGTTTTCCGTTAGAACTCATTACAGTTGTAACTGGTACAATTCGTAAAGCCCCATATTATATATTACTATATAATATTACTTTTATATGTATATATTACTAATGCATATATACATATACACGAAGTAATAGCTTATTTAAATTTCTTTTTCAATATGACACACAAAAAATATTATATGAATACTCAAATTTATTTACTTATTACCATTATCACAAATGTTCTGTTTCTTTATTAGGACAGTATTCAACTATATAAAGGTAAGATGAGATACGTCTTGTCTAAAAGTATTTGGTTCAGTTGATATTTCAATAAACAACATGACAGTCATGTTGATTGAAAAAAAAAAAAACAAAACCACAAAAATCCTAACACTGTTAAGTGAAAGGAAATTGAAATGCCAGTAAAGAAACTGGAAGAAAAATGAAAAGAAATACTGAAGAGACTGAGGACCAGTTATAATTGAGCTTGCTTTTTTAAAAAAAGTTACATCCTTTGTTTACCTCACTTTGCTTTCTTTTCTTTGTGAATATATATCTTATGAAAGTCTCCTGAAGAAGTTCTTGCTTCACAAGAAAATGCCAGAGCCTTTTTGCTGGAAGAGCTGAATAATCCTTTGATCTGGATAAACCAGAAGAGAGAAGAGAAGAGGGAGGGAAAAAAAGCTTCAATGTAATTAAAGGTGGACAAAAAAAATAAGTGACTCAGAGTCTTCCTTTAGATTTTAGATGAAATTCCAATTTGAAGAAAAAAATCCCCCAACAACCAAAGTTTAAGCTCTAATTTGCTCAAGGCAAATATGAGATACTTTTTTTCCTTGCATTTTTTTAAGTCCATCTTTTGTTACTAACTTCCAAGTACTACAAGTTTAATCTGCTGATTTGTATTTATGTCTATATTTGCACTCTACTAAAACTGCTTTTATGTTGAAATTATGCTGGCCCTACATTTCTTCCAGCATTCAAAAGAATTCACAAATATTTAGCTCATATATGAGCCAAATAAAATTCACTACCTCAGATTTGAGGACAAATATTTCGAAAGCAGTAGTGCATGTTTGTAAGAATATTTTAATAAAAATCCTACAGCAGTATCAACCATGCAAATCCAAAGTCATATATAGTAAGCAAACTTGAAGTTGTGTTTTTGTATATAGAGAAAAGCAAGCTATTTTTCAGTCGAAAACATGGTTCACTATCTGTATTTAAAGATCATAGAATCATAGAATTATTACAGTTGGAAAAGACCTCTGGGATCAAGTCCAACCGCCAACCCAACACCACCATGCCTCCTAAACCATGCCCTGAAGTGCCACATCTGCATGTTTTTTTAAACACCTCCAGGGATGGTGACTCCACCACCTCTCTGGGCAGCCTGGTCCAATGCCCCACCATTCTTTCAGTGAAGAAATTTTTCCTAATATCCAATCTAGGCCGGATCCCCTGATGCAGCTTGAGGCTGTTTCCTCTTGTCCTATCCCTAGTTACTTGGGAGAAGAGACCAACACCTACCTCACTACAGCCTCCTTTCAGGTAGTTGTAGAGAGCGATAAGGTCTCCCCTCAGCCTCCTCTTCTCCAGACTAAACAACCCAATTCCCTCAGCTGCTCCTCATAGGACTTGTTTTCCAGACTCTTCACCAGCTTTGTTGCCCTTCTCTGGACATGCTCCAGCACCTCAGTGTCCTTCTTGTAGTGAGGGGCCCAAAACTGAACACAGTGTTCAAGATGCGGTCTCACCAGTGCCCAGTACAGGGGCACGATCACTGCCCTGCTCCTGCTGGCCACACTATTCCTGATACAAGCCAGGATGCTGTTGGTCACCTTGGCCACCTGGGCACGCTGCTGGCTCATATTCAGCTGGCTGTCAACCAGCACCCCCAGGTCCTTCTCCACCAGGCAGGTTTCCAGCCACTCTTCCCCAAGCCTGTAGCTTTGCATGGGGTTGTTGTGACCGAAGTGCAGGACCCGGCCCTTGGCCTTGCTAAACCTCATACAATTGACCTCAGCTCATCGATCCAGCCTGTCCAGATCCCTCTGTAAGCACAACATTGGTCTAAACACAGAAAGATTGGCTTTACAAGGACCATGCTACAACTAACTTTCTCTCCTCCCTCTGATGTCTGCATATATTATACAACTCTCTTCTTTTGTTGGTAAGGTAGGGTGGGAGACAGCTGCTACCAGAGGAATACTAAAAGAGGTGGAATAGGGTCTTCCCAGCAGCAGCCATTGCCCTTGATTTGTAGTCCTCCAAGCTCCGCTCTTTCCTTCTTATTTTCCCTTCTTGCTGCAGTTGTGAATGGTGCACCAGAATAAGTAAAGGCTGCTTCAGGAGGCAGCTGCATAAGAAGTAACAAAGGGATGTGGGAAAATGGTTTCTGTAAAGTATTGGCTAGAACTAAGATGTAGCCAACCTTCATTTGGCTGTTTAAGTGGAAATACTCTTTACTATTTCTATGATCAAAGATTGTGTTTTTGCTAGAAAAAAAAACCAACTTACTTGAATGGTGTGTTTTCAGGTTCAATCATTGCTTTATTGCGGAGAATAGCTGGTCCTGCACCTACGCCAATGTCACTAGGATAAGTATTGATGTAGTTTGGTGGTGGGCCTTCAAACTGGTCCATTCTATCTTGAAGAATCTGTTCCCACTGTTCCAAATTTTTTATTACAGCAATGCCCAATGGTGATGTTACAGGAAGATCTAAACAGATTAATAAATGATAATAATTAATTATATATTAAAACATATTAACATACAAATAATGTATTAATTATATATAGTTGTAATTAATAAAAGCTTAGGGAAAAAAATCATTTAAGTTGCAGTGTGTATAAAAAACCAGAATAATACAACCATCTAAAACAGATCTTGAAAGGAAATGTACTTGTTAGCAATTGTAAAAAATTAACGTATTCAATTATTTAAATGTAAAAATGAAAATTAAAAAGCAAAGTCTGACAGAAAGTCAATTCTACAGAAAACTAAAATGTAAAGCATAATTTAACATACCATTGAATTCCAGACCAGCAATGGGAAAGAAGTTCTTAACATTGTGCAGAACTAATTTTACCATTGTCAAATGCAGAAGAGCCCAGCTGTATAAAAAATAACAGATTGAGTTCTGTTAAAACAACATTAACACAATTATCTGCAGAATATTTTTCTCCTTCTACCAAATACACATCTTAGAAAAACAGTGTAGATGGTTCACTGAGGTTTACGAGACACAGAGAAAACTTCTTGTGTATCAGCTATGCAATATAAGGGTGCCTCTGAGGGCCCCTTGCTGTAACAGGTAGTATCCCTTTCTCTCTTTCACAAATCCCAGATTATTGTACTCTTCCTCCAGATAAGAGTGTGCAAGCTTGAGCCTCTGCAAGACTGAGAATTAAGTACCAGCCCCCTGAAACACCTGAAATTCTCTACTAAATCATGATGAACAGAGACAAGACACTACTTGAATTTGGCATTCATGGCAGAAGCTTTCACACTGAAAGAGTCCCACAGATATTAGTGATACAAATCCTAAACAGTATAGCTGTAAGGACTAATGAGAGACTTGAAGAGCACATTTAAAAAAAAAAAAAAAAAAAAAATCACACTTCTCCATTATTATAATGCTGAGGTCATCTACTTCATATTATCTTGCAACATTTTCTCTTTTAAGGAGAGTTAATCTGCTAGTTCTAGTTAATCTGCCCCTCATTCAAAAACTGAAGATCATGCTTGAATCAGTAGTCTAAAGCATCATTCTAGAGCTGGCATTGCAGTACCTCATGTTCTTTGTGCCTTAAAAATGAAAATAGGAGGTTTTGAATTTGGTTTTCCCCTCCCCCAAAAATGCAAACCACACAGCTTTGACTGCTTAATTCCATTTTTTTTTAGGCAAGTAAATAGTGAACTGTTACTGTGATGAAATTTATCACTTCTGTAATCCTATTGCCACAGATAAGTCTATCCACAGTACTAAAGTTATTTGACTTAAACTGGATGGTGCAGAGGACCTGTATTTTCTTTAATTTGGAAGCAAAGGTAAGCATACAACATAATTATTCTAAAATAGTGGCAATTTTGGCTAACCTGTAAGAATTGGCATCCTTGTGTTCCTGGATCTGTACATCAGAGAGGAAAGCATCATCCTCTTCCTCATCACTGTGAATGCTTTCATCAGAATCATATATAACACCGCTGTCTGATAAAGGAAGAAATGGCTGCAATGCAAAATAAGTCTGCTATAAAAGCAATTTTCTGATCTCTTAATATTCAACACTTACTTTAGTTATCACTGTCATAGAGTTTAAATGACAACAACTTCACCCATTTATAAGTTTCCCTAAAACATAAAGTAGCAAGGGGGAAAGTGTTAATCTTTATTACCAACAAGAGACATGTTTTGAAAATTAAGTAATAGACTTGTAGGCTCTTCATCTTTCATTACACAGATAATATTCTGCAGCTTACTATGGAGAGCACTCCAAATTTTCACATTATTTTTTGTCCTTTAAAAATTAAAGGAGAAGAAATATGCTTTTATGAACTATATCTTATATTTTCCATTTTAAATTACCTTTGCCATAAAATAGTCCCACATGCTGAGTTCTGGAGGGATAAACTTTTCTTTGTAAGAGGGTCTTTCTGCAGGTACAGGTGGCGGTACAGTGCTATCCTTCACTGGTCTTCCTGGCACCAGCATTCTCATATTAAACCGACGTCGATGTTTATCCATTTCTTCTGATGGAAGAGGTGGTGCTAAATTCAGGTAGTATAAAAAGCCGATATTAACATTGCATCTTTAGAAACAGCTGTATTTTATAATTGAAGTAACTAAATCCATTGTTATTAGTACTAATTTCTACTGTTCCAGAAATCAAAACCAGCCTAAATAAAGTAAGTGTAATCATACAGGAAGTTCACTTATGATACATTCAATAACTGTGAAATTTACACATTGGATATATCATGAGAAATACATTTTATTATCTGAATTAAGTTCTCAGAAGATGTAGCTTTTAATTAAAAAGCTTTTAGCTGAAAAGTTTCTCAAGAAATAAATTAAGATTTGTTTTTGAGAAATAAAAGTAATATGTAAAATTTCACTAAACTGTGAACTGCACAAGTAGCAGTAGTTATTCAAAATATAAGCCAAGGAACTCTTAAGATGGTGAAGAAAATTCTAACAGACCGTCACGTTTTTTGACAACTGAAGTCTATTTTAAAGTGTTATGATTTAAAATGTCTTAATAGATATCAAAATATTAATGTGGAATTTGTTTTTCAAAGTGTTATTGGCCAGGCAACATTGAAGATGACACTTACTTTATTACAAAGGAGCTAGATATTTAAAGTTTTTTTTTTAAAAAGCCACTACTAACATTCATCTACACTGCAAGTTTTTACAAACCTTCATTACCATCCTCTGAAACATCAGAAGCTGTAGGAGCTTGTAGGTTAAAGGAAAACAGAATACATCTCAAATGAAGGCATGACTTTATATAAGTTATTCATATTATCATCTTGTGAAAACAACTGCCCTAAATGAGTTTAAGTTATTCCATGAATGACAAATATCTGTTGTGCATAGTTATAATGGTGCATTGCTTTATTACTCTTTTGTTTTATATTTCAGATACGGAATATCTAATTTTTGCATAAGTTTCAAGCCTGTTGTTGTTTTGAAAGTCTAAATGACATGATTTTCAACATTGTTGCAGTGTGAAGTATATGACAAAATGGTTGTATTTCCTTTTGTCTCCAGAGCCTGAAGTCAATCTCCACTTTCGCTTTTCCTTATGCAGTATATTAAGACATGCTCATCTGTCTTTGCAAAACTCCTGGTTTTAGTTGGCGCTTACATATGCATGAACTATTTTTCTGACACTTGAAGTTGATATTTCTTCTCTGTGGTCTTGTGCAGGGTGCAATGATATCTTGCAATAGAAACTGGTTTCAGAAATACTGTTTCCAAGTTACTGCAGTTGTTAAACAGTAACACTCATCTCTCTCATAGAAAACCATAGGTATTAACACTGATTTATACCATCTGTTTTTTCACTAAAAAATAATGACTGAAAGTCCTGAAAAGTGTTATAAGTAAGCATCTAATAGTAATATAAGCAACATAACAACTGTACAGTTTTTGTGGCAAATTCAAAATATGCTGGGTGCAATTACAAAGGACAACTACAAGACTAATTTTTTTCTGCTTCTTAAGGCCAGTAGATACTTAAATTCTGCTTGCTTGGTTTTTGCCTTTAAAAGGAAGGAAAGCTCTCCTACTAGGTTACTAAAAGGAATAAAATATGAATCATTTGTATGACCTTTAGAGAACAAAGTACCTGGAATATTTTCTGACTGCCTTTGAGGTTTTACAAGAAGTTTCACTCCTCCACCAAAAACAGCAGCCCACATTCGACTGTTCAAAGGATGGGCTGCTAGTCGAAATAATTCATTGCATGAATTGGTCGCAAGGGCATGTATAAGGAGACTCAGGTAGACAGCTATAACAGCTTCACAAAGTAAGATGTTTAACTTTGGTTGGTCTTCATCCTGAGCTGAACTTAAGAGATTTATAAGTGAACTCACACCTGCAAAGAGAAAAGAGGAAAAGATCAACGTTAAATGAATAAGAGTAGAAATGGAAAAAAGGAAATGTTTCACCTCTACATTTTGTGTTAAACATATACTAATAGCGGCATGACACTTTTATTTAGATAAAACATAATATTTTTCCTAAAATCATAAAGATCAAAATTATAAAAAGTATTCTTGGCTCCAGGACTTCTGCGCTGTATCTCTCTGCAAATACTATGGACAGTTCAGCTTGCCTATGAGATTCCTGCGGTTTCCACAGTTGACCTCAAAATGCTAAATTTATGCTCATACATTAGGTGTACTTGTTTTGATAGCTATACCAGGCACAGCATAGGTGTAAGACAGTGCTGTAGAAAATAGAAATAGCTTTGCTAGGTGGTGAGGCAAACCAGAAGAAAACATTTTAGGATGACAAGTTATCATCTTATTAAGTTTATCCCAAAGATTATGGTCTCTCCTCCAAGCAAGATGTTTGCCATGTAGAAAGTTTATTTTTATTTGTTTTGGTACGTGAAAAAGTTAAAGGCTGTTATTTATGAGAGAACTAAATCAGAAACACTTATCCATCATTGATCATCCATCATTTCACCCTTCATATTACCAGACAGTGAGATAATCTTGAAATGTGGAGCTGGTCCAGTGGTGCTAAAAGTAACCTTATTTTTGTCTCACCAGGCCACTGAGCAGGAGATGAGTTTGGAGTTGCGTGCTCTTCAATACTTTCTGTCCTCAGTCTGCGCCGATCACTCAAAAGAAGTCCTTGATAAACCATCCCTGTAAACTGATTCGCTTCTGTTTGACTGCTAAATACAAATTAATTTCTTCTGATGAGAAAGGACTTTAAGAATATTTTTGTAATAAAGTATAGTATATATGCTTCTCATTTTAATCAGAAAATACAACATTTAAAATGCTATAAGCCTAAGTCAAGATTTTTATAATTTCACAGTATTCAAAATACGTTTTTTATGAAAACTTGAAATGTTTCCATGTGGCATTATCAATTTTAATATGTTAGGTTCGTAGCTCCAGATATTAAAAAAGCTTTTTTAAAAAATTTAATAATATATTTGTTCTGAATAATTTTTTTTAAACATTTTTACAACATTAAAACTCTTCCAGTTCCAGTTTGGAATATAAACTGTCTGAAACCTGGCTTTCATTAGGCTTAAATGTTTCCCCTGCACCTCTATTCATCAGTGAAAATGCTGTGGAAAATAGCATTCAAATATTTTTTAGAAGCATCCCAAGTGAGAGGGACACCAGATTTTCCTATTGTTTATTGGAAAAAATCTGAATGATCTATGTTATTTTATCTGTGTAAAATAGATCTGGCACATGGAAGCTAGCAGTGTGTAAACTGTATAAATGTCTATATCCATGCACAGATATTTAATCCCTTTATTAGACATATGCATGAAGAATTTCTATTTTAGATACACAAAGTGTACTCCAAAGGTAGGACTGTAAGAAAACTTCCAGTTTTACCTGTAGCTGTGGCTATCACATAGTGCTTGATAAATGGATGCAGAAAGTGAAGCTGCTAAAGAATGAAGTGTGTACACCTAAAATAAAAAGAGCCAATGAGCTATACATAAGTTACGTATAAAAGATGAGTAAACTACAAGCCTTTCTAAAGAGCATTGGAAACGTATTATGCAAGAATGTCCTAGTTTTAAACGAAGTGCAAGAAATACCAACTGAATGTTACTTTAAGTTTACAATACAGTACTTTGAATATCACAACTGCTTGCTCAAGATCATTTGACTGCAGTCAAAACCTTCTAACATTATGTCAAGATAATCAACTCTATTCTAATATAGAACTGCCACAGTGAATGGGTATGCTGAAGGAGTGGTTAAGTACGTCCTGTTCTGAGAATGAGAACAGAAACACTCTAGTTCTTAAACAGAAGAAATGCAAGGATTTCTTGGAAAGTCCAGTGAAATCCACAGCATGAAGAAAACGGTACTGTCAAACTGTTAAAAAGGTAAAATTTTTAAATTCCACCCTGTCTTCATTTCCATCTTTTTCTACCATCTTTCCATTTAATCAAATGCTAGAGCTTAGATTAAAGCTATGAATTATCTAAGTAGTTGTTTTGCAGTTAAGATGTGTCAGCTCTTCTTTCTGAATTCTCTTTTAAAAGAAAATGCATGTGAGGTACGAGTTTTTAGAGTAAGAAAGATGCTTCCTGTAGCATAATGCAGGATGGAAAAGGAGTCAACTATGTAAGAGACAAAATGAGATATAATTAAGCTTGAGTTACAGTTTTAGAAACTTAACTGCCTTGCATTGGGACAACCCATTTAGTTTCCTAATTTTCCCTACTTTCATTTAGTCAATAGAAATTCAAATTAATTTAACGACTGAATACTGATCTAAATGTACAAAATAATGATTTAGCTTGTTACTAATTCACTGTGTCACAGTCTCATGCTCTTGGCTTTTTCGCCCCCTCCATTTACTGAACCTGAACAGAATTTATTTGCCCCTGAGTATGGAGTCAGATAAAGTAATTCACCACAACTCCTTAGAAACCAGTACACTTGAGGAATTTCATGCTAGGGCAAGGTTTATAATATCTATATTAATAGAAGGTTATAACGTAACTTACAGTTCCCCATCTCTACTTTCATTAATCTCCCTACAGGATTTGACCAGAATGACGTAATTAGTTAACTTACACGATCATGTTGTTTTAAGAGCCAAGAATTGTTTTAGTGAACATTTGCATTTGGAATAGCTTCTTGAGAATGACCAGAATTTGGATGAAACAGAACTAACTGGGTTCAAAAAGATGTCAGAAAGCAAGGCAGTTAACTAGCATTTTCAGTTTGCCAGACTTAAGGGAGAAAGAAGGTAAGTATTGTGAAAGGGTAAGTGTTGAAAAGTTAACTCAAACACCACATTCTATTTTTCGCATGCTCACTCCCCATTTTATAAAAAATCATTTAGCATTTCCTGAAAGCTTTTCATTACCTTGACATCTTCAATATTAGGATGTGGTGGTGATTTCATCTGCACAATAGTGTAAAGAATATCATGGATGTGGTTGTTTAAATACAGCACAGGATTAGCTATCACAGTTTTTGTGGATGCTATGCTTGCAGAAAGCAACGGTAGTGTTGTGGGTAATGGAAGTGGAGACTGAAGTTGTTTTACAGTAGTTTCCTGTTTAAAAGAAAATATTGTATTTAAAATTATTGCTTTGAGAAAAAGAGTTTAAAAAGAAGATAATTTTATATCTTAAATGTTTTTCCAGGATTATTTATCCTGTTCCACTGCTGTCTACTCAGTACAGACAGGACTTTACTGTGACTGATGTCAAAAGTAAATTCATATTTCCTACAATAACATAGATCAGACCTGATAGCCAAGTTTGCTGGAACACTTTTTGATTTAGTGCAGGAGAAGTAATTTTATGTAATTCATTATGAAGAGTTGGGATTGTCTATTAAGAAACACTAACAAAAAATGCACTTGCAGTAGCATAACTTGTCATAATACTCACTGGTCTGAGTTTAATAACAAAAGTCATATTTGCACTAATCTGAGTTTCTCAAGTGGAAACAAGCAGATTTTTTTTTTAATTCCTAAAAGTATGTGCTAACCCTAGTACCACCAAAACAGTTGTCTACTGCTCCTATTTGAAATGTGAGAAATCTAGGACTAGAGCAGGTTAGTCATTAACATTTGCTGGAAAATATCTCTTTTTGTATGAAATAAATGCAGAAAATACCATAATATACTAAAAGGGAGCACTACCCTATCTGACTTGGTATTATTTGTTGAGTCTTGCAGCTAAGATCCCATTCCTGCAGCTCCCTTGCATGACTTGCAGAAGTGTAAGGAATGAGATTTTGCCGTATTTCAGCAACTGTGAATTTAATTTATTATATAGGTACCCAGAATATTGTGATAAAAATTATAATTTCATTGGAACATGCATATAATGCTGCAGCTATAATATAAACAGCAACATTTATATTCCATAATTAAAGGTAGTCTAATCCTCAATGTCATATGACAGATCCTTAGGAACCAAATAATCAGGATGTGGAAAAGCAGCACACTTAAATATCAGGTTCTTTCTCCAAGAACATTAAAATGATCTTGACCATAAGACTTGCAGAACATAAGCAGCATCTATCTAGACACAAACTCAAGAATTTGACAAAACTGACAGTCCAGAACTATTGACAGTTGTGAATATAAATTAGTTGAATTTATTTTACCTGCTGTGACTCTTGCAGCAAAAACTTCAGCTCCATTCTTACAGATGCTAAACCACCACCTTGTGCCCCGTGAAGACTACAATAACTTAGAAAAACCCTTAGAAGAGCTTGGTTCTTCTGCAGCCACCACTTTCGTCTTTCAGCGTGTTCTCGCTTTGCTTGTAACCTACGTCTTTCTATCTGGTGCCGTTCATACGAACCGATGTCTGGCTTATCCATAATATCGTCGTGATCAAGTAGATCCCCATTTACTTTGGTGTATGTTCTACAATAGTCTTTGCCCCCTGCGTCATGGTTGCATATTTCATGCATAGCAGCAATTTCTTTTTCAAGCCAGTTGTATAGCTGAAATCTGAGCTTTCCTCCATCGACTTCATAACCTGTAGCCAAAGTCCTCAGTTCGGTCATAAGGATCTTCAAACAGGCTCTGAACTTCAGTTGTTCAGCAATAACATCAACCTCAGTGTCTCCTGCATCAGAAGTGTCCCCATGTGGTGTTTGAGGAATGTTGGTGTCTGAGGTTCTCTCATCATCATCTCCATTCTTAGAATCAGATTTTGAGTTCTTTATCATTATACCAACATCCTTGTCCTCCTCATCTGACCCATTTTTGTCTTCACCCCAATCAAGAGTAAGGGGCTCATCATCAAATTTTACTGCTGGTTGACTCCAGTCAAATTGTGCTGAAGATTCAACAGTACTTTCCAAAGCAAAGGAAGTTGAAGTTGGTTTTGACCAGTCTGTATCACCACTTCCAGGACCATTCCTTAAGGCTTTGGAATCTGAAACACCAGCCTGTATTGGAGGACTAGATGAATCTTTCTCTGCAGCTACAGTAGACTTTTTTCTTACTTTTGGAATTTTGGAAAGGACTTCAAGAGCTAGTACAGGGCACCCCACTTTAAAATGAGCATTTGCAGTAGTGAAGAATAATTTTCTTTCTATAAGATTGATTTTATCAACAAAGCTTTTCTCAGTTTTTAGACCTAAGGTGGCCAAAGTCCCTTCTGGTGAGCTGAAGTATCTTCGGATGAGCAAAGGGTGGGTCCGAAGATAATTGTAAAAACTGAATACCACAGGATTGCACGACTTGACAATAACTACGGAATTAAGCAGATATGATTTCTATTGAAAATGGCTTTAAAATAGAATTGTTCTATTTTGCAGTATTTCCTGCATTACAGAGATTTGTCAAAACACAAAAAGAAAAACAGTTTTGGGTCTAGTTGCAAAAACAAAATGAAAGAATTACTTATTTCCCACAAAAAGATTAAAGGTGTGACCTGGATGAGTATAGAGATACTAAATTCTCTCATTTGCCTCATTGTTACATTCCACTCAGCTAAACCTAAAAATAGCCTAGATGATCAGCCAGGCAGAGATTTCACCAAGGGAGGGAATCTGCCACAGAGTAGCCACATGTCACTAAACATTAATCTCAGAAGAGACAGGATAGGAAATCCTGCTAGAACACTGCTAATTCCTAGAAGCAAGAATGAAAATTTAAATCCATTGGAATAAAGATTAGCCAGCATTCAGTAATAGATATTGTAGGGAAGTACCAAACAAAGAAGGCCTTCCTGAGCTTATCTGACAGCAGGATGAAGTCCTTGGAAGAAATTGGAAAAAGGTTTTTTAAGAAGTGGAAGAAATTGAGCAGACCTGTACACAAGCCAATTAATAATTTGAGCATAATGGCATCTCAGGAGAAGAGGCAGCATACATACATGGAAAGTATTTCTCCTTCTCTACTTTGTCTTAATAAGTTTGTTCCATTAGACTAATCTTTTTCCCTTACCTGGGTTTTCATCATCATCTTTAGGTGTTTGTTCCAATAACGTGTCCAGTGCTCTAGTGTAATCTTTCATTATCCAGTATGCAATGCTTCTTAGAAATGGATCGGAATGCAATTTAGTACAGCTGAACCCAGCTCCATCCTTATCGCAACCCAAAATCTTTTCATAAAGAATGGAGGTGTATGTGACAGAGGTTTCAAACTCTGATTCATATAAACGAGCAATAACCATAGCCAACTGTATGTCTTCCATTTTCTCAAGGCACACCTATGATAAGAAGTGGGGAAAAAGGTTGCTTTATGAGGGAAAGAGTGCATTCTTGAAAATAACAATGAAGTGAATAGCAATATATGTTTACAGAGCAGATAATTTTTTTCTCATATCTGCTCTTTAAAGTATATATTAATCTTTGGGTCAAAAATACAGTATGTGATATATATATCTAAGTAACATATTTTCTTCTGTGTTTGGAAAGAGATGTACTTTCTTCTATTTCGGAGATTATGCATAGCAGTACACCAGCATGTCAAAAATTAATATGGGAGAAGTAAAAATAAAGATGATTATGTTTATTCTACTAAATAGAATAAACATAACTTCCAACTTTAATGTTAATACATCACTGGTAAAATATTCTTCACATTGTCTCATCTGCAGAACTACATCTCTGAGGAAAATTCTTTACATTCTCAGGTAAAAACAAACATAATGCATATAAATAGGCAGGATAACTAAAGATTCCCTAATTCCCATTTTCTCCTGAGAGGTACTGCTTAGGCTATTATCCTGCTTACAGCTCTCACCTCCCTTGTGGCAGTCAGCATCACAGCTCCACTAGGAAGGTATCCTAGGGCTGCTTCAGAAGACAACTCTGACTTCTTTTTTTACTTAATATTGTAACAATAGGTCATGCACAATAGCTGGAGGCTGAACAGAGTGCTACAACTTAACTGTGCTGATCAAACAGAAAGTTTTGCCAGAAGGGTCATGACTGGTATTCTCAAGAGTGCTTCCACTGAGGACTGATGTACCTGAACAATTATTCTGGCCTTCAGATCAGCTTCCAAGCAGCTCTTCCAAGCTGCAAGTGTGGAGGTAAATGGTATGCCTGTAGGGCACAAGGCAGTCATGTGTAGACATACCATACCATTTGTGCTGCCACAATTTGTGAAAACATCAGCAGAGAACAGCTTGTAAGGATGCAGTTATACAGGTCAAATTAGAAACTGAAGCTTAATTTCTCAAAAGTGAATACCTCTATAGCATCTTTCAGTGAACCTGCTAGCAAGAAAAACGCAGCTGATTGTTCAAAGCGTTGTTTTCCCAACAAAGCAAAAGCGTTTTTTAAAGCAGCTTTGCGCCATCTATCTTCACTGAAGTTGTGGCTGAAAAAGGCAGTCATCTTTTCGTCATGCTGGGACCTGCATAAAGAAATGCAATGCATACAACTGCTTATTAGAAAACCTTAGCATACAATCACTTGAACAGCATCACTTTAAATTAAATTCTAATCTTCAATGAGTTCTGCTTTGCATTCCAGGTTCCATTAAGACGTACTCAAACTTCGAGCTAGCAGAACTCACCTAAACAGACCCCACACCACTGCCTTTTTCTTCATAGCAAGGTAAAAAAGTGCAGCATCTAAGGCATCATTGTTCCTCTGGAATGAAGCTTTTGCAACCTGTAGTAAACAAAACCTACTATTATTACTGAAAATATAAAGGCTGCTTTTAGCTAAATCACATATGTTCTCTGTCAGGCAGGACGGGCTAGGTGGCTATTATTTCTACAAAGGAACAGTATTTTCTGTCAGAATGTTTTATTCATATGTGACAGCTGTCATTACACTGTGAATGCTCTTAAGAGTCAGAAAAAACAACACTACTGCAGATATTAACCCCTCTCAACCACAGTGGGACATTACAAAAGTGCAAATAAAAATCTTTCCTTTAAAAGTGCTACAGTAACTCATACTATTAGGTGAAATTACTCTTGCAATCCATTACTTACATGTACTGAAGTAATACAAGTATTTCTTTAATTAACAGTTTGTTTTTCCATATAGGACTCAGATGTAATTGCATTTCATTTGGAGTAATAGGATAATTAGGTTTGGCTCCTAGATTCTTGAAGTATCATGTAACTTTTCAAAATGTAATTTTACAAGAGATGACTTGGAAATTTAATAAACTAGTAAGTACTTCTGTTCCACAGACATTTGAGAGATTGCATTATTTTTTGTAATTCAAAGCAAAAGCTAGCAGCTGTTCAAATCAATCGAACTTCAAGTTACAAGAAAGCTGAAATTCTTATTAAAGCAAGGATTTAAATCTCATTGGTAGCTATGGAAAACAGTTTTAGATATTATCTCAAAAATATATTACACTGTATCCATTATTAGCCCTCCAATAAGAAAACTCTGCATGCAAATGAGATTTGGTGTTATTTTGGTTAAAAACAGTAATTTTGCAACTCTTCAGAAGAGTAAAACCTGCATTTATTTGCAGTTCAGATCTTTTATGTTCTATAGTACTCATTAGAAAAAATTACAAAATTTGAAAAGACCTTTTATATGGTTTTTATTAACTTATATTTTTCAATATATTTATTTCTTAAATGAAACCCACTACTGATCATATACTGAGCGTAAGTCCCTGTTTAATCTGCAGATATATACTGTCTCATATATCTGAAAACAAGATTCTTCTTAAAATAGAGTACTTAATATGATCTTTAACATACTGTAAAATATGTGGGGGGAAGAAATTAGGTGCTTCAGAAATGGCTTTTCCCTAGATGATTTGTACTATATCTTACTATTGAATAATGACATTTTTAAGCCAGGACTGCCACCATCAGTTGGAATAGAAAAAAATAGTTACGCAGCCTCCTGGCTGGGCTAGAGTACAAAGGCATCTGCTATAAACAAGTCACTGTGCGTATCTCCTAAGGCATACCTAGCAGCATATAACTATAATTTGTAAGGAATTGAAAGTACCTTCTCAATGCACCTTCGGAGTGTGTTGATATTCCTGACCCACCACCCAATACCCATAGCTCTTAATTCAGACCACTGTGGGTCTCCCTTCTGAATAGCAGGAATCATATTGATCAACTCCTCCTCAGCCTCAGAATGAAAAGCCCATGCAAAATGGCAAGTAGATAGGCCTAAACAATAAGATAATAAAATTCAGAAGATTAAGACTTGTTAATAAGCAAATGGAGTATGTCAGAGATGCAAAGTGGGATCCCCAACCCAAGCGTTAGGTAGATCTTAGACTGTTTCCCTCAGCAGGAAGTAGAGCTGCAAAAGGAACAAGTGAATATATTTTTCCTTACTAGGGATGTCCTCTCCTCAGTGCTTCTTCCATCATTTTCCAGTACCCCATTATATATGTACTAGAGTTATATGGTGAAAGACTAAAGGAAAAATACTCTATTATCACAGAGGCAGACCCATTCTTGGCCAGAAACCTTTCTGTCTGCTGTTTAGGTGGTAACTGCTTTTCTTTCCCGTATTTCAGAACAGCATTTACTCAGATTGAGCAAGGGAAAAAACCTGATGTGATGAAAATAAGAAGATAATCTTTAAGGTAAGATAAAGCCATGCTTATGTAAAGCAGTATCTTCATTCCTCCAGCAGAAACAATGAAATATACATAAACAATCTGTATGTTATCTGGTTGGGTAACTTATGCCTCAAACTGAATGGGGCAGAATCTTTCTCTGTTCTAGAGCTATACCTTTTTTGCTATTCACAGTGCATTTAGAGAAGCCTATAAACAAGCCTTTGCAAGGTAAGGGCTTTAATGGAATAGATATAATCTAAATGAATATGCAGATAATAGAAATATCATAAAATTATAAATCAAACATAACCAGATCCCGTCAGCTCAAGTGGATCAAATGAAGGCAATACTTCACACTAAGAATTACCTTGGTGAAGCAGCTGAACTCGATACAGAGGTGGGAGTGATGTCAAAAGGCAGGTGTGCAAGCGCATAGCCAACAAATATCGTAAGCCACATTCATCTAAGGTATCTCGTCCTGTAAAATATAAAATACTGACTTTTGAACATGCAGGTGACTACAAGAGGCCTATATACAACTTATTATATGCAGTGTGTGAGGAATATATGTTTCTAAACTTCCTGAGACTTGAACTAAAAGTTATTTATTATGTATGAAACATAATTATAAATCTCTATTTAAGTGTTTTTCTTTCTTACTGTATCTAATCTGAATTACTGACGCTAGCTTTCAGCTTTGTTATCCCAAAATACCCCAAGGACTAAATTTACCTTTGCTGAGAAGAACAAGAACGTTTATTCAATAATATGTCAGTTACTAACCTGAATAATTCTTATCTCTGTTCTCATCTAGTTCAGTGCTTGTTGTGGCCACAGTGTCTGCCAAAGCTACAAGGAACATCTGCTCCAGTCGAGTGAGGCCTGGCAGACTCGAGTGCATGAGGTGGCTTGAAAGAACACTAGCATGTTCTCGGCCAAAGTAAGTTGGACCATACTGTGACAGATTAATAACTTTGGATTTATTCTCCCTCTTTTCAGGCTCAAAATCAATAAAGTCTTCAGTTGTAACAGGCTGAATCTGGAACAGATCTGAGTACTGATCCTCTGTTTTTCTCTTAGCATGATCTTCAGAGCCCTGAGGTATTTTAGAAGTTTCTTCAGAAACAAAAGTGGCATCTTGATCTGCAGCAAGCAGTGCATACAGTGGCAGTGGAGGAATTGAGTCTATCTCAGTGTAGTCTCGAGTACCATCTTTTCCAGCTGTGATGGTATCCTTTGCAGTACTACCACTTACACTAATGGTGCGAGAAAGATGGCGTTTAGGACCAGTTCCTTCTCCAGCTTCTGTGTCTTTAACTATTGCAACTTCTCCTGCAATACATTTAACTAAATGTGACAGAATGGCTTTGGCTCGGCGAACTTTACCCAGATCCATAAGTTCTAATAACTGGGTTGGATGATACTGGGGTAGAGTAGGTGAAAGAACATGAGCAGCTTCAAAAAGGCCACCATCCTGAATTACAGTTGGAGTGCCAAAAACATCATCCACAATACCTGCCCCATCAATTACACTGGTCTTCTTCACTATCAAGCTTGTTTTGAGTGGATCTTGTGTTGTTGAGTCTTCAGTAGCAAACACATCACTTTCTCCATCACCAAACTTGATAGCGTGTTTCCACTGGGCATAAACATGCATTTCACAGTCCATTCCCACTACCAGTATACCATCCCTCACCCAGGACAGAGAAACAGGCAGTGAAGGAGTGCCATCTACAGATGATACCAAATCAATTGATCTAAGCAACACCCACTTTGACTTTACACCTTGTTTTATGCTACCACCTAGTGGCAAAGTAATGACAGCTACTCCCTCTTTGCTGCTAGTTTGATCCGTTACAATTCCCGAAAGTCTTCCGTACATGAAGATGTTGGCACCAACTCCAACTGTCAATATATGTGAACCATCTTCTTTTGATACCCAGTCCAAATGCACCAAATGCTTGATACTGGGCACCAGGTATTTGTCTTTATTCAAAAAAGCATCTGATTTACTGTAAACAAATAAATTACTATCTACACTGACCCTTGAATCAAGTACACTTCCAACCTGAATTAAATCATCCAGATGAATTGTCTGTTCCAAAACCCATTCTGATCCTCCTGTAGACTCACATTCAAGTATACAAACATGCATGGAAAATTCTTTGGAAACAAAACCATTGTGCTGTATGGGTTGTTTGTATGCTACTGCAAGACGTCCTGTGTAAGAACAGCTAACAGCAACTGGCCTTCCTACTATGCTCACTGTACTGCTGTTGTCTTCTCCTTCATCGTTCATTAAAGGCCATTTTCTCCAATGATATGTTTCCCTTTCTTCATTTTTGCTGTTTAAGTCGGTCTCTACAGTACATCTCCAGAACCGCACTCTGTTGTCTGAACATGATGTTACTATCAAATAAGGTGCAAGGCAGACTGGGTATATTGATGAAGAACTCAGGTGACCTGAAGTTAGAACAAATACATTTACTTTTAGTTATATGAAGTAGAATGCCTATATGAATAAGGCAGATGCAACACTGTCTAACTACTGATAGAGAACTTTACAACCTGGTATTGCTTTTCTAATTTGGAATTGGGTACGGGCAAATGCATTAAGACTGGTAATAATCTTACAGCTTGAACATTACTAATCATCTGCAGTTCTGGTCACTATTCAAAAAGATAAGCTGGAACTGAAGTTAATTCAGAGAAGCGTTGTTAGAATAATGAGAAGAATACAAAGCCTTAATCAGATGAGATTAAGAGATTAAGGAAGTTAAGATCAGGTTCATGTAGCCTACCAAAATGAACCTAAGAGGGAAGGAAAAAAAGGAAAAAAAAAAAAGCCGACACACAGAAAGACAGAGAAACAGAAGAAGGGGTAAGTGCATCGGGTAAAAAACCCACTAAATACCCAACATGTTAATGCTGGCAGATGCACGAGCGGGTATTAATTGTTCTTTAATAAATTAAGACTAGAAGTTAAGTTTCCAACTATTAGAGCAGTAAGTTTCAGGAACAGCTTTCCTGTGGGGACTTGATACATTTATGAAATGGTAACATGACAAGGACACAAGGATTTGAGAGCACTTTTTTAGTCCTGTGTTCCCTGTATCAGTAAGTCAGAATGTGATAGGCTGAGGAGCTCTATATATCTATCTACAGATATCTGTCTACAATCCTATAAAATAGGAGGTAAATTAGTGGACCAACTGAATTAAAAAAAGTTAAATTTACCTGCTGAAGGAGTTGCTCTTACTACTTCTACACCAACAGGAAGATCCAGAGGTTGGCTATATACAAGTCTGGAGCTCAGAATAAGTTTACTAGCAGTCTGAAGATTAGCAATTGATGAAGATCGTGGAATGGGACTTATGCCAGGTGATGTATCTGGAGAAGAATCCACAGTCTTTTGCTCAGGTACACTAAGCTTATTCTCTGATGAAGTAGCTTCAGTTGGTTTTGCTATATTAAAAAAAATTCCCAAAAGTGTTAAAAAATTGTTTGTAAGAAAGGACAAGGCATTAATATCCTATAATCAGATTTATTTTCCTTAGCAGTGCTTAAGTTACATAAAAAATAATTATATGATGTATGCAGGCTATGTTAGCTTTATTGCCTGCTATGACTATTTGTTTTAAGACAGCCATAACATTCTGAAATACTGATAGTTTAAAATAAAGAATCCAGTGCTTAAGTATATTACGCTATCAATAAAGTTTTATACTGCGATTGGTATAAAATGCAACCAGTGTTTGTAAGGAATTTTACTGCTCCCTTCACATTGAAAAATTATTCCAAAGATTCCTGACTTTGAGGCTTCTGCTTGACAAAGGTGACACAATTTGGTTTAACTAAACCACTAAGCTTTAAGTTTTCTTTCATATAATTTAAAATAAATGTCTGTCTGTAAGAAAGTTATAGTCACTCACTCACCTAAACAGGCTTGCACAGACTTGAGATGAAGATGCCACATCTGAAGAACAGAGCAGCCATTACTATCTTTTTCAATTACTACTAGGTAGAACTTTTCTGAGAAAGGTGGTGGACGATACCCTGTAATTTAAACATATTATCAATATCATGCAATTTACATTCAACATAAATATTTTTCATTAACAGAAGACACTAAAAATTGATACTAAAAGCCCGTTTTCTTCTTTGAAAGAAATTGCTTGATTATGAAACAAAATATTCAAACAGTACCATTAATAACATAGAATCATAGAATAGAATACCTCAAGTTGGAAGGGACCCATAAGGATCATTGAGTCCAACTCCCTAATCCTTGCAGGACCAGCTAAACCTAAACCATATGACTAAAAGCGCCACCTGGATGCTCCTTGAACTGACAGGCTTTTGGTGCTGTGACCACTTCCCTGGGGAGCTTGTTCCAGTGACTGACCACCCTCTCTCAGTGGAGGGCCTTTTCTTAATGTCCAGTCTGAGCTTCCCCTGATGCAGCTTCATTCCATTCCCTTGTATCCTATCACCGGTTATCAGAGAGATCAGCACCCTCCCCCTCCGCTACCCTCCTTGAGGAAGTTGTAGACTGTGGTAAGTTCACCCTTCAGCCTTCTCGAAGCTGACCAAACCAAGTGGCCTCAGCTGCTCCTCCTAAGTCTTGCCTTCGAGGCCTTTCACCATCTTGGTTGCCCTCCTCTGGACTCTAACAGTTTGACATCCTTCTTACATTGAGGTGCCCAAAACTGCATGCAGTACTCAAGGTGGGGCCGCACCAGTGCAGATTAGGATGATCACCTTCCTTCACCAGCTAGCTGTGCTGAGCTTGACGCACCCCAGGACACGGTTAGCGCTTTTGGCTGCCAGGGCACACTGTTGACTCATATTCCTCTTGCCATCAACCCAAACCCCCAGATCTCTTTCTGCTGGGCTGCTCTCCAGCCTCTTATCCCCCAGTTTGTATGTATGACCAGGATTACCCAGTCCCAGGAGGAGAATCTAGCACTTGCTCTTGCTAAATTTCATTTTTTAACTGATACTTTGTTTGCTCGTGGCTACAGAAGAATTATGAAAAGATAGACTTAGAGACAACCTGAGTATTAGTGGCAAATCTAATTTATTAGATATATTTGCCTTCCCAGTCAGTTTGAACTATTTTGTTAGATTGTAAAGACTCTCTTCCACCTGCCTGCTTTCTTCCTTTTTCTTTCAAAGTTTTAAGTCTACTACCACATTTCCTTGTTACTTTCTATTGTATTAACTTGGAAGTTAGATATATTCACCTTATCACCTGGAACTACATATTGATAATATGTAGTTATAATATATAATATAAAAAATATATAATATATTATATATAATATATAATATAATATATAATATAGTTATAATAATATATTGATAATATGTAGAAAATACACTTCTGTTCTATTTTGTACATATTTTTATATATAACATACAGCATTTTGAAAAATGGACTTTGTCACATAAGCTAAAATGTTTCACTCTAAGCAAATTAGAATGCCTTTGTTTAATACCATTACCATGTAAACAACAATTCCTATGAGCAACACGAAACAGCTGTTTTACTGAATTCTACAGATTCTCATTAAAAAGGAAACTAGCGTATGCTGGCTAGATTTCAATATACCTTAAGAACACTTTTGGTACCTACTTCATTTCACGTTAGTTATTTTTATACCTTGTGATGGCTGGAAAAATATCTCTGTTTCCTTCCCTTCCACATCTTCCTTATGTGGTTTGTATCCCAGAATGAAGTCTTCTTGAAAGACATGAAGCAATTGTGTGTTTGAGCCACACTGAAATATTAAGTAATAGTTATGTTTCCAGAAGAGTATAGCAACATTTTGTAATAATGCAATTATTTTCTGCGCAATCTTGCTACTAATGAGGATTACTGTCTTTTATCACATTGAAAATTATTTTAATGCATCAGAAAAACTAAACATTTGCCTCTTTTATTGAGAACAGCATATTCTAGAACTATTGTTTGTACACTTAAATAATTTCACTGACATCTACCATGCTAGACAAATTCTGTAATAACATTTTTGCTGCAGGTATTGACAGATGAAAAAGTATCTGTTTTTTATTTCTTTAGGTGTGAATAAATGACAGTGGCAAAAACTCTTAGATTTTTATCCCTCTTCAGTGGAAAGACATGTCCGCAGTGAATTGTTTTGGAAATCTAAAAAAAGTAATGGATTGCAGATTATCCTTCTCTTCAATACCTTAACAGCTGTCCTTCCTGACAGCAACAGATTTCTTTGCAGTACCTCCACCACTCTACAAAGGAGGCTGCTGGCAGTGAAATCCTTTCCTGCAGGGAAGGAAAATATGTCCCCCAAAGACAGTGAAGGCAAAGTCTGCATGTTGCAAAACACCCAGTTTTTTCCAGAGAAACATGGAAAGAGAGTATTCCCTGTACTCATCTATTAAAATTCTAGAAAAATATTTTGTAAATCTGAACCTAAAATTGAAGTTCCTATGTGATTAATACTTAAAAGACATGGAAATTTATTGACAAATAGAGAAATACTTCTTTATATATGTCAGAAATATCCAGATGTCTAATTAAGGAATGGTAATACACGCTGTTTTCACAGGCTGCTTCCTAACAGGAAACAGTACTGGAACATGAATGATCACAACAACTGTGAGTAAGAACAAGGTGTAATAATACCACCTCCTCATTGTCTGAAATGTATAGCTGTATTAGTTAACAGATAAAAATTTGTCTTACAAGACAGAAAAAAAAATTGAAGTTGTATGTGGCTATGATTCCTACATTTTTGAATAGTTAGGTCTAGTTTTTAAGTTTGGGATTTTTTTAATTACCATCTTTTGTTTGTTTGGGCTTGGGGGGGATTGTTATTTTTTTTTTACCTTTAAATTATGATGGTTTGTAAATGAGTCTTTAGTTAAATTTTGTTTTCATCAAGATTTCTGCTTAGAAAACATTTTTACACTCTAACAACTGGCTTTCTGCTCTTAGCAGCTAAAAGAAAGTTGCCTGATTAAAACTTTCAAGGTATCTCAACATTCACAAAAATTCAGGGCAGTCATTAACACCATAAAGAAACGTAATTTCTTTTACCTCTTTTCAACAGATTAGGTTAATTAACAGACAAAGCTATTAAACACCTTTATGTGATACCCTTGAAGAGTTACCCATTTATTTACTTTGTTAGTTATTGCATCGAGTTCAATAATGCATCCTGGTCGAGCAGTAGATTGTTGGCTCACAATGTTAAACACTTCCCCAATAAGTTTCTGAAACAGAGTAAAAGGAGAAGAGTTAGCATATTTTTCCTTCAGACAGAAAGAAATTGCAGTCATTTACAATAAACCGATGCTTTAATTTTCCGTGTTGGCAGAAACCGTAACAGACTTTTTCCAGTTGTCATTTTGGCACTTATGAATAAAGTGCTTATCAAGACATTCGCACTGTTGTGAACCTGTAGCTATTCATGGGGATAGCATACCAGTTTTTACGGAAACAAAACATTGTTTATTTCACGATTTTTCCTTTCATAACATAACTTGGTATCTGTGCCATGAGAAACTCAAATATACTGCTTCACTTTTGTTTAAAGCTTCAGGTTTTGTCACAACATGTAAAAAAATAAATCAGTACGCTTATGTATAAACTGAAGACTATTAGTTTTTGCTGCAATGTTCACAATCATTGCCCCTGAACAGATTCCTCAGACTGATCTGAATACTGACATGCTCCATCTTACAGGATAGCTTATAAAATAACAGAAGAATGGAAAAAAAAAAAAAAAAGATGTGCTTCTTTTATACAATAACAGTGCAAGGTCAGGCTTTACTTTGTTTAAAGTCATAGAAATGAAAAAATAAAAAGGATTAAAAAGTTGCTTATTACAGAAAAAATAAGAGCAATAACCTGCCAATTCTCTCCTCTCTCACAATCTCTGCCCTTCCTCATATACAGGTGGATACACCTAAATCTTGCACTTCTGTTTTTACCTTCCCACTTGCTCGTGACCCCCCTCTTTTGAGAAGCCAAAGAAAGAAATCCTCTTTTTCCTTTTCCCACCTGCTAAAGGTTGGGGAAACTTATCAGGTAAATGTTGTTTCCGTCTAGCCACTTTTAGTAGTAATAGCTGCATTTCTGTCTGCTAACGTTTATAGACAGCCGCAAAACATGGAATTATGCAAGCTATAATGCATAAGATCCTATACATAGAATGGCACAAAAATGATACACAAATAAATGAGGACAAACCACTGGAGGGGAAAAAAGTTACCTTAATTACTTTTAATACTTTCAAGGCATTGCTACATAAAACTTACAGATGATTCAGGGTCAGATAATTCATCCAGAAGTTTTCGTGCATCTACAACAGCTTGATAGAGTCTCAGATTTTTGCCATCAGATGCAACAAAGCAAGCACTAGCAGAGTTGCAGTACGTACCTAATAGAAAACACAAAAATTTCATAGTTAAAGAAAAAATGCCAGTCAAATGGCATCAGGTAGTCTGTTACAATCCACTTCACAATATCTGAATATGTTTCTAACATAATTGTGATAAAGTACTGAAGCAAAAAATCTAAGCAAATGTGTGCATTAAAACACCATTAGTTGAACTATGAAATGAAATAACACCCTTTCTGCTCATCTGTGTAACTGCAACTCCTCAGAAATGTTGAATAATCTAAGCAGAATTCATATATGTTTACAAACCAGTATATAGTACGCTTAAGGGAACACTGCCATTCCTTAAAAGGATTGTTTTCTTCCCTGTCACTTCTAAGCAGGTGCTCAGAAAGCTAACTCTATCTTCCCTAGTTTGTCAAAGATGATTTAGAGTAGGAGTCTAAGGTAAACTATTCAGAAAAGCTGTATTAGCTATAGCTTTTTTTCCTTGTTTACTGTCTTTAGGCTCTCTGGATAAAATTAACCTCTACGAATATTCCCTTCTACCCTCCAGTTAAAAGTGCAGATACAAAAGTGGAGGGAGAAATATATCTGCAGTAGTGAATAATATATGAAAAACTGTAACAGAGTGTCTCTTTTGCTTCTCTAGAGCATAAAGAACAGGCTTGACACAAGGTTTTCTGTTCTGATGTATGTTTTCCCGCTTACATTATAAGAGGGAAGCAGCTAGTTATTTGTGTTTAGAAGACTTTGTGGGATTCAGACAGGAAGAATGTTACTATGTGAGCACAGAAAATGGATTTATTTTATAGATGTTATGCATTTATTAAGTGTATTTAGGATCTTTGAGGTTGTACATCTTTGATGCCCATTTAATCACTGTAAAGGTCAAACTGGCCTTAATGTAATAAAATAACCTGGCATTATCAGTATAAAATGTAATGTTACATCAACTGCAGAAATGACATTTTTAGTACTGTATACAAAAATGACAACTACTACAATAGCATCTTTATGATAATTCAAGAATAAGTATCTGAGTGGCTGAATAGAGTAACATTTGTAGAGGCAGTTTTCCTAACTGCAATAGAAAGCCCTAAAATTAAATACAAAACTGAAGAATTGTCCTAGGGCATTACACATCAGAATTTGTACTGCCTGACCTCTGAAAAATTATTTTTTGCACTTCTGTAAAGTTAATGTAATCTATTTCTTTAAAAATATTCTGCATTCTAACTGGGCTTTTGTAAACCACTGATAGCCTGAAGAATTTTGGTATTGTTTCAGGATCTTCAAAGCAGAGTTCTTAGCCAGCATGTTAAAAGATTTTGATACTGTAAGTTTTGTCTGAAAACCTTTCCCAATAGTTCAGATACTAGTTCTGTTCAAACCACTGCCTCCTGCAGCTGTATGTGGCCAACAACCCAGATGCCTAAGTCATCAGAACATCTGCATGATTAATACCAGTCCAATGCAGAGAACACGCAGTGAAGCTGCCTAAAGCACTAAGGAAAGGGATTGCCTTGTTCTTTGTGTGAGTGATGACTGCTTGCTCACGCAAAGAAGTTACAAAATGTCAGCTGATCCACAGTAACTACAGACACACTCAGACCAGATGAAATGTTTTGAAGTTGCCTTAGCCTCAAATGAAATAAAAATGCTTCATTTGCATACTACAAGGAAATTGCTGAAAAGTTAATATAAATATACTCCAAATACAATAGTAATTTATTTTAACAAATTATGACTCACAGTGTTAACTCTATACGGAAACATGTGAAGTATACTCACCAAGGCAATAGCTGGGAATAAGTGTTGGAAGCCAGGCTACATTAGAGAAAGCGGAGGTATGAAGAGAGTTAATTCGAGCCAATTCAGATACTCCTCCGGTGTATGATAAAGGTCCTATAGGGTCTACACGCCACAGAATCAGCTCACTGTAGATTGCATTTGGATCATGGAATGTACGGGTTGCTGCATTTTTAAGCTGCTGCCTTGAAGAACCTTTCACATGTTTAATAGGATCCATTATTCTGTTTATCCCGTCAGAGTCCCATGAACTGTCTGATTCAGGAGTTAATAGAGCATTATGATGAGAAGATGTTAGCAGTAATGGTAAAACAGAATGGCAAGCTAGATCATTGAGATGAAACCGGTGACCGCAGTACCTAAATTTATGTGATACAGTTAGCACAGTAGTGAAAGCTGATTTATCAGCAAAAGTAACTGCCCACTGATTCAGAGAGCCATCTATATGTTTGGAAATCATCATTACTATGGGAGAGATTATATTCACATTTGCACTGTCCTGGGCAAAGCTTGGTCCTTTATTTGCTAGAGTCTTGTCTGGAAAGTCCATTGTCTTCTGATGTACAGCATTACTGTTATCTTTTACAAAGACAGGGCAAGCATACATCATAATATTTTTGCTAAGGGAACTAGCATCTCCTGATGGAAACGCAACAGGAATCCTAGAAGAAAATGAAACCTAAACAGAAAAAAAAAAAAAATATTAGAATATTACAACCCAGCTTAAGTCTGAATAATTATTAGCTGCTTCACAGGAAATACTTAAAATTAAATTCACACTGATGTTCAGATATAAAAGAAAGGGCACAATCATTGTTGATTAAGATCATAAATAATAAACAAATTTCAAATATACAATACCTGAACTTGTCGAAAGATGCCTGGAGTGTATTCATCTAAATATTTCACATGCCACACCAAAAAGGTACCATCAATAGGATGGACAGTAAAAAGCATATCCGGATTTCTGTTCCATTCAGTTAGGAGCAACTCAATTTTCCGATCTAACAAAACTGTTGGAAGAGGCATGCGTGGGCCTGCTAGCAGAGATGTTTTGGGGCTTCCCTCTCTTTCTCCATCTTCATGTTCTGAAGAGCCTGTACCAGTCCCTGTCTCTGATTCTCTATCTATAGACAAGTCTGTAACAGAAATGTGACATTTTATCCACTGCAAAGATTTCCCTAACAGTTTCTATTCAAAACAACACAATATTTTTTAATCTGCTAGTAGTACCGTCTGATAAGAACATTTATGCACATCGACGGTAGAAACATCCTTCTTTGGTCTCTCTGTATAAAAATTTGAGGCTCTGGCCTTTGACTATTGCTTCAAACTATGCAATACAAGTAATAATAAATATAACTGTAAAAATCCAGATACTTAGACTAATGAGCTGCCTAAGATTATTCTGGTCAACTACAGAAAACCACACATTTTATAGGAATGCTGGTTCCAAATTAATGTGGGGCTTTTTTTGTATTTAAGAGGTAATCATGAAATATATGGCATGTGATCATTGATGAAGTAGTATGTATTAGATATTCAGGAAGACTTATCACACACTTTACTGCATTAGTAATCCAGATTTTAAGAACTTAAGCATTATAAATGACATAATGTATCATCAGTTTACAGTCACTAATTGGTCTTACTGGTTTCTATAGACAGAGTTTTATTTTTACACATTCTTACTGGACAAGTGACCCTCCCACAACAATGTAAAGTATTTCTGGTAGGATATATTTTCCACCAGTTTCAAAATATGCCTCTCCATTCCCTTGTGAACACTTACAGTTGGGATCATCAGGTGATCTAAAGTTTAAGATGTAAATCTTACCAGTACTGGAAACAGTGCAGTTGCATTAAAATGGAGCTGTGTCCAACCCTTCTTAGTGCTTGCCATAAATTGTTACGTCATTACTGACAATCAGATTGTAAGGTCTTAGTCATAATTTATAGCTCAGTGGAATATATCCAAAATGGAAATGAAAGACAAAAGCTACCTTTCTTTTTCACTGTGTATATCACTATTGCGTTCCAACAGAGTGCATCACTGAATTTTTCATGCCTACAATTACAGCAGCCAAAATTTCAGCCTGTAAATACCTATTTTAGATTAGTGATAAAATGTTAGCACCTATAATTCTTGTGCTAAATAACTGCATTAGTGTGCTTCAAAATAATTCTTGTGCTACATATTCAATGCTACTAACCATGATCTAACTTCATATGTAAACCTCTTTCTTTTTCTTCCATTTCTTCTTCCTCTTCAGCCTCAACATCAAAATCTTGTTCTAGCTGTTGTTCAGAAATTTTTCTTAGGTGCTGCATAAATACTTCAATAGAGGATGTAAAATGAAATTCTTTATTATTCAACCAGTGAACAACGAAGCCTCCGTTTCCTTCATCTATATTAAAAGCTGTTCCAGCCAAGACTGATGGAATATCTGTGGACATTTTAAAATAAATAGAAAAGCTATCTATTAAACTGCTCATCTTTTTATATACATATATACACACACACATATATACATATACATGTATACAGATTTCTTAATTATTTATTTTACTTAGAACATAACTTGTTCAAAATTAGAAAAAGCTAAGATGCAGATCAAGTTTCTACATGCAATCATAATAAGAAAAATGAAGATATTTTAACATCAATAAGTTTACCTAAAAATTGATTTTTATGTGAACAGTAAATGATACTCAATAGTTCTAATTGCTCAGTTTCGTATGTTGCACTGCTGTCATTTCATGTACAGATTTTAGGTAAAGCACTTGATTGCTCTTCAATATTTTCCTGGTTTAAAATATTCTGCATTATTCTATAAAAAGCAGCTGGTTTCTTGCCAAAAAATCTGGTACGGCTTTTTTTTTAATTTCACTATATGTTCTGTAGGATGCAAATACTCTATTCATCATATATCATTGCCTCCCAAAACCCAGCAATCAAACTCCAGGCAGACTTGAAATTTAGATTTCTTTTGTTTTCTCATAGGCAAATATGAATTTAATTGGCTTTTAAAAGTGCTGAAGGTATTCAGAATAAATTCAGCCTAATTTGTCTTCGAAAATTCTACACCAAGTAACAGACCTGTGAAATAACAGTCTTCCTACAAATTTCCTGTATTCAATTAGGCAAAGCAAAGCATGTGCATCTCAGCCCCCTTTGTTTTTGTTTTTCTTTTTTTTCCATTTTATGCAAATATATTATTATAGTTTTATAAATGGTTGTATTTCACCTGTATTAGGGTTGATGCTTGCTGCTATATGGAAATGACCAAGCACATTTGCGTGATGTGAAATGTGACGCTGAACTTCATGAGTACCCTGTTGATCTGGCAATACATCGGTGTGGGTAACAAGAACTGAAGATCTCCTTTGTCCTTTTCTCATATTTTTCAAATGGTGAATTGTCTGGTATAGTTATAAAAAATAAATTAAGAAATACTAAAAACCTGTAAGGTAAAAATCCACGCTAATATAAAACCTAAAGCTTTTTAACTTCCTTCTATCGAAGAAGTGGTGACTAATTTCAAAAGGATTATTTTAAATAGATTTCAGAGATTAGCAACACTTAGGTACATCAGTTCTGGCCAAAGGCAAAGCTCTTCTAACAGTCTTCTGAAAGTTCCTTTAATATCTGCTCCAACAACATGACAAAAATACACACTATTTTGTGTAATGTTCATAAACAAGATTACAACAATCTAAAAGCAATAACCTTTGCAATATAATTTTATAATGAATTATTTTTGTATATCTGAAAATTGCTGAAACCGCAACTGATTGAACAGCCCAAAGTACAGTGGGTTCCACTCTCGCTGTTTGTTGGTGGTCATGATATGCAAGAAGTAAAAACTTAGTCTGGTTGTAATAGTCTACAAATGAGTGGTGCGATGGTTGGGGTTTTTTGGGGGTTTGGCGCCTTCTTTTTATATTGATAGGTTTTCTCTTACTGTAAACTTAAGAGACTTGATATGACTGCCACTGAAATTTAGAGCCCCATAATACCACCTTTTGGAAATGCAATTCTCAAATCAGATAATTAAAAATTAAGAGTTTATTTAATGCTTCTGCTGCTTCTATAATTATAGACTTTCAGACCCCATCAGAATGAAACCATCCCTTACTACTCCATATTAAACATTGTCTCTTCCCATCACTATTACTTAGCTATAGAAAAAGTTGATTGAGTTTTAAGAACATGGAACTTGGGTGCAGTTGCAGTGTCTCTGACTTTTTCAGGGTTTAGTAATAGACTTCAAAAACTGACATGCAATAATTCAGACTATTCTGTCATGCTTATAAGAACTAGATAATACACATTCTTAGAGTTCTACATCCTCTAAATATTTAGGTTTTAAGAATCTCAAAATAAAAAATTGATAAAGTAAGTATTTACTTGTACCTCTAGTGCATGCTGTATTTTGTCCTTTTGCTTTCCAGATTGAGAGATGGTGCTGCTAATGCTGGAAGTGCTGGTTTCACAGATCTGCTCACCAAGAAGAGTATCTTCTGGTAACAACGTCTCTGCCCACAGCCGACAGATGCCATCAAGACATGATGTGAGTAACACATTACATACCAAACCCCTAATGACAGACGTATCAAGGTTACTACCCAATGTATTTAAATTAGCTATATGGGCACAGCAGAAATTAGGGGAGTATACAAGTATTTAGTATTTATTGTTTCATCCAAATTTCTGCCTGTCCCCTAACTAAAGGTTTTATAACATGAGTGAATTTTGGCATACTGATAAACCCATAGATTACTGGCAAAAGTGCATGTGAACATAGAACAGTTATTATTTGATAAATGCAACAGTTGTTATAGAACTGCAGTCATGAAACTGTCTAAACTATCTGACTTCCTGGACTATGTGAAGAATGCATAACTTTTACTAAATAATGAAAAGTGAAGGTGAGGAACTAATTAAACACCATTATATACAACAAGGCACAGAAAATAGCTTATTAAATGCTACTTAGTTAAACAAATACTTTATTTCCAATAACATAGCACCATTTGGTGAAAACAAAGCCTTACATCCATGCTTCCTGGCATAACTTGAGAAGGCACTGAAGTTTAGACCATATTTTGGAATAAATCTCACCTGTTAACATGACTATCACTATCGTACTAGGTAATACAGAAGCTTATGGGAAGATGTTGATATGTTTCTTTTCTTGTATACGCAGAGAAATCTAATCATGTTCTTGATGACCAAACTTTATGCACAGCATTAAAAAATATCTGGTCAAAGGCTTGCTTGGTTTTTTTTTAAAAAAAGAAAACTCTCAAACCTGGGCATGTACTTGCTAATGTTACGCCATGAAAATCCTGTCACTGCTCGAGGATGGGCCAAATAAACAAATGAGAAGTGGATGACCCCTGGGCATTTTCTCTTTTCTTCATTCTCTCGGGGCAGAAGAGATGACTTCCAACCAGTCATAGGATACCAAACCTTTAAGAGGCAGTCATCCTAGGTAAAGCAATAAAAAACCATGGGGGTTAGCTAGCTATAATTAAAAATGTCACAGAAAGAAAATATATAATAATAAGGAAACTGTTCTTCTGGTATCTTTCATGAAAACTTGATCTGTGGCCCAGAACTACATGCTGTTTTTCAGACAACCAATTCTGAGACCACTTATTTCATTGGTCATCCTGCAATGAATTAAAGGACCAAAGAAATATTCTGCTGGCAACACTCCACTCCCATAAGGAATTTTTCTTCCAGTCCAGTTGGCCCCCTACTTTCCTCCTGGTTCTCTATGTATTTTCTGCATAGCACAATGCATGTCCATTTCCCTGCAAAGATAGAAGCCAGAAATAGGCTGCCACTCACGCTCCAATATTAAGCTCATTAACAGTCAGTTTCTCCACTGAGACAATTTATGTTCTAAGTCCCTGTTGGTTCCCATGCACAGGAAGCTCGACTTTTGTGGAAAGCACTGTACCTACTGAGCACACAACTGAGAGGCAGATGCATATTACAACCTTCCCCTCCACCAGTACAACCTATGCTTCCTTTCTGGTTCGAATGGTTGGGCACTACTGACGTAATTAATTGAAACAAAAGTGAAATGCTGACCCAGCAGCGCTACAAATGCTAATATGTGAGACTGGAGTATGACTATACTGATGGGAGCTAAGGACAACACTACTAGTATGACAACAGTACATTGTACACAGCTGGATGCCACATTCCTGGATTTCAGGACTTGCTGCTGGAGTGGAGGTACAGAATAAAGTAAATAAATGAATAAATTACAAACCTCTGAGAGTGTAGATAAAAGATAGTATTTCCTGACAAGCATCAAAAAGTACAGTATCTGACCACAGATTCTGCAAGAAGGAAGTCTGACAGGCAGCCCTGTTAAGAATTATGATCAAAGCTGTGTATCTCATGAAACAACTAATATAGAGCTCTCCTACAGACAGAAAATGACTTCTGGAACCATCTGCCTTATCTACTTAGTCAAATTCTAGCTATATAAATGTATATTCATAGGAAACAGAAATATGGAATGAAGCAAATATTTTGATAATTTTCTAACCACAATGATTCTAAATGGAATATTTATTAATGTGTTCCAAGTATGTTTTTAGTCATAAAACAATGCAGCTCATGAATCAGTTGTCCTCTTTAGTTAAGAAAAAGGTTCCTAAAATTAATCTCATTGTTTGACCAACATTAATTGCAAGAAATAAATGCTTACTTATCCAGACTTGAAAACCAAAGGGAATCACTCAAATGTGAGGGTTACATTAAAAAGAATTAATTGAAAACTTAACTGAAATAGAAGTTCAGAACTGATAGTTGAACCCAGAATTCACTAAATAAAAAATCTTTTCTAATTTATCCACTGAGGTGTGCATATTATACCAGTTTAAATGTGTATGTGCTCTATCATAATGATCTAATATTTACCCTCATTATTTCCAACAGAAGTAGAAAAATATGTTTATGCATATCTGAAAGCTTATCTAAGTATACTTTATCTAAAACATATATATACATGCACACACAAGTCTGTATCACTGTCACTATTTTCAGGTTGATTCTCAAGTATTCAGTAGGATTACACAGCTAAATCCAATTTCTTGTTGATGAAATTCATGGAATTACATGAAATATAGCATTACACACGAGATGATAATTTAACATAGCTCAGACTACAATAGAGATTGTGGTCCAGGACTACTCTATATTACTTATTTACTTTTGTCAAACAAATGCAAAACATTGCTATCACTTATTTAATTATTCTTGTTTTGTCCTTACCTTCCCAGCTGTTGCAAAGTATTCACCATCAGGAGACCATGCCATCAAATGTACTGCTACTGCAGTCCTAAAGAACACAAGAGTAGAGTTTTAAGTTGTAAGTAAAGTCTATTTATTCTGTAGTATTATTCCATATCTATTCAGTTGATTAAGTATTACTGTTCATTATTTAAATGAAATCTATTAATATTTTATGGTTGTTGCTTTAAGCACACTTCAGAAATAGCAGAAGCATAAAAAGTATTTGCCAGAATAAACCAAAATATTTAGTATTTTCACAGTTTTACAGAAAAACAGCCCATAAAATAGTTTTAAGTACAGCAAGCCTAGGCTAGACCTGATGAGATCACAGACAAAGTTTGTCCCACCTGGTCCTCTATTCCCACTGAAGCCAAGACAAATAGTAGGAAGAAACTAAAGCAAAGACATTTTAGATAATTTGTGATACTATTTGTTTGTGACTACAGCTTATGGGTCAGCTGTCTGAAAGAGGAGAGCAGCCTATACAGTGCTTTGTGGGCACAAAATTTAAAATGGCTTCAAAAGAGTCAAGAGAAAACAGGTTAACAGGCAGCTGCTTCCCAAGTCTGCACACATTATAGAAATGGCTGATCGTGAAGCACTTCTGTAACATGGATCTCAAATAGAACTGGGTAGGAGTTTCAGGACCAGAACCCTCTTCCTAAGATTCAGGAAGCAGCTCTCATCTGCATGAGTGTAGTGTATCTGCCTGCTACTGCTCCTCTGTTCAGTCTCATCCAATACCTCAGCACTACTTTCAAAGATGAGAAAACAGGGACAATTTTGATACATTGCCAGTGCTACAGTTTGGGTAAGCCTCTGACTAGGTAATCTGGTGATAGGTCACTTTTTCAAGTGAGGAATTTTTATTTGAAGTAACTCACATTGTTTGAATTTTATAGTATTTTAAGCTGATTTAAAAGCATGTTTTAAAATATGGTTTTGGAGAGAAGGTAGGATTGATATATGAGGTGGCACTACAATTTGTCTTAAAATAAAAATTCCCTCACTCACTTGCACTGCCAGACACATTTCCAGTCATTTAGAACTGGGAGAACTTTATCATCTTTGATCTGACTGTCAGGATCATCATCTTCATCTTCTTCTAGAATGTCACTAGATGGAGGGGCCCACAATTGCAAAAAGTCAGTTGCGGTCAGCAGCCTGTTACCTGAAAGTGAGTAATATCAAAGCTCTGAAACCAAAATGATGCATGTATATTGAAAGATTAAGCCTGTCATCATATTTGTTTGAGAACTATTCAATAAGGTTGAAAACTCAACTTTATAAAGTTCATTTTAAAGAAGATAGGGTGTTCAATCATATTATACAACTGTCTTTATTAAACATTTTGAACTGATAACACCTTTTAAGAAAGTGCATCAAGGTTTTTTGATGACTTAAAATCACAGATCATATTCAATAATGAATGTTGCTGATGGTAAAAAGCCATTCCCATCTCAAATAAACAGACACTGTTAGACATCTTATAAATATCTGTGATAAAATCCTTTTTAAATGATTATCAGTGGTAATTTAAGTCAATTATCAACTTAACACTGTGATTGTGAAACTAAGATCTTGTGTAAGAGCTCAAACACTTGGCACAGTATCCCCACAAATGGTAACTGTAGCCTCACATTTTATGCAACACGGCCTGAGAACCGATAACCTAAAATTTCCATATTCATGCTCTCACTTCATTACAATAAAAATAATTTGTGTTCAAGTTCTCCTAACTACAAATGTTGAACAAATACTTCACAAACTTCACACTACCTTGAGGATCCCATGCCAGGTTGTAAGTCATAGAACTGAGGAAGAATTGCCCAGTTTTAAGCCACTGACACTTCAGTTGCTGTAGTTTAAAAACAGTAAAAGATTAATTCTCACACCAATAGCAAAATACAAAGGTATTGGTATTTCTTTCTTTCTCTACAAAATTGCTATTAAGCCTGTTGCAAGAACATTCAGGACCTAGTTTTAATAAATTCTTTTCTAAAAATTAAATGCATCACAGAGTGCTCTGCAAACCAGATCTGGACCTGTCACACACACAAATATACTTGTAAATTACTTTAAACTAGTTAGGTCATACATTTATAACATCATAAGAGATGGCAGTACAGATGCAACAAAGGTTGTGAAACCTGCTTGAGAACGTACTTAATGCTTGAGTGCTCAGCCATGGCTGTGCTGTTAGAACAAGCCTGGGTACATGTATATAAGTCTAAGTTATATTTCTGTACCACAGAACCGACAACCTCTTCAAGTTAAAGATACTCCAACTTGTCACCATGCCATTCTATGAGACTCAAACCATGACATTCAAGAGCAAGACGTTGTTGTGAACTTAGGAGGAGTGCAGTCCCCAGTTCAATTCATGCCATGGAAGATTCTACCCATCCAATTTTATTATGGATGGTAGAAAACGTTTATTAGTGTTTTGTGTGTTGATGTAATATAATAACTGGCAGATAGACTTTTATTTCTTCTAAGAACCTAAACCAATCTACAATAATGAAATACATACTTACACAATTTCTTTTATGAGAATTTATACCAAGTGGTTCAAAAATGCAAACAGCATTCCCATATGATGCTGCAATCTGGAAAAAAACAAAAAATTGAAGACTCAAAATGTAAGGTTAGGAGATAAGTGTAACCGCTCCTCAGTATTCCAAAATAGCTAAAGAATTTCCAGTACCTCTTCTATGTGCCGTTGTTCAAGAAAAGTGAAATTAATACAAACGTCTTTACCTGTTACAGGTATGCTTTCTTAAGGAAGTTGAGAAATACATACTTCTGAACAAGCCCATCTTTAAGGTTTTAACTCTAAGTAGGGAAGATATCTTGTTCAGTGGGATAAACACTGTCAATCAGATCTAATATATTCTTCTAGGGCAACTACTATTAATGCATAGGGGAAAGATGATGCCTTCACTCCTGCTCACATTCTGTCTACTTCACAGCTAAATAATAAATTAATTATTAGTGTCTGGGTCTCAGTGTGTTCCCAGGTTCCATTTTGTACCACTAAATAATAATTACGAGAAACAGGAGGAAATGTAATTCTGTTTTGAACAGTTAAATACATTTTGAGGGGAGACAAATGGTAAACAGAAAAACCGAAGTACTTTTATTACTGAAACCTTCAATTTCTTTCACCCACTTATTTTGCAGGAACCTCCATACACAAAATGGTCTTTATTAGGAATATATCTGGTCATGTTCCTAATACTCATACACTTATGAGTAGTTTTGACTATCTTTAAAATGGCTTTTTCTTCCTTAAAAGATTCTTGAAAGAAAAACTGTTTAAGTTCTTCCCATTCAGGATCTGGCTTCCTCAATACAGAAATGAGGTAAAAGTTTCATTACATTTATTACGAAACCCTATTTCCTCTTCGGGGGAGGGGAGCGGGAAGAAAGGTTTCAACAACACACTCCCAAAGAAAAGAACAGACCATGAGTTCAGAGTCACAAAAGGTGTTACTCAGAAAGTTACAGATCGGTAAAAACTGATCTTTGTCACAAAAATAACTCATTAATACCATTAACGTATTATGTTTCTGTTTAATTATTTAATTTAGAGTATTCTAATTTTTAAATAATTCTATACAAATTTATTAAAATCCTTACCCTGCCTTGTCGTTGTGAGCACTCCACACAACTGACCTGGATGTTTCCATGTTTAGCACCGGGAATAATTTGCACACATTCAAAGTCATTTGCCAGAATAACAATGTCACAACCAGAGCCATATGCCTGAAATATTTTTTAAAAGAATACAATTAAAAATGTATTTTATAAACTAACTGAATTCTTATTATATGACTTACGTTTTTGAGAGATTTGTGAAAATCTCCATTGAAACAAGATGTTACTATGTAGCAGGTTTATTCCTTGCCAATTCAGTAGCACCAGCAGAATAAGCAACAAGTAAAAACAAAGTAGCAAAGGAGACCTTAAATCTTCCAGGGTTTAAATCATGGCAAACACAGTAAAAAAAAAAAACCCAAAACCAAACAAAAAAACCCAACCAACCAAAACCACCAAAAAATCCCAACCAACACCAAAAAACCACCAACACCCAAACAAAAACCCCAAACCAAACCACAACCAACCCAAAAAACAAACCCCAAACTCACTCTAGAACTCAGGCTCTGTGTGTACTTACTTCCACTTTTGTTTGTTTTATGGAGGTTTTTTAGGTTTTAGTTGCCTGTTTTTTTTTTTTCTCCCCTCCAATTCTTATTACCTCTTAGAGCACAGCAACCAAGAGTTTACTATTCAGATGCACTTATTATTGAATTTGCATTAAAATGTCTTAAATATGTGTGTGTTGTGCCCCCCTGCTTTTTTTTTAAAAAAAAAAAAAAAAGAATATTAAGTGATTCTTTTCTATAAGAATCCAATTTCTGGGCTTTTCTGAGTTTTAAGAAGTATACATTACTATAACACTGTAAAAAAACAAAGATATATTTTGGATATATTGTATTTTGTGCAATACACATTACAGCCTAAGTAATTTGTTTAAGAATAAGTTACAGAAAAATGATAGCTTGCAGCTATCCACAGTGGATAATCAAAATGGAATAGGATTATTTCCAGAAAGTAAGAGAAAGAAAGATGAGATTCTGAGATAAGTTCCGGCATTGAACAGAAAGTCTCTTTGTTTTGTTGTTTTCCTATTTTTTATCTTGGGATTTGTTGCAGAACAAACTCCACCAGCGGTGTGGAATGCTGGACAGACCAGCAAATATTCACAAGTAGGAAGGAAGAAGATGGAGACCAGGATGTTGAATGCCCGTAAGTAAAGAGGAAGATAAAAGCAGTTCCTCGTTCCAGTAATTTAGTTAGAATTCTAATGCTCACAAGCCATTGATTCTCCTACTATTTACTTCAAAGGGTGACCAGTTAAGACAGCAAAGAATTGAAAGACTCACTCGCTTTTCAACAGTCTGCCTCATACATAGTAACACAAATCTACTAAAAGACTTAAGGACTTAAACCTTTCTAATACCCTATTTTTTCATAGTTGGTACTGATAGTTCAAAATTTAAATTAAATTTCACTTAATAATGTAATATATACTAATATTATATATTATGTACTACTTTTTATATATTATTATTTCATATTACTATTTTATATTCTCTATTATGCATTATATAATTATTCAATGATCTTAGTAACAATAATATAATTAATAGAATATAATAATAATACATTTAAATTGAATATAATTTATCACTGGTTGTAATCCTGTTACCAGAAGATATGGACATGTGTCTTGGAAATTATACAGGGAAAGGAAAAGACTTCTCAACTTTAGTTCCCTTATGCTTACTGTTCTTAAACATGCACGTGTGTGTGTGTGTGTGTGTGTGTAGAGTTGATAATGCATGAAACAGAAAATATTTTATACCTGGGTATGTCTGTTGACTCTGTGAAGCAAAAGAATTTAGTGTCTTCCTTTTCAAATGTTTTAGTTTCTCTTCTCTCCTGTCCCCTATCTGCACTTATTAGAGCAAGAAAGCAGTATTTTTCTGGCTAATTATACTCTTCAGCATATTTTTACAAAGTTGAGTAAAAAGGTCCCTGTGAATTAAACGGGTGGTTTACAGTAGAAAATGTTTTTTTAAATTAAAGAATCATCAAGATTTGGAGATCTCTTTCCTAAGTGAAATCTTATTACTGTCACTCATATCCTTCCTACTCTTTGCCTGTGTTTGGCACTGCACCAACAAGTGACTCAGCACACCTAAGTGTCCTATGCCAACAGAGAGGATCTAGTCTGTCAGAGACCTTAGTCAGAACACACTCCCAAGAGCAGGGTATCAGCCTTCAGCTCTAGGTTCTTTGAGCAAGTGCTGTCTCTTGGTTCTAGGGTAATTTCTCAGTGTAAGTATTTATTCTGAGAACATCTCTCATTTCTTCAAAGTATATCAAGGTATATTTGCCTTAAATCTTAAATTTACCTTAAGAAGTACAATTATAACCCCACCTTTGAGAAAAGGTGTCCCCTCGTTTTAAAATAAGTGTTCACTTTTTCACATTTATAATCTCCAAATTTCTCAGAGCAGAAAAGGTCAATATACTTCTCTGTACTGAAAGGTATTTCCATATTTCACATTATACATCTAAATACAAGTTTTCCATTTCATTACTTTTATGAGGCTTTTCTAATATACTCAATATATTAACACATTTACACTTGAACAGAACACATTTCTATTAAATCCTCTTTTCATTTGCCCTTTCACTCCTTAAGCTGGTAATGCAGAAGCACCCTACATTGGCAGAGAATAGGGAAGTGTCACAACATTTAACATCAGTAGTTCCTTCTTAAGGATTCAGTTGACGTCTTCAGGGAGATCATTCGTGCCCCCACAGGTCTCTCCTGTCAGAATAGTGGTCACAGTATTTGTGGCAATGGACTAACAATCTGCATAGCCTGATAAAAGGGATGGAAAATTGGTAAGCTGTACAAAAGGGAAAGAAGGAAAATAAGATGCTGAGATACTGTATTGGATGAGAGCAGCACAGAGGTCTTAGATACACAGAAATAAAAGCAGTCACTGAATGAAACTAGTGCAGTAAAAACCTCCCACATGGAGTATACACCAACCTCCATTTCTAATGTCACTGTTAACTTCAAAGAGAAAATTAAATGGATTTGAAAAACCACCAGAATGCAAGGATGACTTGCAGGATCCATAAGTCACTAATAAGCTGTAGTTTGCCAATGTCAGATCTGGGACCACTGAATTGAACAATGACAAGGCTCTAATTGAATGCAGGAACACCAGACAGAAGTAGGACAGTGTGTCCTCCTAAGAGTTTATGTTTTATCCTCAATTTTCAGATAACATGAAAGCAGCATGTGCATATCCCTTTTACAGGTGCCCATGTTTTCTGGTTTGGTTCTCCACTTTTAGTGTTGAACACTGGAACTAACAGACAGGGAAACAATTATGCCTTCACATTCTTACCTTGTTTTTTCTTTATATAAATATTTTTTTCTGTATATATATAAAAAATTATTCTTCTCTTTCTAAAGCTACAGGTTTCTACAAATTTGGCATAAGTGAAATAGACCAGATATCCTCAAGCTCCAGTGTGTACTATTTGGTGTACAGAGGCATTTCAAGATAGTAAATGGTAGAGAAGAAAGAGAACCAGCCCATAGTAGTACTGAAAAAAAGTTAATAGACATCTAAAATTACATAAATTAATTAAAAGCTGTACTAAAACCTGAATTAAAGCCTGTATTGGCCTTATAGTAGTCCTCCAGCATAACAACACTTACCCTTAAGTTTCTGGCTATGGATAGTAAACATATAAGATGCAGAAATTCCTCCACCTTCCTATTAGCAACGAAGATACTGGAATTCTAAAACATTTCCAAACTCTCATCAATGGACACAACATTTACTCTTCTCCCCTCCCCCATCTAACTAGAATTACATACTAGCAAAATAACTGGAAAAAACCCCAACCCACTACTAGCCCATAGCCTGTAGAACAGGCTTTCCTAAAATCACATTTGAGACAAATTAATGATTAAATACTTTACAATATGCTTACACACAGAGCTTCAGAGAAAAAAAGAATGCAGTAAGAATTCAGATGTTAAGTGTCTGTAACCCAGTTCACATAAACATGACACAGTGGAAAATGTACAGATAGATTTAAGTGGTAATAAATAACTGAGAGGGATTTGCAAATAAAGGGTTTAATAAGTAATTTTTCAAGGAGGATGAAATAGAGGAGAACCCTACACAGCAGAGAAAACCTATTCTCATTTGCTGTGTCTTATGGAATTAATGATGTGGATGAAGATTTTGCTGTTTTCAATGAGGTAAAAAAAGAGCCTACATAGGTGTGGAAGACTTCCATCTGCAACAGCTTCTGAAATTCATTACACACAGTTCCAGGCCAAGTGTCAGTACTGGCATGGAAGATGCCAAGAAGCTTGTCCCTTTCAAAAATGACAAATAGAAGATAAATTTTTTTCCACTTCTATCAGAAAAGTTCTTGTGTACAGATACCCCTAAAATCTGATATTCTGACTTTTCATTAAAAATGTATAGAGTTCTGTATTTTGTGCATTTAGTAATACCTCTTACAAGAAATAAATATTCATTATCTTCTGTCTGGGGGACACAAGCCAGAGCTTGGAATTTTTATACTTATAGAACCTAGCTTTTAGGCAACTGACATACCTATGGATTTTATCTTTTTTTAAAACCTAGACTGACCTTAGAAACAGCTACATCCTGTTCAGAGTTTCAAGGGTTAAAAAACAACCCTGAGCTTGGACAAAGGGCAGAAGTCTTATAAACAGAATCAGAACAGCTCATCATCTTCATCTGAAACCACCTTACTCGACACCACAGAAAGTCAGGTGGTAACGTACATCCCACCCAGGTGTCTGAAATTGGCTCATTGTAAAATGGCTACTAAACAACAAAATCTAAGTTAAATCAACCATGGTTTGAAAATTGCAGTTTACCACCTTTAAAAACTGATTAGCTGCCAGTTAGACTATGAGGTTCAAATAACATACCCGTCTTCTGTCTAGGCAGGGTGTGTGCTGTAAGGCCCTTCTGTATAAAGCTCAACTTTGACCTTCTGTAAATTCATCTGTGAAACATGGTTAACAATATTTGCTGAAATGAGAACATGAAGCAACAGCAAGTTGAATACCGCACAGAATTATTACCAGAAATTACAAAACCAGAACTTCCGTCATTTGGTACTTAAACTTTTTGCTTATGCAGTGTCCTTTTGTTTGAGCTCTGAAAGGGAGGCTGAAGGGACTGCCTGGTAGAAAACAGCATTATGAAGCTATTTTGCTTCTAATCAGCCTTCAAACAATTTTCACTCTACTAGACTGGGCACAATGCAGCTACAACATCCACAAGTCAGTCTGTTAACCAAACACCTCTGTGCTTAATCCCTTATTTGGGAAATGCTAGATATATGTCAGGATTGCTGCAGGCAGAAGTGGGAGCATAGGGAGGGAAGAACACTATGTGGATTTCAGATAAAGGACTGACAAAACATTTGTAGCCAACCTACAACAGCAGTCTCTATTTCTTTGGATTTAATTTGCTTTATGGGGTCACTAATATTTGGTTTTTTAACAGGTAAAGAAAAATTAATGGCAAAGTTATTTATTTTCCCTTTCTTATTCTCAGAATAACGAGATGACTTTCACCAAAGATTTGAAAGAGTTGAGGCAGAAAATGTAATCTTCTTAGCTATAGCTAGACTGACTCGGAAATTAAAAGCTTACTTTTTTCCCCAGCAAGAAGTCACGTAAACCAGCCAAGAGCATGCCATAGAGGAAAGAAAGGATGAAGAACCTGAAAATTGTAGTATCCCTAATCAGGTCAGAAGAAAATGTATTCCTCCTCTCAGAATCCTAAGATTGCTGGAGTTAGGCATCTAAGAGGACATTCCTCCTCCTCAAAAAAAAAAAAAAGGAAATAGCTCCAAAACCATTAATTATATATATATGTACCCCCAAGCCATTATTCTACTGATAAGTGGAGTAACTTTAACAAGTGTGATTCATTTCTGCACACAAAAAAGCCATATTTGCAAGTTCCTGTGATGAATCAGCTATAGCAATTTTGAACTAATGCTCAGACCTTTTAACGAATGCCCTAACATCAAGCAAAACATAAACAAGCACATGCGCACGCAAACAACAGCTCCTCTGCCACAGCCTAACTTCATGTAGATTCGTATAGTACAGCATGTACCACGTAGATCTTCCTTAACCTCTTGCCTTTTACTGCTCTGCTTCTGCTGTGTTCTAGAGGCTGACAGGTATTGGGTCTTAAGAGGGGTTAAAGGGCAGATGAAGAGCAGAGGGAAAGCTGCCCCACTTCCTTTCTTCCTGTCACCAATACAGATGATCCCTTGCCTAAACTGCAAATCCTGCTTCAGGATCCGAGTTAAAGTTACGACTCCAAACAGCTTAAAGTTTTGGGGAGAAAAGCTGTGTCAATACAGCGTTGCTGATGCCGACCAAGAGAATTTAAGGTTAGGTGCTAACAAACGCGACACTTGCAGCGGATGATAGACCATGATGTTACTGAGAGTCAGACAGGTGACTAATTTCCTAAGAATCTGGACGCAAGACCCTGAACTGTTTGCAAGCAGATGTTTTCAACCATACAGTTTACTAGAGGATCAAGGTCTAGAACAGCAGCATACCACAAATACAGAGAAAGGAGAAAAAGGGAAGAAGAAAGTTACAGCTGTGGAAGTCCAGAAGAAACATTCATTAAAACATACTTATCACTTTAGTTCCTTCTCTACTGTATTATAAAAACTGGATGCAGCAGCCAGAGAAGACAGTGAGGTCTGTTACATGAGTTCTGTAATTAACATGCTGACAAATGCTGCTGCATTTCTTTGTAAAACATCGCTTTTGTTCTTGGAAAATTCTTGTATAAACCATAATATATATTATTATTCGTTTTTGATGTTATCAAAACTATTATGAGAATTAGCATAAAGTTGTCTTTCATAATACCAGTTGACTTTTCAAATTGTCACAGCAAAAAGAAACACTTTAGAATATAATATGAGTAAAAGTCTTCTTACATAAATATCAAAAGTAACTGAGGTCCCTTTAATAGCAGAATGGCTGCATAGCAGCAGAGCAAGGAAAATAAAGACACGGCACTTTTTATTTCATAAGGCTTTCAAGCATTCACTACTGAAATCAGATGTCTGTGATAATCTAAAGTAAGCTTTAAATGTTTGACAAGTCTGCTGACTGTTATCTTAGACTAAAAATGATGCTCTGTACCATTTAGCTTGGAACTGGTTTGCACCTGGGATGTAATCTTGTAAATGTTAATACAAAATTAATGAGACAATTTATTCCCAAATAATAACATACTGATTAGATGAGAGCATGCAAAACATTTCAGACAAGCATATCGTAAGCTAAAAAAAGTAGAAATTGACCTTAGAATTTACAAAAATAGCCTGTGGATGATAAACAGATTTTATTATATGAACTTACTGGCCTCTTGAAATTTACTTAGTCTTTCCATTTCTCTTCTCTGGTTTAAGAGGTGCATTTGTCAAATTTGTGTTTTATTAAGCACAGTAATTGGAGCCAAATGCTCATCAGTAGTGGGACGGGCTTCCTGAGAAGCCTGGCGCAGCTGACCATTTCCTCTTTGCAGGAGGAGCACGCACACACACTCAGCACAGTTCGGGGCTTTCCCCGGCTCTGATCGGACTGAGCCGACCCAAGGAACGCTAGCCGGCGGTGGCGGCCGCGCCGATGGCCTCGGCCTCGGCCTCCGGCTGCCGCCACGCCCCGGCAAAGGCGGGCAGCGACACCAGACCCGGAGAGCCAAGGAGGCGGCGGCACTCCGCGGCTGGGTCAGGCCTGCCGCGCCCGACCCGCGCTCTGTGGGGGTGCCCCGTTCCCATCCCACCCACGCTTATCCACGCGCAACTCCCACTCCAGCCCCCCCAGTACGAGGGCCGACAACCCACCTCACCAGGTTAATCCCCCCCAGCCCCTCCCACCGCTCTCTTCAGGCCTACAAAACACCCCCTCCTTCCCCCCCCCCCGGGCGCTCCCATCACCTCCCCCCCCCCGCCGCCGCCGCCACCGCCACCACCACCACCACCACCACCACCACCATTACCGTGAAGGGGATGTCCTCAACGCTGCCCACCGAGTAGCAATTGTCTCCGGGGTTGACGGCACCGGTGAGCACCTGGTGGAGATGCATGGCGGCGGCAGCCACCTCCCTCCCGCCCCGCTCTGCCGGGGACGGCAGCGCCGCGTCCGCCGCCTCCGCCGGCAACGAGCGGCGGACGAGACCCGGATGGGACCGGGCCCCGCTCGCTGCCGCCGCGAGCGCGCGCCGAGGAGAGACGGGGCGGGAAGCGGGCGCACGCGCAGGGCGGCGCCTGAATCAGGTGAGGCGCGCGCAGGCACTGCCTCTGCGCGAGCAGCGGTCGTTGTGCGCGCGTCCGCCCGCGAGGCAGCTAACGGGGCGGGGGGGCAAGCCCAGTCGAGTCGAGCCCAGCCGGTCAGTGCGAGGCCCGCCGCGAGGGGGTCGGTCGAGGCAGTAGGTCCCCGCGCCGGGCGGCCCGAGGCGGGCAGTGTAGCGGGGGAAGAGGAGAGCGCTAGGTTTAAAAGAGAACAGGGAGGGACGGCTGAGGAGCCGGGGACGCGGTGCGCTCGGCTGGCGCCTCGAGGTGAGACGGCGGTAGCGCTCCTCACGGGGGCGGGAGGAGAGGGAGAGAGGGTAGTTGGGGGGTTTTCTCGGCTGCTGCGGCTGGGGAGGCGTGTCACCCGAATGAGGAGCGGTAAGTGTGCTCAGGAGGAAGTGTCTCCCCTCAGAGGAGGAGCTGGGCAGTGCGTCGCTGCCTGGAAGTCCGCCCATGCAGCGGCGAGCCACGCCGGCACCGCGGGCTGCCAGGGGGTCTCCTCGGCGCCCGGGAGCTCTGTGCGCCGCCCCTGCGGGCAGTGTGCTGCCGGCCTCGCATTGCGACCTGTTATTGATTTATATATACAGTGTTTCTGAGAATGGTTTGGCTTTTTTTTTGTTAAGGATCCTTACGTTTGGCCATATCTCAAAGAGCTTATGAAGCCCTTGGGAATCCATGAGCGTCCCTCCAGCTGCCAGTGATGCTGCGTACCGCGGGTACACGGAGCCTACCAGCAGCTGCTGACCAGTGTGCTGGCTGTGCATTGCATATTTGATTCTTGAGGGGTTATACTTAGTTATTGATTCAAGAGCGGGGCCGACATTACGAGTCAGAACTGCTTTGTGTCAGTGAGAAAGAGATGATGTTTCAGGGTCGTTGTAAATACACATTTACAGGGGGTTTCTGAGAAAATTACCAATACTTCATACTAAAAAAAAAACCAAAAAAGGTGGTCTCCCACCTCATATAAGTTGTTTGGTTGCGTTTTATGCACATTACATGACCTCACAGAAAATACAGTGAGGCTTTTGTGTTTTTTTTAATAGCTGCCAAACACTGTTGAAAACAAAAGCCTTTAAATGTGCCTATCATTTTCTGTCTCAGATGTGTGAAGGAGGCTGGATCCTGAAAATTGGTTGGAAGGGATTCTATACTCTGAAGGGAAAAAAAACTCCCTCTGTATACACTGTGTCATGATATAAGGAAAATTCTCCATTTTGTTATACTAGATCAATATGGTAGTCTCACAGTTGTTTTACTGGTGATAATGAGTTTTGCAGCTTCATTCAATCTCCTTTAAAGTTTGTGGCAGTTTAGCCTGAGTCAGGACTGCAGGATTTATCTTGCCCTATACTGCTTCTTGAAAGTATATATCTCTTACTGAATAAATGAGTTTACTCAGAATGTAGCAGTAAATGAAGATGTAATCAAGTTACCTTTGAATGGAAAAAATATTATCATAAAACTTAAGATATTATCTACTTGCATGCTTGTTAAAGGCAATCTCTTTTTAAAGGGAACCGTATCTCCAGCTGGAGTGAAAGAGGAGAGAAAACATTATAATCTTACATTGACCTGATTACATATGAAACCACTATGTAATATTCACATGCTTCCACTGTTACTTAATATTCCATAACTTTTTTGATTAAAGGCTCTTCCACATAAAATATGTGCTGACTTACAACTGATTTTTATTTTGGATAAGATTTTTTTTAAATGCACGCAACAACTTAGAGGCAAAAGTAGTGTGCCTTTTTTTGTTTGGTAGTTTTTTTTAAATTAGTGGAACAAAGTCCAACTAATGTCTGAAAGACAGCTGGCCCTTGAATTGGCACAAAAAGTTATAATACTAAGTAGAATGATAGGAGAATAGTATGATTTAATGGAAAACATTTTCCTTTCTTAAGTGTAGTAAAGCTATCTGGTTTTGATGGCAAGAAGTCTTAAATGAGAGTACCTGCAGGATCAGTTCAATGCTCCTGGGTAGCAGGCATTATGAGGGAGAGTTTTGGTTTTCAGCTGAGTCTTCTGTTGCCTAATCAGAGTAAGACTGCCAGTAACTCTTGGGCATGCCATCCGTCTTATTGCTTGGTATAATAAGAAACTTTTCAGTGTTTAACTTGTGCAGTACTCTAATTCCACTGAGACTTTGTGGGACAGAGACCGTGTGTTATCCTGAAGCAGGTAAAGTTCCTCTTTAAAGTAAAAATAATGCTAAATTATGGCCTTAATAGTAAAAGCCTCTATTTGTGGCTGTGGAAACCTATAGACATGGTCAGCTCTGTGCATAGTGTTTTGAGCAAGAAGTATTCTGCAAGTATCTGCAGATAAGGCCTTCACATTCTTCCTGAAAACAAGTGGTTTCACCTGGGTTTTGCTGACAGTTTGTTTTATTTACCTTAATTGATTCTTCCATATTAGTGACTAAATACCTCACATGAAAGTAATTCAGTGCATGCAACAGTGATTTCTATGCCCAAGAGCATGAAGTTATCTCATATATAAAAAATCTAAAAATATTAAAAAAAAAATCTAAGGGGCCTTCATTCTCTTAATTTTTCCTTTCATTCCTGACTATTTGTTGCTTTGTTCAAATACTTTCTTTTTAATGCTAAGAAAAAGTACCTGCAGTACCTCTGCTGGAGTCAATTTGCCTAGTCATCCCCTGCTTTGGCTTGAAGTCAGCTGGAGTTGTGGAAGGTCTATTGCCTTAGGAGAGTGGCTGCTGTATAGAACCAGAAGGTCTATTTAATTTATGCTAATAAGCTGCAGCTGGAGCTGCCTTAGGTGGAGTTTTAAGAATGTGTTAAGAATGCTGTGGGTACTTTGCTCTTGGCTGAGTCTAGCAGGATGGATTAGATGATCCCTTAAGACCTTGTCTGTATCATGTATGCGGATGACTATATTGGTTTGCCTTCTGCTTCTCCAACAGGGAAAGGAAAAAGATGGATAAATCTAGAGGTATTGAGAGGTTGAGACATTCATCATCTTTGCTGCTGCTTCCAGAAAGAGAGGGAGGCAAAGGAAAGAGGTACAAATTTAGAAAACAGACACTGAACTGCACAGGTGCTATGGAGAGATAACTTGGTTCCTATTGCTCTAGGAAGAAGTATTTCCACTTGGTGGAATAAGGAGGTATTAGATAAAATAATCAGAAGGAAAAAACATGTTTTGCTATAGAAACCATGATTACATATTTTAAAAATCCAACTTTTTTTTCCCTAGTTTTGCTTAGTAGCAAAAGATAGAATTGTTGCCTTTTGGGAAAAAGGTGGAGCGTTTTATGGGAAGGAAGAAAATGCAAAAGAAACGTACATAGGAAGAAATCCTAAAGCACATACAAAAGGAGTGTGCTGCACACAGCCTAGGGAAAGAAAGCAGGACTCTTAAGAGGCATCATACAAGATAATTACTTATTCTGGACTGCCTTTTATTTCAAAGGTGAAATGCTGCACTCCAGCCTTGGTATCTTGAAACCTGAAGAACGCACCCTGTTTTGACCACTCTGTCAGTTTTCTGTGTTCCTGAAAGCTTCACTTTTCGAGAAGAAACAGAGCTGCTGAGCATGATTTTTTATGACTCTGAATATTTTCCTCGTGATTCATGATGATTGTCTCAAATCTTCACTGTGTTCTTGAATAAATTGTATATTTTTCCCTGAAGAAAAGCTACTTGCCTGTTTTTCTCTAGAACTCATTCAGCTGTTAACTTAGCTTGGAGAAAATCATGTGCTTCAATCCATAAGATGCAACACCTGTTCTTTGCTATCAATTTCTGAACTGTAATGTGGGGGTTTTTTGTTATTTGCTGATAGAAAAACATTGTCCCCATAACAATCTTAATTTTGTAAACTGTTCATTGTGTATTTCTGTAGAAGACCTTGAAGGCCTTCACCTGTGAAAGATGGTTACTTTGTACGCCTGAAAAGACCTTGCTACAACAAGGTCCACCTTGTGTGGATGCCTTTAACAGATCGTGGTCAGGGAAACTGGCAGTCTTGCTTCCCCTGGGGTATCCAAATGCTAAAAACTTGGCAGTGCATCGGTGCCTAAACACTTCCCCTGTCCTGTAGAGTAATCACCCATGCTTCCAATTTTATAGTATAAAAAAATAAAACCCTATAGCATTAAAAATTGCAACAAAAATGAAACTCTTGAAGCATTCTTTTAGACCACAATCAGGTATTTGTGGAGCAAAGAACTAATTATTTAAAATTCTAATCCATTAAATGGTGGGGTAGGGAAAAGGTCAGATAGTTTAAACACCACAGAGGAGTTGAGGCACTTATTTGAAGGTGCTGATTTTTCCATGGCTGAGGAGAAGGCTACATCTAGGAGTGCTGTTTCTTTATTCCCTTCAGAACCCTCAGGGCTTTTGGTTTTTTTTGTTTAATCATGATGGCAGTTCCAGACTGGCAGAGGTTTTCTGGGAAGTGGGATAGGATTTTCCAAATAAATGGCTGGGTTGTGTTGTAATTGTTCAGTTATAAGTCCCTAGATGCTAAGAAAGCAGAGGCAGAATAAACATAAATTACTCCTAGTAGTGATATGTGGTATGATATTGGACTTTAATGATGTAGGATTAAGTATTAACTAGTTCCATTGGCTGAATTTATTCTGTGTGCTGTCTGCTAAATGCTTATGCTATAGAGAAATTTAGCAAAACTTTTAGTGAAAAACATGTTTAGAATAATTAGTGTCTGGATCCTAATCCATGGTAGGGACTTTTAATACAAATATTTTTCTTCAGGTTGAAACAATAACACTTTGTACTCTTGCAGTCTGATCATCTGTGTGGTGCTTCTTATGCTTTCTCAAGCATCTGGAAAATAGAACTCCTCCCATGAAGTCACAAATGATCACGTGCAAAGTACATGTTCTTTAACTTTCACTCTAAATGATGATTTAGTAGATTGACAAATTATTTTATTGTCAATTGCACACAGATAACTTTCCTGACATATGAACAAGCAGCCTGTATCATACTGAATGGTCTGATTGGCACTAGGTGTGTATAAAAAGTGTTCTGGGAATTTCTCCTGGTCATCTTTTATTGAGCAAAAAACCCCAAACAAACCTCAGATGCATACTGAGTTGTGCTGCAGCAAAGATTTCAGTTCTGTATATCTCAAAGGCAGACATTTCTGTCCTTAAGGAGGTAATGAAAGGCATTGCATGGAGTTATTTATAGCACAGGCTCATGTCCAGGAACTGGAGGATGCCAGAGGAAGATTCCTGTTATGAACTTCTGATGAGAGTGTTGTCAGGCACAGACCAGATCTTCAATGCAAACTGTTTTATAAACACCACAGGAACAATTCTGCAGTGAAGGCTGAGGAAGACTTGAATTGAAAACCCTTCTGGGGATCTTAAGCCAAAATATTTTGGACAGATATTTGAAAAGCTTGTCAACAATTTAGGTTTGTGTTGCTTTCTCAGTAGCTCTTGTGCTGTGTATTTCTTCAACTATAAGGTGCCTTTTTCACTAATACATCCTAACTTGATTAATAGCTATCTTATATTCTAATAAGAAAAATAATCCATAAAGGAATAATTTTTCTCTTGTGTTATTCTCATTTTGCTTTCCACGTGGTACCCTTCTTGAATTTGACTGGCACTTATGTAGACCATTTTTAAAACAACATGTAGATCTGCATGTCACGTTCTGTGTCATTTTGCCCAACTTATTTTCAGGTACCTGAATGTATCCTAAACCAACATATTCTTAAGACTGGCTTTTGGAGAGACCTTAACTACCTTAAGGCTATTGTAATATTATCTAAGCTTCAGAAGACTGTAGTATGGGCTTTTAAGTTGTAAGTAAAAACAACCAAGCTCTTAACATTATAGCTGTCACTTTTGCTTCCTTTGAACTGCAGATACAAATAAAATAAGCAATCATGTATGGATTTAACTGTTGAAAGTCACTATGGACCTCTTATTTTCTTCTGTTTGCAATATTAAAAACCAATAAACACTGTCTTTCAATCTAAAGGTATATTTGCATTGGTAAGGAAGTAGAGTGGAAACAGTATCCACATTTTTTATTTTTGTTCTTTTTGTGCTCCGCAGAGCATCTGAAGAGCATGTGTGAGCAACAGCTCAATGTAAAGTACTTATCTAGGTCTTTCAGATTGCTCTCTGGAACATCTTACTAGTTTCTTTACAGGGAACAAGTTATGAAGAGAGGGGTGTAAAATAAGACTTACCTCTTGTGCAACGTGTCACAGTTCAGCATAATTTATGTACTATGTGCCAGTTCCTGGGGTTTAATTTGGTTTGGTAATTTTTTGAGGGTCTAATCATTAACTCTTAAGTACTCATCTGTAGCATAAACTTTGTGACCTTGTTGACACTTGAGCTGAACCATTGGTAATTAACCCAATGGCATTTTCTTGTGTTGAGGACAACAGTGCAACATATTTACATGGGCTGTGGCTTAGGCAGTACAAATGTGCTTACTGTGGGCAATTTGGGGACCACAAGTATTTAATTTGCTTTATGCATTTCCAGTGAGCTTGTCAGGACAGATATGAATCATCTGAAATGAAGTAAAGTGGTTATCAATATTCCTTCTTACTAGTGTAACTCTGAGGCATCTCTCACCAGCTCTGCTTAGTGATGAAATTTATTTTTAAAACTTAGGGGAGGTTCTCATCTCTAATTGACTTTTAAAAAGCTGGGGGTATAAAACAGAGCACATATTTAGTAACCACTGGGACTGCACAAGAGTCTGATATTCTTCCCCCCATATCAATTAGAGTAAAAAGTTGAAAATACAAAATCTCCTGTGAAATGGAAGAAATTTTTTTTAAAATCCTTTTAAGGATTTTTTTTTTTATTTTCCAAATACCTCCAATTTGGCTGCCTTGCTGTCCTAAGAAGCAAAGAACCAATATGCTTCTCCAGCTGAAAACTAAATCCATTGGAATCAGTTACACTGAATATTATTCAGCTTGTTTTTATCCACTTTAAAACAGATTTAGTGAAGTAAACTTTAGGAGGTAGTAAGCAACAGTACCACCAATGACCAGTCTTTCAGTAAGTTAGGTTTGAGTTACTGACATTTTCTTAATGAAAGAAATGTCAAATTATAATTTTTTAGTTTTTTTTAAAGATAAAACCCCAAACATTTTAGAGGCATGGAATCCTGTGTTCAGTGTCAATTGTGAATTGCCTAATTAGGAAAGGGACTGATATTTGCTTGATGTTTGACACAATGACTCTGATGAATGGGACTTCTAGATGCTACTTCTGCGTAAATGCTAGTAGCTGAAGTGGCCAGTGGGCAGTTTACTCAGAGCACTTGGAGACTTACTCAGAAAAATAGGCTGGGATTTTTCTTTGCTCTTTTGACAGTGAACATGTAAGATCTTTAATATATGTCCTGGGGAGCTTATAATTGAAGTTGGTATTTTTATTTACATTGTTTCTGTGGTTTGGTTTTTTCCAAGGTACTAAAAAGCCCTGCAACTGAGGCCTCCAGATATTATTTCTCACTGAGCCCATGTAGTCACAGGGTATTTTATCTAGAACTGCTGCTATCCTAATTTCTTTTTCAGGAAGACAGAGGTTTGTCATCTTTGCTTAGGGGAGTTAGCTGTAACTGCCATGGAGTCCACTGAATTTCAGCTGAGGTTTCTTGGTTTAACACCTGCTTATAATTTGTGTCCACAGAAGAGCCTTTGAAAATTTCTTACAGTAATACATAAAGAACATTAGTATTTAAGGTACATGCACTATATATTTGTAAATTCTGGAAGTGGCATCTAAGGCACATATTTCAAGACTAAACTACTATGTATGTATTCAGTTGCTAAAAGAAATCATTCATCATGTAAGGTTTCTCAGAGGTAGCAGTAGGTTCAAGGATGACACGAGATCTGCAAAGCTTTATGGACTTCATAGTTTTGAACTGGTGACTGACTTATTCTTTTGTGGGATTTGTATTACTCATAATAATAAAAAGCAAGTGACTGTTGACAATAAACTAAATATATTTCCCAGAAGATTATACAAAGGTACCAGAAGGTATAAAGAACAACTCACTTCGTTGCACCTTCTCTCCAAAGAATGTGAGAGGTCTGTACAGGTTGCTAACTGTGGATATTCTCAATGCAGGAACAGTTATGGATTGTTGATTCCTATGTCAACATATTGGTAAGGAACATGTGGATTTTAGTCTAGTCTTCAAACTTATCTGCAGACTGATGCAGTATGTGTTCAGGTGAAATTTGCTTGGCTCCATAATATATAGTATTGAGAACTGCTAGGATTATTTTGGGATGTGAACTGTGTGTTCTGATCTTGCAGACAATTCTGAGATTGTAATAAAGATGTATGCTTATGAAAAACATCCTTTTTGTTCCTACAACTCTAAACAGGATATGAGAAATGAACTGAATGCTAGCCATGATTAATTATGCTATGCAGTGAATTCATTGAAAGTGCATTCTGGCTATCTGGTCATATACCTTAAATCAAGATAAAAGGTGAAATTTAGGCCTAAATAAACAAATAGTTTTTTGCCAGTGAATTGGTCAGTGGAAAGAGTGTTTCAGGTTTTCCTTAGTTTCCTTAATGTTTTTCGGTGGTTTTGTTGTGCTTGCTTAGCTCCTGTGTATTGTGTCCCTCCCCTACCCCCCAATTTCCCCTTTCCTGTAATTTTTTTCTGCCTATCTTGCCAAACTCTTGAATTCCCCAACTCAGTTTAATCTAATGCTGAAGTCCCTTGCATATATTATGGAAATTATGGAAATTCTTGACAGGGTAGAGAAGTAGAGAAGAGAGACTTTAATTAGGCCCCCAGCGATGGAAAAGCTGCAGTGAGAGGCCAACAGTTCTGTCTTGTTTGGCACAGGAGGAAAATAGATGGTGGTGCCCTTGGTTAGAGGAAGAAAGTGATGGTGTTAAAAAGAAGGTTGATGCCACAAGGGACATGGCAGGGCAGTTAGAAAGGGACTAAGGAGGTGGTAGTCCATGGGCAGGCTTCATTTGATCCACTGCTCATGTAAAAACTCATCTCACAGAAAAGGGGTTGTAGCCAAGTGCTGCTTGGCTGGTGCTATGAGCCAAATGCATGTGGCAGCTGTTTTCTTGACCTGACTTGGCTTTGGTTTTCTCTGGCTAAATTCGAATGAGTGAATGGAGGTTACCTGCTTTTGCCTGAAAAACAGGGGGAAATGTTAATTTTGTAGTTGTTGAAGGAGTAATGAAAATAGCTGTTCATTGTGTACAATATAAGGAGAAGCTAGTATTGAGCAGTCATTACCATTTAATTGAGTGGTATGTGCCGAACACCTCTGACAGGTCAGCAATGTGTGTGTGTGTTCTGAGGATGTGCACAGGAGTAAATAAGTTAAATGATGGTGATATTTGCCAGCAGCGTGATATGGAAATGTTGCCCACTGCATCACACAGATCTGCTACCATCTGTTCACAAAGGTTTGCTGCATTGAGAGGAGCAGAAAATTGCATATTTTTCCTTATGTTAAAGCTTGTGGAAAAACTTGCTTTTGTTTTTTTCTCTGGATATTTCTTTTCTCGGAATTCAGGTCAAGTCTCTTTATTCTTAATATGTTGAAATTTCCATGTATGTTCTAAAGTAAAGGAGTCTTAGTTATGTAATGATATTTTCTTCTGTATCTGATCAGCATTGATTTCTGTTTTGCTTTGCAAATATTAAACCCAGTAATTAAGGTAGCAGGACAAGCAGTCTGTTATTTGGCTCATATGGTATTTTTTTATATCTTATTGATAATGTACCTAAAAGGGATCCTTTCACAATGGCCTTGTACTTATAAGGCAGTCTATATATTTGATGTTCTGAGTTAAGCAGATCAAACAGAATAATCAGAATTGCTGCCACATTTGTTATTGATGGAAGTTCACCATTATTCTTGGCCAAATAACCTGTTAAAAACAGTTTTTACTTCTGACTGTGCAGCCTCACAAGGCTGTGAGGTGGTCTGTTTGTATAGGGTCTCAAACTACCAGTCTTTAGTATCAGATACTACATTGTAAAGGTAAGGTCAGCTGGTCTTAAATACAAGTTTTTATTAAGAGGAGTGGCTGCATAGTAGCAAGTATGAGTAGGACCGTTCGGCATCTTTGACTATTTTCCCATCTGCAAATAGCTGTTTGGACACCAGCTGTGCTGTATTACTGAACTGTACTAAAGGACCTGATGTACAGCACATGGGTTCTGTAAGCAGTATATTCTGATGTTCAAATGGTCTCCACTTTTCTCTATCCGAACACCTCTTTGTGCCTCATTAACCTGTTCCTGAGTCATCAGCTTTTGCTTAGCTAAAGAATCTGTTAGTGTTTTGCTGGTGATGAGAACAGTAGTTGCTACCTCTTATCTGGTTAAGATAAGATAAGATCAGATCTGGATCTGATCCCTGGAGCAGGAGACATCCAGGCTGAACTCCTGTGTTTTCCAACTGCTCTTGACCAGTAGCACCACAGTACACCTCAGCTGTTGCTGTGAGCAATGGGTTAGGTCAACCTTGAATTTGTCCTGCTTTGTATCAAAGAGCCAAAGTAATGCCGGCAGGCTCAAAAGCAGCCAAGTGCTTTCCATTTGGTTCTTGAACTGGGGTCAGTGCCAGCACGAAGATTAATTCCCAGTATGTCTTGGCCTTAAATAAATAAACAACACTGAAAAGGAGAGATGCCTAGGAGAGGTGGTTCAGCATTGCAAATGACTGGATTATTTGGTCCTGCCATGAACAAGAAATGCAGTAGATACAAATCAGCTACCTTGTGATCTAGTTATGTAGTAAATTATTATGGTTTATACAGCTTAATTTGATGCTTGGGTGCTTAGACCTCTAGCACCGGTGTTAAGTGTCCATCTGTGCAGTTGTCCTAATGAAGTAAAGAACTCAGATTCATTTATAGGGCTGGCTGTTGACCAGAATCCCTGTTCTGTAGAAAACACCGAAACATTTTATTGAAAAAATATAAACCAGAAAGCTATAAAGCAGGAATCCAAAAACTCAAATAAAAATTTGTTACTTATTGGAGTAGTAATTCTTTTAAGTATTTGGGAGTATCAGACACTGAGTTGCCTGAAGTGTGATCTCCCTACCACCGCCACCTAAGGTGGGAAACCTGGGAGCTGATGCTGCAAAAGCAACAGGAATCCTTTCCAGTTCCAACTGCAGAGGCTGAAATTGACTCTAAGGGTTTTTTTTAATTTTGCTATATAGAGCCCAAAGGCCTAAGGGAATTATCCTGTTATCTGCACAAATATGCAGATAAGACATATAGGCAATATACATAAATTGCCAATACAATATGGGTCCTTTTCTAAACTTTGGTCTCTTGACTGCTCCAACTTCCAGAGAACAGAGTGGTTGAATGTTTCTGGCTTTTTCTCTTGTTTCCAGCTGAGAGAAACTGAACAGATGGGAGTAGGAGGGAAAAAAAAATGACAAGCCAGCACAGACAGTGTGATTAATTTGTTGTGTTTTGGGTGGTTTTTGTTTGTTTTTGGTTTTGGGTTTTTTTTTTTAATGTGGGAGGACAGCACACTTACTGCAGAAAAGGCATCAAAAATATACAAGTATGTTCTGTTATTTGTCCATGTGTCAAAAATGTCTCAATTGCTACCTGGTCATAGTGGGAAGGGAAATAGTCTGTGCTGCTATATTTAGAAAAAGTTGCATCCATAATTAATACGATGACCAGTGTTCCAGAACTCTACCAGATGGTGTTAGGTGTGAGAAAGTTTGGTGATTCACTTGGTAAATATTTGTCATGGCAACTGAGGAGCTTCAGACTTGTCGGTCCAGTCAATGGTGGAAGCCACCATTGATCTCACCAGATGTGACGCTGGACATAAAGGAAACTTCTCATGACGCTACTTTTCAGCCTGGTTACTTTGCCCAATGAGATGCAATTGTAAATTGTTTTTGCTTGTAGTTCCATCTCAGGGTTCAGCAGACCTTAAATTTGCTATTTAAAAAACCTGAAATATCTACTCAGAAAAATGAAAACTATTTGCTAGATTTTCCTTTACCTTATGTTTACCCTAACTGATCAAAGGAGAAATGAGTTTTCACTTTCATTGAATTCTTTCTTCCACGCTTTGGAACAAGCAGTAGGAAGATTAGCCCAGGAATGGGATACCTAGTAGAAGAACCAAAAAGGAAGGGTGAGGGGAGGCTGGAACAATGCTGGATTCTTTTCTTCAAATAACTCTCTGGGGACAAGATATGCAATGTGGTATTCTGATGATCTATGCTAGCTGAACAAATAGCTTTATATAGCTTTCTTCTCAGTTATATGCTGTACTCAAACATAAACTATTCAGTTTCTACTTTAGTGTCCCAAAGTTCAAATCAGTCCCTCCTTGCTAGTAATTAGTAAGTAGCAGTACTGCAAAATACATCAGAATAATTTCCCAAGGAATACTCTGGTAGCTGACTTGGAAAAATGACTAAGCATCCTCAGAGGCAACATCACATTAACATGTTATGTTCCAGGAAGGACATATACTGGCAGAATGGATGTCTAGAGAGGCACAACAGAAGCCTTTCAGACTTTTTATAAGCTTTTATAAATTAAAGACAATATCTCTAGGGGCATAGATGGTTGCAAACCAACTCCCCTCCCACCTGTAAAACTGAGAAAGTATGAAAACTGTGGAATATCCAAAGATATTGCAACATACGTATTCAGAATCACCTATTTAGAAATGGGGCTTCCTATGCCAAGAAGTGATTATGGAAGAATTCTGCCTTCCTCAGTCTCAACAGAGAGCAAGTGACAAGATATTAATCTTCCTCTGTTAGTGCAAGCCAGGCTTTTAGCTCTGTTTTTTTTCCAGAAGTGTGTGGGTTTTGCTGTTGTGGAATTGACAGACAACAAAGAACCTTCAGTTATGAAGTAATTTTTCTGATCCCAGAATATCTTTCCTGATACTGTAATCAAGAAAAGTGTAGTTAGAAAGAGCCTGTGCCACAGAGATATTTTGGACCTTAGTTAAAGTAAGTCAGCACTGCTTTGCTGTCTTTAACAGACCCTTATCTGCTTACATAATTTCAGGATCATTATCAATCTCATTAAAATGCATCCAACCCCCCCCCCCAGCTCTTCTAATAAATGCATAAAATACATAATATCGAATGAAAAATAAAAGTATGGAGAAAAATTGCAAGATCATTTGCTAGCTTTTCCACGCTTTATTTTGACCAGACTGCTTCTGTTCATGTCAGCCTCTGTTCATGTCACTGGTTTCTCAGAGTGATACATGCTGAATGTTAAGGTTGCACAGCACAGGGGAAAGGGAAGCAGTGACATACATTGTGACATATTGTGTATGTATACATTACATACGTATTGTCTCCATATGACCCTGTAGAGTTGCATATTAGATCATATGTGATGTTAAAATTAAATCACAGAATAGTAGAGGCAAGGGAAACATTCTATCCTCCATCAATCACCATACCGTTTTCACAAAGGTAAGCCCCATTAAGTAGGAAATGATGAGTTTGGAATGATGTATGAAAGAAATGGAACCACTGGTCACGGTGTAAAAACTTTATACTGAGGTGTAGTGTTATTAACGTAACATTTTTGTATTCCTTACGCTTAATGTATTCTAGCAAGATTGTGAAGAAGTAGTAGAAAATTTTTTCTTTTTGAATAATAATTTTCAATGAGCAAGGGAATGGGTAATGCTCTGCTGCTTACCAACTAAAATATCAGAGAGGATAAAAATCAGAGTTAGTAATGAGTAAAGAAAGTGCTTAAAGTGCAAGAATAAACTTGATCTTAGTAGTTTTAGATTTGAAGTATTGTTTTCACAGCTCGTCCTTCCAATACAAAATCAGAAGAACTATTTAGACTTAATATTGAATATTGTTCTACTCTGACAGAAACTATATCTTATTTTATAGTGAAAACACTTTAAAAGGGTAGATTTTGTCTTGAATGATTTATTGTCTGTCTTTTGTTGATAAGTGATTAGAAAGCTGACAACCTCACACTTGACAAACACCTTCCTTAAACCTAATGAAAGAAAATCCTTTTAATTCATTTGCTTTATTCAGGCTGGAATAGAGCATTGCTTGTGGAAAGTTAATTTACTGGCAGCAAAAAAAGAACTAGTTGATAGAATCTCACCTCTAAACCTCACCTACAGATCAACCACACAGACATACAAAGCACACTGAAAAGTTCTTGTCAGTGCTGGATTTTAGTATCAGTTGATAAAAAATTATAACAAAAGATCTGTTGATTTTTACCATAGGAGTGCATTGGCTTTTTTTATTCTATTTAACACCAACTGATTAGGTTGGTCTGTTCTCAGAACGACTGCATAGAGACAGTTACTTTCATGTATTGTTGTTCTATGGCAGGATTTTGTTGCTTGCTAAATTGAATCCTATTCAGTTAGAGTTGAGGCAGAGAGAGTATTGATTCTTGGAAAAACACACAGAGCTCCTGAGATTCTGTACTCCCATTTATTCATCTGTTTAAATTTCATGCTGGTCCTAAATATGTGGGTATTTTGTGAAGGCTTGGGGATTGCCAATGCATGCTGAAATATTTCCACCTGGAAATACATGTAAAATGCAATAACTTGTTGCCTTTTTTTATAGAACATTAGTGACACCCAGTGGTTATATTTTGTTATGGACAAATACACATTAGAAAATTCATTTGTTTTTCCTTGTAAAAACTGGAGCTCAGAGAACCCATGGGAGAACTGTTTGAGGTCCACATGCCTCTGTTAGGTATATATTCTGCCCGTACCTTAGGCTTACAAATTTGCATAAGCTTAAGTAAAGTGAATGAAAAAAAAAAAGAGCACTTCAAACTGTTTTGAAATGGTTCTCACTTTATCACAGACTTAATGACAATGGGGAAAGTGCTCTTCTTGTGCTGTAAGGAATACGCTCCTTTTCCTCCTTTCTTTCTCTCCCCTCTTTACTTCACATTTTAAAATAGTATGCTGTGTTAACAAATAATTTATTCTTCTCTTCTGCTATGGCTTAGGTAATTCTGTACAGAAAGCTGCATTTAGTAGTTTACGCTAATGTCATTCCCCTTTTGTGCCTTGCTTGTTTTGCTAGGACTTGATTTGTTGTTTTGCAAACACATTTAATAATTGATTAATGTTTGCAAGGTGTTTTGAAATCGAGTCATAAACTATTTAGCTTTTTACTATGTCAACTGTTGCCTTATTCACAAGAAGAACCTGCTGGTGAAGTCAGTGAGAGTTTTGTTCTATTAAGTTTATTAGGGTTCATTTTTTTGATTCAACCTGTAGCAAGAGGTCTGAGTATTTGTGTAAAAACTTAGACTGGGAAATAAAACTCCTAAATATGGGTGGTTCCAAGGGTAGCAATTCTAGTAGAGGATATGAAAGAGTCAGACAGCAAGGCTTCATACCCTGGTGACACAAAGGTGATATGCCCTTACTAGTAGCCTTCTGGGCTTTAGAAAGCTCGAGGAAGAAAGGAAAGATGAGTTGAGAGGGAGGTGGGGTCGGAGGGGGAAAGGTAATCTAATGCACATAGAAACTTAGTTTGTGAACCTATCTCTGTACAGGTAGGGGATGATATAAATGTTAAGCTTCATGACGAAGATTTGGGTTCAATTCCTTGCTTGTACATGTACTTGGGCAAGTTGTATAGTTCTAATTATGTCTGGTCTTCATCTGCAAAAACTGTTCCCCTGTTTTTGAGGCTAAATATCCTAAAGCCTAGTGACAGTATTTTTTATGTGCAGTATGCAGGTGCTTGAATTAGTGGACCTAAACTACCTTCTCTCTCACCAAGAAAGGAAAATGAATCTTTCACTGATAGGAAAGCAAAAAAATGGCTTTGTGGAGCAGAAAGCCTGTTGGCATTGATTTTAATCAGGATAAAATCCTACTGCTATTAGGGAAGACTATAAGACTTCCTTCAAAGGCAGACACCATTTACCGAGCATAGAAAACCTAGCAGTTTCTTCTATCTCCATTTTAGAAGGAGAGCTTAGCTAGTATGACTTATGACTTTTTTTCAGTGTCCTTGCCTTTGAATTTGTTCCAAACTTTTATCACATTTGTTCCTTAAAATGAAACATCTGCATGTTTCTTGCCTGGAAGTGTGCTAGTCCCATTTCAGAAGATGCTAAGGGTAATCTGAGGGAGCATGGTTGTGCTTTTTCAGCATCCGTCTCACAAAGAGATGCTGCTGTTGTAAAGGGGCTGATTTTGAGTGTTGGAATGAGCAGCAAAATGAACTGACCATAAACCTGAAAATAGACACTCAGCCCTCAAAGTTTGTCTCTTGAGCACGTAGTCTTTATAGCCCTTACTGTCCATTTCTGTGTAATATTGATCAATTTAGAACAGGTAATATTTCCATTCAGAATGGCTGGTACTCGCTTTATGATTGCAGAGGAGAATCAGTGAAATCGAAATGAGACCAGTGTAGGATTGTTTTTCTTATATCTATCTTACTTCATCAAGACTTGAGCTGAAATATTCAAATTTCATGTTTTTTTCAGATGCATGCCTTTAACTACAGAATATATTTATCATATCTCCCAGAGAAATGAATAATGCCATGAGGAGCTGTTTAATCATGAGCATGGAGATTGCTCTGCAGATTGCTGTGCTCTGACAGTGCCCATCAAGATGGAATAAGAAAAGTAATGCCGGGAAACAAGGTGTCAGATTCATAGTTACTTACAAAGCAGTAAACATAGCCTGTACTTTTGAAACAACACAAAGAGAAATATATACAGAGGGAAGCAACAGCATCTGTTCTTATTAACTAAACTTAGCAATGCAAAATTAAAAATATTTGTCATGTCTGATATGTCTCATCATGTTATCGATACTGGGAGACAGCCTTATTAAGGAGACTGGAATTAAGAATATTCTGAAGGAGTCCGAGTTATTTAACCCTCTTTTACATTTAAAGTACTGAGCATATATTCAGTTAGACTATGAAGCTTGATAGGCAGTCACAGACAGTCAGATCCAAACCTCTGAAAACTCATTACCTTAAGCCTATTCTGTGTTTTAGCGGTTCTTCAGGGTATAGTTGCTCAATGTATTTTGTTTTGCTGCCAGATAAAGTCAAGCTGGTGTCAGCTGAACTTGTGAAGGTGCAGCATATGTATGGTGTATATATGTTCCATATATGTGTGTGTGACATTAACATAGTTGTGATGAGGCATATTTCTTTCACATATGCATGGCCTTAGGCTACTAGCCTTTAGCTTATAAATGTGAGGACTCCTATGCACAACAGGAATTTTAGTGGAAGAGATGATGCTGTGTGGGAGCCTGCTTAAAGACAAGAGATAAGTGAATGGGAGAAGATCAAGTAACAATATGCTTGCACACCTCAGCAAGATGAAGGAGCGATGCTTCACAGTGACAGCTCTAGGACTTTTGTTGCTCAGTGTAACATTTCTCAGTGTTACAAAGACAGTCTGTGTTCTGGTTGTCTACAAATCCCATCTGGTTTAGTGACAGGTCTTTCAAGGAAGGACTTTCTAAATGAAATATCTGCCTGCCGTTGTTCACTTGACATCACCAGAAGAGTGTATGGATATGTGGAGGCCCACCAGATTTGTAGGCTTAAATGTTTTTTGCTTTATCCCTTGGTTGAGTACAGGTTTGTACCAAGAGATTATAGATGCAAGGCGGAGTTTGGGCTCGAGCACAGCTGTCAGTTCAGGTAGCATAGAGTTATCACCATTAATGAGATGACGTGGTTTGCTCTGGCCGATTGTGTGTACTCTTTGTATGTTTAAATCAGATTTTAATCTCTCTAAATAAGAGATTTTCTCTTCTCAAATCATGACTGGTAAGAAAATTTCATTAAACTGACAACGGGATTTCTTCTCCTTGTGCATTAAAAACCTACAGCTGAGGAGATGTATTTAAAATTCTTGGCTGGGTTCAGCTATTTGGAAGAACGGACTGTGGGTAAGAGAGACCTTAGGAGACAATCTGTGCCCACAGAAGCCAACAGCAAGAAGTACAAGAACAAGAGTGTGAAGAATAACAACTGCTAGGAGAAGTAGGCATCTTCAACAGCACCTCTGCAACAGCAACTTTCTCTTTGAAATAGAAATGTATCTGAGTGGCATGGTCTGAATAACTTTTTATAAGGAGATTGTGGGTTATTTCAATAATTTTTTAGACTCTACCAAAAGTTTGTCTTAACTAATGAACACTCAGAATGTAATTTTTAAATCTTGTTATTTTTATTTGGTGTACAAATCAGACACAAGTGCCAGCTGTTAGAGATGATGAGGTTGGTACCAAGGACCCAGTTTTCAAGCAGTTGTATCTTTCTGTTGAGAAGTGTTTACAGGCAGATAAGGGAAATGGCTGAGGCAGTGTGGTGTTTTTTTTTTTTTTTGCCAAACTGTTCATTTTTTGTTAGAACATCTGAAAAATTTCAGTCCCAGGGTATACATTTCAAAAAACAATGCGTATGAGAAATGTGATATGTAAATAGAACAGGTGAAGTTCTGGTGAGTTGGAGCCAATACAATACAGTCTTTTCAAGTTCACTTGAATTCTAAACGGCTGCTTGGTTTGGTCTTGAATAGGACATTTACATCTGCTATTTCTACCTTTGGACACAGGAGTTTCTGGTCCTTATTGTAAGAATAAACACATATGTGCATGGAATGTGGATTGATTACCTTTTATTTGAAACTCTTTCTTATTATCCTTCTGAATTCAGAAGAAGAAATCATACTCTCAAGGGGCAAGTTAGATAACAATTACACCATAGTAAAAGGGGAAGAATGAAAAGCGCACAGTTCTTGATCAACCTGTTGGCTCACATGTATTCGTGCAAATATATATTCATTATTCACAGTTCATGGTTGCTCAGATTGCTAATACTCAACATGAACAATTCAGGAAAAGAAGACTGGGCTAAATTTGGTGAAGTATTTATTTATTACAAATAGTAGTAGCTCTAATTTCAGATGAATACAAACTGTTTCCAAACATAACAGTCACTGCCAGACACTGCTGAAGTATTTCTTTACATTTAATATATATTCCTCAAAATGAATCATCATGACAAATTGTGAAATTACACGTCTATATATATTTTTTAAAGAAATACTAGCATTTACAAAATGCAGCAGTAAATTCAAACTAAATATGCCTGTGATAAAATTAAAAATAAAAGTCAACCTCAGGATTTAGAGGCAAAGTAATCCTTAAAAAAACAAACCAAACAAAAAATTCCAAAATTGTTCATACATACACAATCTCCTGCTAGAGTTAATAATTATGCAATGAGCTCTGCTGCTGGTTCAGAGTTCCTTCTGTGCATGACATGACACCCCCCGCTCCAAGGTTTAGACAGGTGCATGGTCAGAGATTTACCCAGCATGGGAGTAGGAGCGGAGTGCACAAATGCTGTTATGGAGAAAAATATTTCCAGATTTGAAAATGTAGCATAGGAAGCAAAATGATGGAACTTGCAATTAGGATAACATTTATAAATATTCTGCTATTAAGTAACATAGATCCAGCACAAAGTTTGTCTTGTTTGTATTGTGTTTTAAAATATTTACTGAAACTGTTGAACAGTACTTATCAATAGGACAAAATCCATTAATGTGGCACATTTTATGGCACATTCTAACACATTTTACAATGAAATTAGGTAAAAGCTTAGCAAGCTTTTTATATTGGAGCTTGATCCAAACACTATTTAAATAAAAAAGATTGATAGGACTGTCTTCTATACTTTAATTTCTGGCATTACCCCAGAAATTATTAAAAGCTGTAAAAATATTGTTTTATGAAAGCTGTTACTGAAATCCAGTATTTGAATTTTTACTTATTTGAATGGAAGGGCTGCCACCATAACATTCCCTTGAAAAGAACATACTTGTAATAGACTGCCTATATGGGTTTGCTAAATGGATTAAACTGCTAATACCTGATAGCTATTTTATGTCCTCCAAAAAACAATCCTTGGAAAAAGGAGCCCAGGTCAAAGGAGATCATCTCTTTTCATCTGGTGGTCTCCTGGCCTTGCTTCAAGGTAAAACTCTTCAAGAAGAGGTCATCTACAGAAAATGTTCAGGTTACCTGGGAGTAGATCTGTACTATTTATGCAATCTGATAAAGATTAGTTTAAGGAAAAGATAAATAAAAGTGATTTTATTTTTTTTTAATGACAAAACTTTGGAGTAATATATGGGAACAAGTAATCAGAAAAAGGAAATCTGAAGTAAGGAAGCATTGACTTGGTATTTTTTGGGTGGGTTTTTTTTTTTTTTTTTTCTCAAGTGCTGCACATCATTGGTGGGCTCAGTAGACATCCCATGAAGAAGGTCGATGAAAGTTTTTCTGTGTTCAGTTCTTGCTGTAGTAAGATGGCACAGCAACAAAAAATGACATAGGATAGGACAAATATGAAAGCTGCTGGATTATTACTTCCAATCCAGCGTACCCCAAAAGATCTGGATGAAACAGCATCCCAGTAATTCTTGATGCTCATTTTCCATTCCCCTCCTCAAAAATGCTTACACTCTGTCTTCACATATTTAGGTGATCATTTCCTTGCTGAGGAATGACAAAGAAATTAGTCATCAGTGCTGTTCATTTGAAGAGGTGGTATTTTTGGTTTTGTTGGTTTTTTTGTTTTGGTTTGTTTTATTCTCCTTGTGAAAATTGTGAAGTCAGTGTAGCTGACAGATGTAGTCAGCATAGTGACTTACTGGGAAATGTAGGCAACAAATAGACCAGTTGTGTTTCCCAGGTACTGCTGTAAGTATCCTTTTTGTTCTTGGGTTTATTTGCATTTTGGTCAAAGATGTGTGGCAGTTTAATGTTATTTCATGTTTCCAGTAATTCATTATATGTCCAAAATTCATCAGTTTGAAACTCATTCTTAAGAGCCCTTGCCTGGATTGAAAAAGTAATAATTGCAAAGATGCTAACGTTCTTCGATGGTTACAGGGACTTATGGTATTGCCTACATGTTTGGGGTGAGCTTGTTTGTCAGAAGGCAGTCTTCAGCACTGCTTGCCATGTGTGCCTTGTGTGGCTCAGCCACTTGCAAGGGAAAACTAGTGATTCAGACAGATTTTTTTAAATGTAATTTTGTGGTGTTTAATGGTTATTGCTAGGCTATAAGCTTTTCCCTTCCAAGCCTTCTGGTGCAGAGATGAGCTATTTTAGCTGGTTTCCATTGGACAGGATTGCTATGCTAAATACCAGTTGGCATTCATCTGAAGGGTCATCATGGGCTGATGCATTGACATGAGATAGTTCCTACTATTTAGCTGTTAGCATGCTTGCTGCCATGGTTCATGCCAGCTGGCCCTCACCCTGTGTTCATGGGGATAGCACAAGTAGGTGCTGTTCCCAACAGGCAGCTCTATAAAGCTTGGCAGTATGAACACATGACATGTCTTTCTATACGCTAGAATCTTATAGACTGAACGATGGTTAGGGGACACAAAAAGATTTGGGATCCTGAAGTATGACAGTTTTGTTGGTATTATAAATGGTTGCATTAAAATAATGTTGCCTGTAGATGAAACCTTCTAAATGGACAACTGTGCAAAATCCTTTTGCATTCTAATTCTGCTAATGGATCAGCTGGTTTTGATGTCAACAGACATGGGATGATTTTGCATCTGGCCATCCAGACACACTTGATTTGGGTAAGCTTTTTGGGTTTATCCCCCATCAAGACACTTGGGATTGTCACAAGGGTTGTGTTGGTCCAGTTTGAATTTGTGTCTGACTTTTTTTTTGTGTGTGAGAAGTACACAATATTGAGACTAGAGAAAGATGAAAATTGTTGCATCTTACTTGAAGGTGTTTGTCTCTTAGGGCCATAGGAACAAGAGTAGTAGTGAGGTCTTTCTGCCCTTTTAACCTCCCAGCAACACACCTGATAGATGGTGCCCTTTATCTCAGCTGGCTGCATACCAGCTACACATGGGTGCAAACCAAAAATTTAAAGTACTCTAGAGGTGGAAGGATAATACACCATTTTTTTCACAAGAGGAGACACAACACAGGAGGGTGTCTGAATCAGGCCTTGCTGATTGAAAACAATTCTCAGGATTTCATGGGGTACTACTTTTCCGTTTAATAAGATCTTATATTTTTGACTTCCAAGTAAGCTACTGTTTTGCAAAACTCATTACAGTTTGTTCTTTTTAGAAAATGCATTCAATCAGGATGCAATTTAGATAACTAACTTGAAGACTGTTGTCCTAACGTGTATGATGTAGCTATTAAACACAATAATTGTCACACATAAGAAATTGCTTTTTGATATGTTGTTGGTTCCTTTCCTGATTGTTCTTCTGACAACTTGAGTGGAATTTTCGTAATTGGTTCTTGGAAATATTGGAGTTGTTTGAATCTGGATAGGTATCCAACCCAAATTCAACACTGTCTGTCAGTTTTATTTTGGCAGCAGATACTTCCAGCAGTATGGACATGTCTCAAAAAATTATCGTCTGCATGTGTATTTCCTCTGTACAGAGGTTTGCTTGCAGCCCAGAAACTCTGTACTCTGGTACATTATGGAAACCTCTTTGCAACATTAAACAGCAGCATCAGTTATGCTAGTTGTTCTTCATCTTAGTGGACAGTTTTCTCCAAATTAGCTTGGTTACTTGCTACACTGTCACTGGTTCCAACCATCAGTTTGCACCTAAGCATTAATTTCAGCATCTCTAGAAGCTAAAATTGGTTTATCTTTTATGTATCTATGTGTGGAAGTTCTTACAAAGTAATTGCATACTGACTCATTTTTTCCTCGCTTTAAGAAACAATGGACTTCTAGAATTTTGTTCAAATACAGCATTCCTTCCATCTTTTCTGAAAAAAATGCCTGGAAGGAGACAATGTGTGCATTAATCATGAAAATTCAAGCATGATCATTTTTAAAGTGGTCATCAGCTAAGAGTCTAACTAGTGACTATTATAATCCCCTGACTTCAGATTGCAAGTCACTCACAATAATGAAGCCCCTACCTAAAGTGAAATTTAATAAGTTATTGAGGCAATGCAGCATTCATTATAAAAGCACCGAACCATGTTTAGGTTAAAGTCTTGACCTCTCCCAGCAGGAGGAGTCAGAGAAGTATGTTATAATCATACTTCATCTTTATATATTTTGGGATTTTGTAGTAGGATGGATTTTCCAGCAGAGGGAGAAGTATGCTGTAATATTGGGAACTGAGCTGTAATTTTGCAATTCCTAGTTTAGCACAGCTACCTACAAAGCTGAGAATTCCTATTACTTTGCTTAGAAGACATCCTTATTTGTTCTGACTGATGTTCTTTTGAAATGTCAATAAAGCTCTCTGCCAAATCTGTTACCAGTAATTTTTATATACTCATTGTTTTTGGTATTTTTTTTAAACATAATCGAATATTTTATAGGGTTTTTTTCCACATCTATAATAGACTGGTCTAATGAGTTGCACTTTTCACTGATTGCGGTGATAGCTGTTCCTTAATTCTTAATTAAGCTATGTTAAAATATGCTTTAAGGGACATATGTGTGATAACATTGTTTGTCTAGTCATTATCAGATGAATCTATGGATAACACCATAAGAAAAAAAGAGAGAGGGGGAGTACTCTTTGTTAGAACAGTGTGTTTTTTGAAGAGAAATGTGAATTAAGAGTACAGCATGCCCTGGATAAAAAGCAAATCCCTTGATGTGCCAAACTTGGTATCCGTGTTTTGTCATCCTTTACTGGCCCCAAATCTGTTCTCTTCTTTGCCCCCATTGCTTAGTAAAGCACTCCATTCATGTGCCGAGTGCTGCTGATGGCTAGTGATTTGTTGGGAATGCATGGTTTGAAGTATGTATTTTAGTCTGTGGAGCTGCTGTACAAAGTCCTTTAGGTGCTATTTTATGGAAAAGAGTAGTGTCATCCCCAAAGACTTCTAAGCAATAGAACATTTTGTTGCAGAACATGATAAATTCTGATCACTGTTCTCTCAGCAGTTTCAGCTTTGTTTTAAGAGACTGTCAGAGAGAGAGAAGGTGGTAGATGTTGTTTAAGCTTTAGTGAGGCCACTTCTACTTTCTGTAACAAAATTAACCAATATGGAAATAATTATTCTGCAATAACTGCATCCTCTGTCCTTCTTGTGAAAGTGGCCATGTTCAGCAGTGAAAATAATGGCACTGGGAATATTACTGGATAACTTGTCCTCAGAGACCAATTCATGTAACACTGTCAAATTACACAATGTCATTGCAAGGTATTGAAGAACACATTACAATGACAAATTAGAAGTGCAAGGTCCTTTGAATAATGTAGTTCCTGTGAAGAAGGAAACTCATTTCGGAGTAGCTCTTGGGACTTCACAGGCTATCTGGGATTTAAGAATATGGCAGGTATTTTGCTTTTAGGGTCTGGGGGAGGGGGAACTATAGCTTTACAGTAAGGGTCTTGTTTATATGAGATGAACTTGCTTGTTCATATGAGATGGCAGTATATCCCGCTGCCTCCCTTCCACAGGGAATTTGCATATAACAATTGTTTAGGTAATTCTTTAATTTACAGAGCAAGAATTGAAAATTTAATTTATTGCAATAAGGAATTACTGCAGCTCTGTTAGTAGAATCAATGTTGTATAGAAAAGGAGAGTTGTAATTCTAAGCCGTTGCAGGGATATAGCCTGCTTTAGCTGACACTGAGTATATTAGCACTGAGCAGGTATTGGTTCTCTGAAAGGACAGACTGAAAACTTTCATAACCAAATGGTATTGGGGACAGGGGACTGAGCAAATTAAGATAAAAAGCTGGATACATAAAAGGATTTAGGAGCCTAGTCAAAAATTGCTGTCCTTAAACTCATTTGCTTCCCAAGCTTGGAACAGCCTGCTAGAAGTCCAGAGGAATTCAGACTTTCTCAGTAATGTTTCTTACGTCCTTTGGTTCCATGACCTTTGGTCATGTTGTTTTGGTTCAGTGTTCTTGATAAAGCAAAGCAGTCTGGTGCCTAACTTCTTACCTTAGTTGCCTTCCACCATTTGGGCCTTCTGATGCTTCTCTCAAGATATATTCACAGAATATACTTAGCAGATCATGCTTCTTGGTGTCTCAGAAATATTTTCCTGGATATTGGTTTCCTTAGTGAGTTGGCATTTGCTACACACAAAACAAGCTAGGAAGAAACCATAGTGTGCGACTTCAACAATAATCCTGATTTTCAGAAGGTGGACCTTTAGGCTGTTAGTATCTGTAATATGATGAAGTTTTGGACAGTACAAAGACCGAGATGCCTATGTATGCTTAGGCAGCTTTTTATTTTGGGGAAGTACTCTTTGTGTGTTACTTTCTCAAAGAACATGATGCATCATTGAATATTATGAATTTCAGTCTTTATTAACAAGTTTCAGGAATTTTTCTGAAATGTTTGAGCGGTGTTTACGAAGGCTTTTTTCCTTAGAAGTCTTGCAGAGTTTGGGGTGGAGTGGCTTTCTCAGTCATTTAGAAGTATGTAAAGTGATGTGCTTGCTTTTTAGAGACCAAGTGTTCTTTTTTTTTTTTCTTTTAAATCCTGGATTCCACGGTAATGAGCACAGATTTACTTTAGCAACATTTAGGTTAATCGATTTTTACTTGCTCACACATCTACCTCTATTGCCAGAGTTGAGGGAAACTGAGAACTTCAGCTCTTCACCTGTGCTCCACTGAAATAATGTGAAATGGTCTCTTGCTTGTGATGGTATGACAAAGCTGTAATTCTGCTGTGGTTCATTTCACAGCAGACCTGGAGCATTAGAATATTTAGCCTACCATGATCGGGGTTCTAAGCTTATTGCAAAACCTAAAAATGGGCCAACTTGCATGATTTCTTGCTTTATTATGAATATTTGATGATGAGCTTGTTTGGTTCAGTGGTTAGCAAATGAGTTGACAAACAGTGTGTTTTTTATTGGTGAGTTCACCAAGAACGGTGGTATTTGAAAATGTAAGATTATTTGATGAAAGCCATCTGTGAATTTTTAAGTGTGTGTGTTTTAGCAGTCTAAGGATATTGAGGTAAAGTGTTTCTCCACTTTCATTTCTTGGTAGTCTTATGAGCAAAAATGCAAGAGCATCTACTAGCCAAGTGTGTCTGCTGAACTGTGTAGTTCACAGTGATCCTGACTCAGCAGCAATAAGGTTGACAGTTTACTCCTTTGGAGAGCTGTTGTCAGTGATGAGGTAGCTGGAGGATACATTGGCTAAACCATGTATCTCAGTGTGGAGAGCCCTTTGGCCTTCTCTTTCCCCCGTGGGAAAAATCACACTAAACAACATGATGCTGTTAAGCTCTATTTAGTAAGTGGACCAAGTGAGGGATAGACTGTGTCAAAGAAGCTTTAAACATAAACACATATGCACAGACTTAACGGAGACCTGCCCCAGTTATCACTCAAGTAAGTAGGTGCAGTCAAGCCTGGAGGACTGGACACTTGCTTTGACTCATCTCAGTGTAAGGTTGTGGTGGCAGCTCAGTGCCAATCTGTAACTGTTTTACTTTGCACACTCTACACGGTGACAGACATATGCACACCAGCTCTGTACCTTTCCTCCTAGTTTTTTTTTAATATCCAGGTGTCGGCACAGGCTGCTGATCAAATTAGTCCATGCTAGTATCACTGGTACGATGTTCCAGCAATTTCACGTATTGCCCTTTCGTTTGTTAACCCAGAAGTCCTACCAAGGCTCATTATGCTTATTTTAGCTTGTGTTGTCCTGTTGGCCATGGTTTATTATACTCAAGTCCTCTTTGTGTTGTCCTGTCATCCACGGATCACTCAGTAACTCAACTCTTCATGCAGGCAAAGCCACTGTGACATCCTTTGTCAAACAGGAGCAATATTAAGACTATGTGTAGGTGTAAGTAGAGGCAGGTAGTTGGACTGCATTTTTTCACTGGAATTAGTTAGATACTAGCTTGTAGATTCCGTTGGCCAGACCCAGGTCTTCAACAATTAAAATAACATGCCTATATAGATGTTACTGAGATAATTGCAGGAAATATTGATTATTAGTCTCAGCATTAGAAACTGTATTAGGTAGAAATGCCATGTAAATCAAACTTGTAATAAGGGGAGGAAAAGATGGGAAAACATAAGAATTTATTTCAGTGTGGCACCAAACCAGCAACACCTAAAGATTAGCTGGAGGATGTGTACAATAGCAAAATCCCTTTATTTTTGAATTTTTGGTACTATTTACCAACTTACTTTAGAAAGAATTATTTTATGTAGTGAACCAGCTGACTGAATTGTAATGATAATCTTATCCTCAGTGTGTGGGCAGTTCATATTATCAATTAAAAATGTACAGCTTTTTGGGTTCTGTGTTCTGTGCTGCAACATTGGTTTGCAGCGCTCACTTGTGCAAAGTGGAATTTTTATTGGTGGACAAATATAAAAATGAAAGATACAAGATTGCTTTAGTCAACAACAACGTTTTAATTTAATTAACTTTTGGAACCCTGCATAAAATTCTGGAACAATTTAAATATTTGTCATAGTATTTTCATTCTTGGGCTATATGGATTTTTTTTTTTCCTCCTTTGGCCAAAAATATTTGCTCCATCATGAAGAGTTTGACTGACTGGAAACTGGGTTTACCAGGGACTCTTCCTTTGTGCAGTGAGGGTTTTTTTGCTGATTTCTCTCAGCCTGCTCAGCAAGAGGGTAGACTCACACACAGTCAAGCTTGGGCTAAATGCATCTTTGGCGAGGCAGTCCCCTTTAGGACCGGTTCGCACTACTGTAAATTGAAAGGGAAAGTGAAACAAAAGGAGGAAAGAGTGAAATACAATCATTCTAGGAAAAAAAACAGCAGGAAAAGAAGCAAGTAAAGAGGAGATGCTGTGTGCATTCAGCACATTTTAGCATGCTTATTGATGCCTTAAATGTTTGTTAGGCATTGCCAGGAAGTGGCCTGAATGCCTTGGTAATACTCAAAAAAGACAGATAAGCCTGTCTCTCTGAACTCCTTCTCTTTTATTCTGTGACCTCTAAGCTTTTATTTAAGCCTAGTTACTCCTGCCAGGGCTTGCTGAGCTCATAATTTGATCTCACATTCTCTGTCCCTCTTTCCCATTACAGCTCAGATTCCTTAAACCTAGAATAAAATCCTGCTTCATCTGGCTATACTGAATATGGTGGCATGCATGATGGGAACGGGTTGTGTGTAAATGTGAGATTGCATTGTCATTTTCTTACCCTAGTGTGCTATGGGAATGAAAAATACTGAAGTCATGGTAAGGTTTTGATATTCTTTGTCAGGCGTTACCTGGTTTCCTCTGAACCTCCAGTCCATTGTTGTAACTGCTGTTATTACAATTATTATAATTTAGTTCATTTCTTTGGTGTTACTAATAAATTACTGTACCCAGATTTACAGCTGTGGCTGGGAATGTTGCTGTTTTCATTTTGCAAGCCTGCTTTTATATGTTTGGTTTTGTTGTTTTTATTTCTTGCACAATATAAAACAGTTTGCAGATATCTCTGCCTAGAGTCAAACTGACTGTTGACCAATTAAACTCTGGCAGTTTTAAGCTAGTTAGCATCTATCTATGATGTCATATTTCATGTACTTCATCGGTACATCTAAGTCTCTATTGTAGTTTGACGTAGAATATTCTTAGTTATTTGGCTGTTCAATACATGGAGAGATATGCTTTCCACCTTGATCTGCTGTGAGTTACAGTACCTGGCATTTGCATTTTGAAATCCTGGCTAAAAAGGTATAATGAACACTTAACCAAATGTCCACCAGTCACATCAGATACCGCTCCAGAGAGGTTACATTTAGCCCTTGCTGTGTCTCTTATCAGGAGACACAAAGATCTCTGACATTGCCAGACTCTCTGACTGCCAGTTGGCAGTGCGATCCTATCACCTCAATTCAAGTGAACTTCAATGTTCTTTCTTAATGCTTTGGGCCTTCCCTTCTATTTTAGTAACTGTTATGTAAGTTATTTCACATACTGCAGCAATGAAAAGCAACCACAGGCACCTCCTTTTAAAAATGCACATTATATAGTGATTCTGCCAATAACTCCAGCAACAGTTTTCCCCTCTACTAATCTCATTCCTGCTCTCCCAGTGGGAAAGTGAAGTGGAAGGCTGCAGAATGAGGAAATGCAAGTGGTACCTGTGGCCAATGTGGCCGGACAGAAAGGGCTGCCACACCAGCACCCTAGGCTGCCAGTTGGCCATAAGAGAAGGCATTTTGTGGACTGTCCTTGGCTAGAACAGACACTCCCGTGCTTCCTCTGGGGAGGATCATGGCCTGGATGAAAGAAGTAAGGACTTAACCTTGTGAAGCCCGTGTTTTATTCACACCTCATCCTCTGCTCTTGTGTGCTAAGTGATTCTAGGCAGGACTGCATATGGGCTGGAAAGGGTTTACGCCATGTGCTAATCTGGATCTATAATAAACAGCTTCTGGTCTGATTTTATGCATTTGTGGGTACTTGGAATCAAAATAATCTATTTTGGTACACATACAGCTGTGGTGACGGCAATTTGTATTGATCTACCTGAATTGCCTTGGATTACAGCTATGTGGCAGCACAGAGCTCAAGGCAGGCTACATGCTATTTAACCATTTATTAGTCCCGTTTCTTGCACTGATTCTGCACTTGTACTCAGGCACTTAGCTGTTGCAGAAACTGAGCTCTAGGTGTCTACTAGGTTATTACACGTGCTAGGTGTAGAAGTAGCTCTATGCCAGCCAGGGGTTTCCTCTATCCTACAGGAATGCTCAGGGTTGAGAGGATTGAGCACATTTGTACCTGCTTTTTGCCATCTTGGGTAGGGTAAAACTCTTTGAACCAAATTGAGTTTTCTGCTCAGAGGCTTTTGTTGCTCCTGTGAGCAGACCAACTTTCCTTCACTTAAATTCAAGCTAGACAAAGATTTTACAGGAAGGGAGAGGTAAGTTTTTCAATAGAATTGATTGGTCAAAATTTTAATGGGATATTTCACTCTTGCATATAGCTGAATAGATATTAAAAGCTGGGTGGTATTAAAGTATGAACAAAGTAATTTTGACTGTTACAGCTATGTTAGGGGCAGTCTTTCAAGTTCATTTCTTCACAAAAGAATTAAGTTAATGAGAAAAGCTAGGCATGATCTCAGTGATAAAAATATTTCTCTTGGTTCAAAACTTTCTGTATTGGTTACTCTTGCAAGTTTTCTTGTGTGTGGTGGATTACCTCTGCACAGTCTGTTTCTGCAGTTTCTTCATACTAGGCTCAGAAGCTGTGACTATATTATACATGGGATAGAGGGAAGGAGATTTCAGATAAGTTTAACATAAGAGAAAGTGGGTTGTTTTGGGTTTTTTTTTGTTTTGTTTTAGTGGTTCCCTCACTGACCTAACACTTTGAGTTAGTCAGGAAATTAGATCTAATCAGTCATCTGATGCACTAATTACCATGTGAAATTGTCAGCACTTTGCATATGACAAGATAAAGATAGACGATTCCAATGTACCTTTGAAGTTGCCAGCTATTGTAATTTAGGTAGAATTGTCTCTGGAATAATAACTTAGTCCTTGGACCTTATTGCAAAATAAACTTCTATAGTTTCCTGTTTTTGAGAGTGCCCACTCCTTGTTCAGCTGAGGGTGTGGCATGGTTTAGCCCCAGTCAGCAGCTGAGCACCACCCAGCTGCTCGCTCACTCCCCCCACCCCAGTGGGACTGGGGAGAGAATCAGAAGAGCAAAAGCAAAAAAACCTCATGGGTTGAGATAAGAACAGTTTAATAATTAAAATAAAATAGTAATAATGGTAATGATAATAATAATGATTATGATGCTGCTGCTGATAATAATAATGATAATATAATGAAAAGGAGAATAATGAGAGAGAGAAATGAAACCTGGGTGGGGAGTAGTGATGCAATTGTTCACCACCCACCAACTGATGCCTACATTCCCCAGCTGCGATCGCTGCTTCCCCCAGCCAACTACTCCCAGTTAATACACTGGGCATGGCGTCATATGATATGGAATATCCCTTTGGTCAGTTTGGATCAGCTCTCTTCGCTGTGCCTTCTCCCCTCCCGGCTTCTTGTGCACCCCGCAGAGCATGGGAAGCTGGAAAAGTCCTTGACTAGTGTAAACACTACTTAGCAACAACTAAAACATCAATGTGTTATTAATATTATTTTCATACTAAGTCCAAAACACAGCACTATATCAGCTACAGTGAAGAAAATTAACTCTATCCCAGCTAAAACCATGACAGGGAATATCTCTGAATTGAATTAGATTGTTCTTTCTCACGTTCCTCAGTTAGCACTTAAAGAATAGAGGAGAAAAAAGTGATAAGTGGAGGGGAAAAGTGTGTGTGTGAGATGTATAGAGATGACAAAAACTGAGACATTTACACATGACAAATGCATGGACTAGTTATGTCAGTGCTTCAGATCATTTCTCACTGGCAGCACAGAAAGAACAGGTATCGTGTGGCCTTGATTTTTCTCTTGTGCTTATGTAGAGTTCATAGGCTGGATGCTTAACTAGTGTAAATCAGTATAGTGCTGCTGAAGACAGGAGACCTAGCTGATGAACTGCTCCAGGAGGAATTATTCTGGTGCAAATGTGGTAAAAGGAAGATGAAAGTGATAATGTATGCCTGTATTTAGCTCAGGTCCTTGAGCAAGGGGATGGCCAACAGACGAATAGTGTTAGTGGTGCCTTCAGCACTCCTTGGCCTGAAGGACAGTCCAAGCAGTCAAGAAAGCAGTAATGTGGAAATAAGAAGCAGGCAATGAATGGGGTAAAATCACTAAGCAAGAAACACTTTGGTGAAGGCAATCAATACCTTAGGGTAATTTACAGTTAATATAAAGGAGCTGGACCTTGGGAAAGCAGGAAATACCTGTCAGTTTACTGTGTTCTTAGTCTGATGGGTATTGTCTGTCTGAAGCAGCTGGTCTTTTGCCTACATCAGAGTTTGTAACGTGACCTGCTACTGCTGAAAAATGTTCCCCATACAATTATGAAACACAAACCAATTTTCATATAACAAGATCTACATTTCAAGTGCATCTGAAGGGCTAATTGTGCTGTTTGAATGTATTTAAATGATCCTTCATCTATAATTTATGTACATCACTTTTGTCAGGTATGTATCGATTACCATTCTATTGGATGTCAGTTCACTCTCCAGAGATGCATGGAGCAAAGCAGAGAGCTGGTCCTTCTGTTAGAGCTCTATTAGGCTGTAATGATTTGCAGCCACGCATACCGCAGAAGCTGTGTAAGGTCATGGATCTTGGGACTAGAGCAGGCTGACCTGTGCTGCACGGTATTTGGCCTCTCTGTGGAAACACTTCGCTGTTTCTTTTCACATGTCATAGCCACACAGACCCGTAGGGCAATGCTGCTCCGGAAACTCTGTTGTGATACACATCTGTGTTACTGGAAGATATTAAATATGAGGAGCTACTCCTTGGAGTTATCAGGGTTCAGTATATCCGCATCTCTGCCTAGGCACATTTATGACATGGATCAAATCTATGACTTTGTTTTTTTAAAAAACTGTAGCGCACACACATCCTTTCCACTTGTTAGTCACAAGATATGAGATCGTCTTAAGTTATGTTTTTTTCTTCTTTTTTCATGAAAGACGGGAAAGGTTTAACATCCTTCAGGAAAGACTTTCCTTAAAAAATTATTTAAAGCTGATATGTCTTGAACTGTTATCACTGGTCCTTATTACAGTAGCACTGCAAGGCTTAAATGAATATCAGGGATCCAATAGGTAAAATTTTGTATAAACACAAAGCAAAATTCAGCTGATTAGCTTTAAAGAATTTACTCTCTGGATAGAAATACAGGGTGACATTGTAGGTGCTCTTCCTCTAAATGACATAAACCAGTCTGTTGCCAGCTATGTATAATCAATGTGGCCACTATATAGCTATGGCAGGCTACTGCAGTTAGTTTTCTCTGCACTGTTCTGAGGATACATCTAAGGAACCAAGCTAAGGCCTGTGTGGTCGGGTGTGCCTAAAAGTAGAAGGAGGTATTGTGATAGAAATGCAGTATTTTACTATATCCCATTATGCCAGGGGTCAGTAGTTTTGCCTGGCTCTTTGCTCTCTTTCACTAAGCTAGCTGAACTATGTCGAGCAGGCTCCTTTTGCAGTGGGAAATTGTGCAGGTGATGCAAGCTTGCAGAGTTCAGCAGGACCTGTTGGCTTGAGTGCAGTACTGCACTAATGTTCTCTTGCAGAGTGGTACTGTGCTATGCTATGTAGAAGTATTGCTTGGATCAGCTCAAGACTGGCTGTTCACCCCATACAAATGTATTCTTAGCTTCCTGTTCCTTGCTGCTACAAGTCCATTAAGAAATTTCTTAGAGACTCAGCTTGGCCAATAAGAAAAGCAGGCCTTCCCAGGTATTTGTGAGCACTTTGTGCCTTTCTGCAGCTGAATTTTTACTATCTGTAGTGCTGAGTCATGCAACTCAGTAGCTTGGTACAATCAGTTAATTTTGTTTCGTCTCTAGTCTTGACTGC